>NW_026889789.1:7032500-7312500 GCF_033153115.1 Saccostrea echinata
GCCACAATGGGGGATCAAATTTTTACAAAGAATATATAGACAAAAATCTTTTGAAAAATATCTAAAAAATCTTCTGCTCTAGAAAAGTAAAGTCATTAGTTTTATTGATATGGAAGCATCCTTAGATGTGTAAAATTCAAGTTTGCCACACACATCCAACCCCCCCCCCCCAATACTAAATTGATTTGTGCTTTTTCCTAGCCATTGTGCTCAGGTGAGCGATCTGGCCCATGAGCCTCATTTTTTTTCTGGAAAGATTTTTTTTCAAATAAATTATTCAATAATTGCATATGAAAAAAATATGTTTTTTAAGATAGTCCGATCCTCGGGTTCCGAAAATCAGCTTTTAAGTAATTGATAATGCTCACAAAAATGTCTCTGGTTTCACATAGTAACATGAAATATAACAAATAAATTTTCAAGAAATGCCAATAAAAACACAGCTATGCATTTTCTAATTGAAAATTGATCAACAAATATAATTTAGGATAGAAAAATATAAGTATCCAGGCATTTGGAGAAAACTGTATCTTTTTACGCTTATACAGTATTTTAGTTCCTCTTTTTACTTCAGTTGTCATATAATACACAATGTGAAAAGCTTGTGCTTTCATTGCTAGAAATCACATATCACATCCAATTTCATATCATGCTAATAAGCAGACGTATCAAATGCTAGACTAAAGGAAATTCAATTTCTAAGTAAAAATGAATTCATTTATTTTTTTTATTGGGGCTACAAATGTCAACTTTTTACAAGACCGTTTCTAAAACTTCAAAGAATTCAAATCATATTAATATGCGTAAAATAAAAATTGTTGCTCGAAAACATATCAATTTCAAGCTTCATTTTGAGACTTTTTAAATAAAAAAATAAATTTAAGAGTTATCCTTCCTGGCTGAGTATCGGATATCCTTAAAATATAGATTAGCACATAGATATAGAGGATACTTTCCTGCCAGCGAAATTTTCTTATAAATTAATCATTTTTCAGATGGCATTATCTAAAATGGATATTCACCGCGGAGCCCAGCACTTCTTAGAGTGTGGCATTGAAGAATGTGAAAGAAACTGTGAGTTCTATTGCAACCCTTGTCATCAAAGATTGTGCAAACAATGCAAAGATGAACATCTGAAAAGTCTAGAAAACCAAAACCATGAGATAGTCCATTACCAGCAACGTAAACAACAACTTCCTGTTGAAAAATGCAAGATCCATCCCAATAAAAATGTGGACATGTACTGTGAAGAATGCCAAATTTCATTATGTTCTAAATGTGCTACAAAGGGAGACCACCAAAGACATACCTTTGTTGATCTAGAAACAATGTATGAAGAAAAGTTTGTGCTATACCAAAAAGAAATCTCCAAAATTCATGAGTATTTTCTTCCCATATCACAAGATTTCCAGAAAGAAATAAAACAAGATACTGTAGAAATCAAAAACATCATTGACAATATCAGAACATCCATGAAGACTGAAGGTGAAACCCTGAAAAGTCTGGTGGACACAGTCATATCTGAGAACATGAAGCAGCTAGACCAGATAGAGTGTTCACTGTTCGAAGATCTAAACTCCCAAGACAAGACATTGGATGATTACATCACTTATCTTATTAACTTTGTCAAAGAGCTCCACAGATGCCTGTCCTCTACAGAACTCCAGAAATTAATGTCTGAGAAAAAACCAAAGATCCGATCCATACCAGAGACAACAAAACCAGTCACACCAGGATTTACTGCTGGTCAATACAGCAAAAGTGATGTCACTCAGTTACTTGGTAAAATACATGTTCCCAACACTAAACCAGAGAAAAGAGAAATAAGGTCCATTGAAAGTGTCCCCAATACAACAATGAAACATACATATAAACAGATGAAAGAAGACAGGAAGAAATCTGTCAAGAAACAAACAATGTCTCTATCTGCATCTGTCACCAAGGTCAGGGAGTTCAATGTACCAGGTGTTGATCATGTAGGGCATTTATCACTAGATCAATCAGACAGACTCTGGATCAGTGACAGGGATGGTAATCTCGTCCAAACAGATCTACAGGGGAATGTAATACAGAAGATAAAAACCAGTGGTAGATGTGAAGGTTACCACACAGTCACACGGGACGGGGATGTGATATTTACAGACAGAGACAGGAAAGTCATCAACAGGATAACACAGGATAATAATATCACTAAATTCATTAAAACTGGTGATTGGAGACCATACAGCATACACTCCTCCCACATCAACGGGGACATACTGGTGGGGATGGTGACCGAAGAAAATGCTAAAGTCACCAGGTACAACAAGACAGGAAAAGAACTACAGAACATACAGACGGAAAACAAAGGACAGAGACTGTATAGAAAACCACACTACATCACAGAAAACATCAATGGAGATATCTGTACATCAGACTATTGGAAAGGAGTAGTGGTGGTGAATAAATCAGGACAACACAGGTTCTCCTACACAGGTCAGGGGTCAAAGTTCAGTCCCTATGGAATCTGTACTGATGTCCTCGGTCACATACTTGTGTGTGATTATGACAGTGACACTGTTCATCTCCTTGATCAGGACGGTCAGTTCTTGTCTCTATTACTCACGCAACAACAACGGGTAAAGTATCCCCGTAGTGTGTGTGTGGATGGTGAGAACAATCTCTATGTGGGACAAGGTCTCACCAACACACTTACAGTGTACAAGTATCTCCAGTAAAAAAAAAACTATTGCTGTCATTCTTTTATACACTTTTTGTGACATATGTACTGTTATAACATATTTCAGTCTTAAACAATCATACACGTTGAATCTTGTGTATCAATGGAACTGGAAAAGAATTGTTCTGAGTTACATAATGTAATTATTACACGTACTAATAAACACTAGATTGAAAATAATCTATTTGTAAAAGGTGAATTCCTTAACATAATAAAAAATACAAGTATGTAGAAGTAAATGATATTGTCAGTCAATTTTGCATTCTGAATTATTTAACAGAGGTTATGAATATGTATTATTCTACTGGGTCGTTCTTCCGTCCACAAATTTTCTCTTTTTTTTCAAATAACTTTTTATGGTTGACCAAATAAGTTCAATGTTCGGTGAATAGGCAGTAAGACATATTTTGATGCTAAGTTTGGTTCTCTATGTCATCCGGTTTGGAGCTGTGGTTGGTGGGGGTAGATTCCTTAACTTTATATAAGAATGAATGGGCAAAGAGAGATAACTGCTTAGAATGTTCCTATTGTCAACGGTGATAGCTACAATGAGCCCCTCGGGGTTAAATAACTTTCCTCTTGAAGAAAATCCAGGGCATTATCCTTATCTGTCACATTGAGATTAATTAACACCTCTGTCTGCAGATGAAGTTTGTTTTGAAGTTAAGGTCAATTCTGAATGTTAACATTCTATCAAATGTGAATTTAAATAATTTCCATTCTTTATTTTGGTTAAAATACTGTACACAATGAGTTATGATTCAATTGAATTCTAAGAAAAAAAAACAAGATATATATAAAGATATTTTTTATTATTTTATTTTTTCTTTCTCTCTCTCTTTTTTAATCTTGTATGTTTGTTGATATTAAATTTCCTATAAAAATGAATATGCCTGAGTAAAATGAAATAATTAATAATACTACTGAAGTGTAAAATTTGATTATTCTCGGGACCAAAAATATTTAACAAAGTTTCACGTTCAAGTTCACAATATGCAAGTTCATTAACAGAAATTATTAAGTAATAAAATAACAAGGGGTATTAAAGAAGAGATTTTTGAATTTGTGGATAATGGTATGAGTTGATCAGTTTGTTTTGCTGCAGAGTTCCTCATGTTACTATGAAGATAATTTTGTTGCAGACTGTTATGAACTACCCGTACTTGTATCAATCAGGAATTTAATATTTTATTTTACAAATCATAGAACATGAGACAAATTTTAAAGTGACCCGATTTTGGATTTTTTTATCTATATTGTATATTTAATACAGGTACCATTTTTTGTTTTTTTTCTTTATAGTTAATCAAATCTTTTTTCTTATGAAGAAGTTGTTCCCATCTTTCAATGTGCATGATATATCCAAGTTTAACTGTAACAAGTAATTGTAGTTAATAATGTCTTGAATTATTATCAGTATGTTTGATAAATGGTTCTTTGAATTTGCAAGTTTTAGATTGAAAGAGGGTAGATATTTTATGTTATATGAAAAACTTTGATGGACTTTGTGTATGTAAATTTATTGAGTATCAGATCATATTGCGGGTTTATTGTATTTTAAAATGTGTATTCTTTAAACAAAGTTGTTTTACATGTAGCTAGGTACTGTTGTAACGTTTTTACTATGTTCTAATGATTATCAATTGGGTCCGCTTAGGTTTCCTTCCTAAAAATCACGCTTTCAATGTCAATTCAAAACAAACTTCAATAATATCAATGACACTAAAAGAACAACTGACTGAAATCCACTATATCTACTTTTTCCTAGGTCCTATCTGGATAATGATTGGTAACTAAACAAAAACGAACTATAACAAGAGAATCGCCTATAATCAAATCAATGATTAAATCTAAAACCTTATCTCTGTAGCTGCAGACTGAGTGGTTTAACTAACAATTCTGTTGTTTCCCTACACAGTCTGCAACTACCTAAAAACACACCCTAAAAAGTCACTGATCGGATGAGACACCTTTATTATGTTATGTCACCAAGACACGATCTAAAGTCACCAAGACACAATCTAAAGTCACCAAAACACTAGTTACTGAGACACTAAGGAACTAGATCCCTGAGCTAATTGGTCTAACTAACAATTCTGTTGTTTTCCGACACAGCTCAAGAACCTAGCCCAAGAAGTGTTACCCAAGCAATGAGTAACAAATAACTGGTAAGCTTTGAATGACTGTAATGTAAACGTTGATTAGCTTAATATGAAATGATTCGATTGGCTGATTCCAGACGCCTTTCAGTCCACTATGATTATTCAATTTTATTATACTGGGATATTGTGCATATGGAAACATGTAAGAAGTAAAATGATTCACTAGTCACTAATGTTTGGGGTCTTAATTATTTTATTTTTATTTTTGAGGTCTCTTTGTGAACTCTTTTTGTACAAGGGCGTATACCGGTATGACCTACTTAATTTTTGTTTTTGATTTATCGTTGGGTGTAATTTATTAGAGATACAGAAGAAGGATATTGCATGGAGTAACTGCATGTGCTTATTTGTTTATTATCAAGACTGATTTATTAAAATAATCGGTTATGTATAAGTGAGTAATGTAGCATGTATATATATATATATATATGTATATATATACTCAGAAGCAGTCTTAACATTGAGAAAACATGCAGACCATATCTGATTTAATATACTGTACAAGTGAAATTTTAGCGAGACTCAAATTTAGCGATTTGTTCTGAAATATCGGTATGTAATTTTAGCGAAAAGTAATTTTAGTGATTTTATGATACCGAAAAATATAATGGTAACCTCCTATGTAGAAGAAATTTTTAGCGATGTTCAATGTTAGCGATCTGAACACCCACACTAAAAACGCCATAACTGAATCCTCGCTAAAATTTCTGTTTATATGGTATTTCACAGTTTTGTGTACTGCCATTGACAAGATTTTAATGTTCACACAAAGAAGGTGGGTGTTATGAATAAGAGTCTACAAAGTATTGATCTTTAAATTGTGAATGATAGATCTAAGAAATCCAGAAAATATTGATAGTCTAATAATAATAAATAATATTAATATTTTAGAAACATCACAGAATATTTCTGTGGTTACAGACTAAGGCTGTGGATTAAGATATACTATCGATAGATTGATGACTTTTGCTCATGACCACTATAGAATTGTAAAATATGTTTCATTAATGTTATGTGATATTATTTATTAATTTTATTTTATTTTTAATAATGTATCATATTTTGTTTTCATAAATTGATGGCCAAAATATTATATCCCATAAAATACTTAATAACAATTGACTCTTGTCAGAGACTGAATGTGTTTATAATCCACTTTAGTTGCTGATGCATATCTTTTCTATGTTTT
This sequence comes from Saccostrea echinata, assembly GCF_033153115.1. Classification (NCBI taxonomy): domain Eukaryota; kingdom Metazoa; phylum Mollusca; class Bivalvia; order Ostreida; family Ostreidae; genus Saccostrea; species Saccostrea echinata. Next base: position 7,038,571 of record NW_026889789.1, read on the forward strand.
TCAAATAAATTGGCAACATTTTTAGTTCTTCCAGTTTATTCTAATACATCCCTTATTGTGATCAATATTTTCATCGTTAAAATTGGTATTTATTTTCATGAGATACAATAACTTTGAAGCACTGGCAACCTTACGCAGATACAAGGCTGATAAACATCCACATTTTTTATTTCATGTTCAAACAATATTCTAATTAGTATTCAAAATTTGAAGGATGATTTCCTTCATTTATTCAAGAATAAAATAATTATTTTTAGCATCATTTTGTAATCAATATTTCTAATAAGTTTTGTTCATGTTTGTTGGTATTATTTTGTTCTTTTATTTTTATTGATATTGATACCAAGGAACACAAACTGTTATCTACATGTATTAACTAGTATTTGAAAATATATTATTTTAAATAATTATGCTATATTGCTTGTTATAACTGACCGCAAACTTGAATCAACATGTATGTATTTGTTAACAGCAGAAATAAAGATCAGAGGTAAAAGGTGTATGGCTTACATACAGAAAGGTATCATGGAGAGAAATTAAAATGAGTGGGGTCAACTAATTAATACCATCAGCACAACACTTGCATGGAAAGTTACATGTACAGACATAGAAAGCTACAATGTAACACAGAAGTCTTTCTCTAAACATTAGTTATTCTTGTGAAAGAAAAAGAAGTAAATTGATCTGTGTACCCAAAATATGTTTTACATTTCATTTGAAACGCAATGAAATGTATAGAAACATTTGAAATAATGTAAAAATGAAGGACCATGTTGATTTCATCATGGACTTTTTTGTTCGGGATTCGTTCGTCATGCCGGAAATGAAGTATATGTAAAGTCTTGACCAATGGTATTTCTTTTTGTATCAATTTGGTAATATTCTGTTCACATTTTGAAATATGTGAACAAGCGCACAGCTAATCAAGGGTGAAGACAGTAGGCAATGCATCAAACCCAAAAAAGTGAATCTCAAAATACAGTTTAAATTTGATATTGAATTAACATTATAAATTTCAAGTGCATTTCAAAGCAAAACACATGAAATAATTATTTCAATAGTGGTTGAGGGTGCATTTCAAAACCAAATACAGGTTGTAACGACTATTGAAATATACGTTCACTATTGAAATAATTATTTCAATAGTGGTTGAAAATGCATTTCAAAACCAAACACAAGTTTTTGCTACCACTTTTGAAATAACGTTCACTATTGAAACAATGATTTCAATAGAGATTTTAGATGTCAAAACCTAAACCAGGTTGTAACCACTATTGAAATAATGTTCACTTTTGAAATAAAAGATTTCAATAGTGATTGAACTAATGATTTCAATAGTGATTGAACTAATGATTTCAATAGTGATTGAACTAATGATTTCAATAGTGATTGAACTAAAAATTTCAATAGTGATTGAAATAATTATTTCAATAGTGATTGAAATAATTATTTTAATAGCTGCTGACAATGATTTCAATTCCAAAACCACATTGCAAGCCTTATTGAAATGACCCCACTATTGAAAATTTTTCTTTATCATTTCTTACATAACAAATCAATTTTTTGAGTTTAAAATATTTGTAATTTTATGCTTTAATTTCTTTCTAGAAATACTATTTATACACGGATATCTGTGATTTAATTACATTTAATAAAGGCAGTGATTGTTATATATGATGATTGTTTTTAACTCTTAAAATTGACCTACATTAAAATATTATAAAAAGTAGAAATTTAAGTTAACTAAAAGATGTAAATCAAGGAGATACTATTGAAAACGAACTGGAGGACTCACAAAAATGTATAGCAGGAATTTTACCTCAAATTTATAACAGATTTGTCATACAGTTTTTTTTTTTCAACCGAATAGAATTCATTTGCAGGCACGTATAGTATAGTTTTAGAAAGGGGACAACAAGAAAGGTTCCAACTTCTTCCACAGCCAAATTTTATTCATACTACATAAATTACTACATAACCCCGATTTGACTATACTGTAACAAAAAGGAGTGGGCAACCAGCCTTTGAATGAACAATTTCAACAGTAAAAGGTTATGTTTGTAGAAAAGTGGAAGGGTTCACACCCCCCCCCCCCCACCCCCATACTACATGCCTGATTTGAGTTAATCAATGTGTACATTTGTGCAACATTTTGTGATTTCCCGATGAGATTTACAACTCAAAGGCAATTAAGAATGAAATCGAGCTCAGTACAGTGAGCTATTATTAATTGAACAACCATTCCATAGACAATAAAACCTAATTAACTATAATGGTAAGATTCGGTCCTTGCAACATTTTAGTCAGTATCTGATTTGTATTAATGTAGTGCCAATAGTCAATTAAAGCAAGGGTTCTGGATTTTTAATTTTTTTTATTTATTTATTTATTTTTTTTTTTTTTTTGTCTTTAAATGTGGACATTATTCAAGAATGCCGCATCTGAATTATGCACAGCGCAATTGGGCGACTAGGAGCAGGTGCTGCAAGATATTTTTTAGTGAATTAAGCACCATATTTGAAAATAATTAAAAACCTAAACAAAGTGCTTGAAAAAATTGCGCCCCCCCTCCCCACAAAAAATATCAATACCAAGCATACTTGGGACCGGATAGGTGTATCCACCAAGGACAATCTTAGCCCCAGAATTTGCAATTGCTGGTCCAAGCTCTATAGTAAGTGTGAAGTAATATTCCTAGACAGTACTGTGGAGACTTACAGTTATATGGAAAAAAATTGTTAGGCTGTCATGGATTGGGGAGGGGGGATAGGAGCATTCCTGATAATCTTGGTCTATGATTATGAACATTCTTAGTGATTGTGACATTTTGTTTGCAGTTCTACTGTTTAATTTACAACAAATATCTAACAATAAATTATTTTCTTAAAAGAAATCATTATTTCTTACTTTGTGTCCATTTTTGGGGGGGGGGGGGGGGGATTCATTGTATTTTGTATGCACACTGTATTATTGGAATCCGGTTGACAAATAATTTCAGAATTTACTCTAAATTTATTCTAAATATCGTAATTGTTTGGACAATCGAAAACAAAGCTTATTTTTTGTGTTTTCACTCAACAGTAACGTTTGATGATTTTTCTTCTTTGCTTGTCAAGGAGTTTTTGTCGGGTGCTCCGAAATGATTAAGTTTCGTTTAGGCACGGATTATTTGACTTAAAAACGGAAATGTAGCCGCTTGCAAACATTTTACAAACCATTATATAATTATTTTCAAAAGTAGTAATGAAAGTCATATTTTGGTGTCAGAAGTTCGGGAGGGTGTATTTTGTGTATTATGTGTTTTTCCTAGGTGTGTCTGAATACATTCATTGAAATAAAATAAAAAATCGCTGAAATAAACACGTTTTAAAAATATCTTATTGTATATAAAAATAAAGATTGAAGTTATGAAATTTGCCATCTTGGATTTCAGGGAGGGGGGGGGGGGGTGCCTCGGTTCACACTTGATTTTAATCTATATCTATACTTTTCCTACCGGTACCGGTGCGATCTAACTTAAAAATTGATTGAATAAAGCCCTTCAATCGTCTGCCGATTTAAACTTGCAGTATAAAGCATGCAGTAAACCAAAACGTCCTCGATACCTAGCACTGAAACTGATTGATTGATTGTTTGTTGTTCTACGTCCCGTTCGAGAATTTTTCACTCATATAAGGACGTCACCATATACAGGTGAAGGGCTTCAAATTTAAACCTTTACTCGGCACTCAGGGCCATTGAGCAGTGAGGCATATTTATCGTGCCAACGCCTGCCTTGACACGGGGCCTCGGTTTTTAAGGTCTCATCCGAAGGACCCGCAACTTTCACTTCAAAGTGGCGAGGGCTTGGCGAAGGAACAGTTGCTACCTATTTTTTTATCGACATAGGTTAGTCGCGATGGGGCTCGAACCCACGATCTCTGACTATGTAAAATGTAGATGCATCCCGGAATTACACTGAAAATCTAGAGAAGCGCCAAACTTGTTCTCTCTAGACTTTCCGTGTAATTCCGGGACGCCTCTACAATTTACATAGTCAGAAACCGTCAATTTCATCAACAATTTTTGGCCTTGACCTTACCTTGACATTACTTTTCTCTATTTTGTGCTTACAGTTTAGTTTAGTTTTAAAGAAACTATTTAGGTATTTTTATGTATTGTAAGCTTATGCACTGATACATTATTTGGTGAGAATTGTCAACTGTGGACATTTTTTTTTACATTGACCTTCTCAATGACCTTTGATTTTACTATATATTGTATCTAAAACTCAGTTTTTAAGAAACTATTCAACTATTTCATCAAACTTCATATACTAATTCAAATTTTCATGTTGCATTACTAATGAAATCTTGGAAGGGCATTCGTGTCCTATGGACAAATTTCTAGTCCCCCTCTCCCTTTTAAATATAAAAACTCAATTCTCCTATTACCTTTATTGATCCCATCAACTTATATCTACACTTCACAGATTTGCTTATATTTATATCATATAATTCAGTGCTTATAACATGTAACACCAGCATCATATAACTTTGGCATCACACTTTGATCATCCTATAAGATTTTAGTCTCATAAATATGGAGAACAATGCTGTACATTTCATAACAAGTACAGTTACATATCAATGTGCATTGTTTGGACATTAACCAGGAAAGCAGATTTAGATGTATTATAGTTTATAAGTATTGTTTTGGACATATTACAATATATTTTTCTTAGGTCTTGATTTCAAAATATAGCACGTTAGCAATAAAATAATATATAAGTGAATACAAATGCTTATATTTATACACCCAAACATGTTAATCAATATTATTATTTTTAACAGGTACACTCCATTGGACAATTACTAGTATGTAATCAATAATAACCTTTAGGTAGACATTAAAAGTTTGAAAATACCATACACTTTAGTTAAACTCATGTTTTTCCTTAGAATTCTTAAAAGAAACAAATAAATATCGCTCCTGTTTTGGCGGTTAAAATATATACATCAAAATGTAGATATAAGAAACCCCAGTAAAATTATACCGGATATACAGTTATTTCATATTTCAATCTTAAATAATAAAACAAATTGGGTCATGTGTATCTATGATACTGGAAATGAATTGTTTTGATTTACACAATGTAATTCATTACTTTTATAAACACTTATTTGAAAATAATCTATTTGTTAAAGGTGAATTCCTTAACATATTGTATACATATTATTACATGTATATAGAAGTAAATGATATTGTCAGTCAATTTTCAACCTGAATTATTTACAGAGTTTATGAACATATACAGTATAAGTGGAAATTATAGCGAGACGAAAATTTAGCGATTTATCCCCAAAAATTGGTTAATATTTTTAGCGAGAAGTAGTTTTAGCGATTTTATAATGTCAAGAGAGATAGCTATAACAACTGATATGGAATTAATTGTTCGCGATATTCAATTTTAGCGATCTCAGAACCCTCGCTAATAATGCCAAAATTGAATCCTCGCTAAAAATTCTGCTTATACGGTATGTAAATGTAATAGAATAACAGCAATATTTTATTTTTTTTACGGAGATACTTGTACACTGTCAGTGTGTTGCCAAGTTGTCCCACATAGAGATTGTTCTCATCATCCACACACACACTACGGGGAAACTCCATCCCTTGTTGTTCTGTAAGTAATAGAGAAAGGAAATGACTGTCCTGATCAAGGAGATGTACAGCGCAGCTGATACCATCACACACCAGGATATGACCGAGGACATCAGTACAGATTCCATAGGGGTAGAACAATAACTTCTGGCCTGTGTAGGAGAACCTGTGTTGTCCTGATTTATTCACCACCACTACTCCTTTATAATAGTCAGATGTACAGATATCTCCATTGATGTTTTCTGTGATGTAGTGTGGTAGTCTATACAGACTCTGTCCTTTGTTATTCCACTGTATGTTCTGTAGTTCTTTTCCTGTCTTGTTGTACCTGGTGACCTTACCCTCTCCAGTCTGCCAAATCCCCACCAGTAAGTCCCTGTTGATGTGGGAGGAGTGTAAGCTGAGTGGTATACAGTATCGAGTTATAATAAATTCAGTGATAGTATTATCCTGTCTTATTCTATTGATGACTTTCTTGGGTTTGTCTGTAAAGATCAGCTCCCCGTCCTGTGTCACCGTGTGGTAACCTTCATCTCCACCACTGGTTTCTATCTTGTGTATCACATTCCTCTGTAGATCTGTTTGGACAAGATTACCATCCCTGTCACTGATCCAGAGTCTGTCTGATTGATCTTGTGATATTTGGTATACGCTATTAACACCTGGTACATTGAACTCCCTGACCTTGGTGACAGAAGCTGATAGAGACATTGCTTGTTTTTTGTTAGATTTCTTTCTGTCTTCTTTCATCTGTTTATGTGAAGGTTTTATTGGCAGACTTTTCCGGGATTCATCTTCAGTTTTCATGGTTGTTTTGATGTTGTCCATATTGTCCATGATGTGTTTGATTTTTGAGGAATCTTTTTTAATTTCTTTCTGTAAATCTTGTGATGTAGGGAGAAAGTACTCATGAATTTTGGTGATTTCTTCTTGACAAAGCACAAACTTTTCTTTGTAGATTGTTTCTAGAACAACAATTGTATGTCTTTGATGGTATACCTTTGTTGCACATTTGGAACATAAAGGAACTTGGCATTCTTCACAGAACATGTCCACATCTTTAGTGAGATGGATCTTACATTTCTCCACAGGAAGTTGTCGTTTACGTTGCTGGTAAAGGACTACCTCATGGTTCTTGTTTTCTGAATTTTTCAGATGTTCCTCACTGCATTGTTTGCACAATCTTCGATGACAAGTGTTGCAATAGAACTCGCAATTTCTTTCACATTCTTCAACGCTACACTCCAAAAAATGTTGGGCACTATGGGATATGTCCATTTTGGATAATGCCATCTAAAAATTATGAAGTTTTCATGTATTGCAGTAAAGGAGAGGAACTGGGACTTCAGATATTTAAAGTACTGCAAAAACTCTTGATTGCATGATTTTAAAGAGTAGCTCAAATTTAATTGTCAAACATCAACTAAGATGACGATCCATAATTTTTACATTGTATGAAAAAGGCATCTAAAAATTTACTACTGCTCTAGAATTTGTAGTTATTGACAGCCTATAAAAATGTTTCCCCCTAAGAAGTTACATAAAGTTTCATTGTTTGTAGATTTTTTTTTAGTATTTTATAATATAAATGAATTCGGATTATTTCCCTCCAGTGCCTGTTCCGCCTAGGTCATTTCTGTCCAGGTCCTTTCTCTCCTAGGTTACCAAGGTCATTTCACTCCACAACCTAGGTCATTTCACTCCAAACATGAAAATTATAGGTTTATCTTTAGATACTAGTACATGTACTATTCTTATTTGTTTATTTTTGTTTAAAGATTGATTATATCAAGTGTGAAAGTAATGATACTAATTTTCGTTTTAAAAATTGTTTTGAAGAATTCAATGTCTTTTTTTATTTTTATTAATTTATTTTTTTACACTTTACAATCGATCATAAGAAATTAAATTAGAATCGTTTCAGGTATATATAGCCATTCGTCTCCCTGCTTTATCTACTTTTTATTGCTTTTATGAAGAATATGTAAAGTAAAAATGCAAATTTTGTCATTGTTGCCTGTCGGATTTATGATACAACGGCAATGTATAATACATGCTGGGAATATAAGTTCATGCGTAAATTTTCAATTGCTATAATTACAGATTGATAATTCGTTAAGTTCTTTATTATTTATCTAGAAAAGAAATATGAAATAATGATATTTTAAACAGAAATTAAAATGCAAAATTTTAGAAATCTTGCTAGTTTTGAGTTTGAACCTTTCCCGGCCAATCAAAATTAAACTGATCCCGACTGGAATTATATAATGTAAAAATATTTATTTATTTCACAAAAATACTCGATTGCTTAGTTTTAATATGGTTAAAAAATTAATTGAACTTAAAAACAATTTCTTTTTCTGCAGGTGGTCACAAATTGACAAAATAAAGATTTGTGTATTTGAACCGCCTATAAAACTAAAGAAATCTTGAATAGCTTATGTTCTTTTCATATTATAGTATACAATTATATTGAAATCTTTTTGATTTGACCTGGCTCTCATATTAAAAATTGATTATATACTTCATTTATCCTATTTTCCAGCAAAAAAAAAAAAAAAATAATGGGTTCTATATTCGCACAAAAGAATATCGTGCATAGCCTAATGCATAGTGTACTCTGAACTGTTTTCATGTTTTTGTTTTCCGGTTCAAGCCCTTCGATATTTTTTGCATTTATCATAGTTATAAGTATATATTTAATTATTTTTACTCTAGCTAGTTAATTTTTGCTTAACACAAACTCTTATAAAAAGTGTAAAAACCCCAAAACGTTTGGTAAATGCAAAGAACAGATATTACACACACGACTTAGACTTATAATTCTAGTACACTTAATTCTCGTTTATTTGCAAAACATATAATAGATGATCCAAATGTGCTTGAAGAAAAATTGAAACAACAACACACTCTGCATTCGAAAGTCCTCTCTACAATGACGTAAGAAAAAAGTCATTGACCCAGTAGGACCAGATACTTTAAACATTCTCTTATTTGGAGACCCAACTGGAATTTATTCCTTTAAAAGGGGGGTGGGGTGGTTATGTCCTAAAAGTCTTTGTGTGAAATTTTTAAAACTTTGACATTTCTTTCCTTGCGACTTACCTTAAAATTTTACGCAATAAAATTTTTATCTTTATGTGCTAACTTTCACACAGCAGCACGTACAAAAACAGTGTAAAATGTTTTTTTTAAAAAAAAAAAAAAAAAAAAAAAAAAAGATTATTTCAAGTCAGTTTCGATTCTGCAAAAATTGCGCTGAAAAAGAACCAAAGTGCCAAATCACATTTAAAATTAACATTTATTTTAACTTTTTGACTTATATCTTTAAAATGAAGGCAAATTTATTATAATTCATCTTGCCCCAAAAATTATAATGGTGCACAACGTAAGTATTACCCCATTTTCCTTGCTGAATATTTTATAATTTTCATCATGCACTAAAGGTATTACCTTAAAAAGTCTTTTTGTGAAAATATTGTGGTTAATATTTTTCTTAAAGAAATGAATTGACTTTTTATTTAATAGATAAAGGAGAAAGTATACCTTTATGAGAAAAGAAATGAGAAATATGTAGTTTTTATCTATGTTCGTTAAAATTTGGTGTCATAAATAATGACCTTTCCGCACTAAGACAAAATTAAGTAAGCATTGATGAACATTTGAATATAAAAGTATTTTTCGGAAAACAAGTATTTCGTTTGGATTAATGACTATTTATACTGATTTAATCTTTTCTACCTGATTTTAATCATTCTGTACCCCCCCCTTTTCCTCCCCGTCAACAACCAACTCCTATTGTATAGAAATGGCCACAGGCACTTGGGGTATGGACCCCCCCTTTTCCATTTTTTTTTTTTTAAATCTGGAGTCGAGTCACCTTTTTCCTATTTTTGTATTCTAATATGCACTATATGTTATCAATAATGTAACTCTTTTGTCTCTATAAGCTGTTTTTAAATATATCGTTTACGACTGATACATAAAAAGAGAGAAGGCTTGCAACTCTTTTCTCGTCGTCTGCCTCACCTCGCTTAAACTTCGCCTGATTATTTATCTAAAGCATAAGAAAACATGGAATATGCATACGTCAATAAATTTGTTACACATTCTTCTTCCTTTTCATATTTCCATTTAATTTTTATGTACCCCTGATTTGTAAATATTTCGATTAAATCACCCCAATCTAGGGTAAATTTTATTGGTGTGCACCAGCTGCGACGGAAGTGCCCGGTATTTTCTGGCGTCATCATTAAGTGTAATGTCATTCGGAACATTAAATGCGAGAGGGAAAAATCCCGAATTTTCTCTTCAAATTACATGTAACGGTAAGTTCTGAGTACAACAAGATAAATGTAACTAGCAGATTCTGATGGATGAAAATTGACTTTTAAGATACGACATAGACAACCAAAATTTACAATATATTTTTTTACAAAGCCTAGATTTTTTTTTAAATGCAGAACATTTGTAAAGTTAGAGTTACCGTTATTGCACTTCCGTCCCAGCTGATGCACATCAACAAAATTTACCCTAGATGCGAGTGATTTAATCGAAATGTTTACAAATCGGGGGCATATAAAAATTCAAAGGAAATATGAAAAGGAAGAAGAATGTGTAACAAATTTATTGACGTATGCATATTCCATGTTTTCTTATGCTTTAGATAAATAATCAGGCGAAGTTTAAGCGAGGTGAGGCAGACGACGAGAAAAGAGTTGCAAGCTTTCTCTCTTTTTATGTATCAGTCGACAACAACATATTTAAAAACAGCTTATAGAGACAAAAGAGTTACATTATTTATAACATATAGTGCATATTAGAATACAAAAATAGGAAAAAGGTGACTCGACCCCAGTTTAAAAAGAAAAAAAATGGAAAAGGGGGGGGGGTCCATACCCCAAGTGCCTGTGGAAATGGCTTGACAATGAAATTTACTAACTTATTAGCATGAGTAGGTATTTTTTTAAAATTTTGTCTTAGTTGTAATGTGAAAATACAATTAATCATTATAATTAATGTTAATCGCAAAATTAGACATTTTTTCCTGTTTTAAGCCGCTTTGACTGCTGAATTTTAACTTATCTTTTAACAGCATGCTTCGAAGTATTTTCCTCAACTCTCAACTGAAATTGCTATGAGTTATCAATCAACGAAAGAAAATGCTAATAACAAATTCCAAATCAAATAAAACTGTTAATTATTACAATAAAAATTTTCTGTTTGCACATTGTGAACATTCCTTGTACGTTATTAGCTATTAACAATGTTATATGTCACAGTTGCAAGCACATTAATGCAAAAGTCATCAGGTACATGTAAAAAAAAAAAAAAAAGAAATGCCGCTATTCTGACATCAAATAACGCTTCTCTGATGTCTATGTCCCTCCTTAATACAAGTATTTTTTTTTAATTTCTGCATCTAAATGTTTTTTAACTTGAAACTTATCGGGTTTTCTTCATTGTAGATTCCAGTTTGTTCAAAGCATACCCCCCTCCCCCCCCCCCCGACCACTTTTATATTTCAACTTTTCAATACTGAACTGATTTCTGCTTTTTCCTAGCCAAGTGCACGGGTGGGGGATGTGCCCCATGGATCTTGTTTTTTGCCTGTCATTTTTTTTTGGGGGGGGGGGGGCTTTCTTTGAAAATCTGACCAGCGATAAAAGTAAATTTCTTAATTAACATGTATTGTTCTTTTACTGATTTTGATTTATTTATGAAAATGTTTTGTAAATCTTAGTGCTTCTACAAACACAAAATTGTATTAAAAATGAGTATTTTGATAAAATTTAATAACTTTCGAATAAAATTTTTCCTTTCAAAATATAGTTCTTATTGATGAGGAAGAACTTCACATGGCAAGGGTTCGGCAACAATTTTGAATTTTAAGTTGGTTTGATTTCTTTCTTAAAATATCTTTTTACCTTTAATTATAGTCGCAACAGAATATATCACTTTTATTTTTAACAGTGTTTCGATATTTATTTGAAAAGACTTCAGTCTAAAAATACAGACAGATAAGGAGTGAAACGATCTAGGTATAGAGTGAAAGGTGTCAGGTCACTTATCTCTAAAACCCGTTCTCTCCTAGGTTATTTCTCTCCAATAACATTTCACGGTAGGTCATTTCATGGCAGGTCATTTCACTCTACTACCTAGGTCATTTCACTCCTTACCTGTCTGTGTTCTGGGACTCATGACTTTTCAAATTAAATTCATAACACTGATAAAAACTGAATGTGAGAGTCTACTGTTATAATTACTGGTAAAAAATTATTACAATAAAGAAATCAAATAAGCTAAAATTGTGGCCGATTCTTTGCTATGTAAAGGACTTCCTCGTCCATAAGAACCATATTTTGAAACGAAAAATTTGAATCAAGAGTTAATAAATTTCATCAAAATAATCATTTTAACTAGTTCAGTATATAATAAAATTGCGTCTTTATAGAAGCACTAAGATATACAAGACATTTTTTTATAAATAAATCAAAATCGGTACATTGTACTATAAAAAAGATGTATGTATGAGAAATTTACTTTTATCAATAAATTTCATAGCACTGATATTTTAAACAAAGCAGTTTCAGTTTTTTTTTTCACTTTTACTCTACATCTTACGACAAGCTTTTCAAAAACAAAAAAAGATCTATTATTGTTACAAAAGGGTATAATGTAATAAGAAAACGGACATACAAATATTTATTTTTTGTTTAAAGTTATCAATTTGTAAAACTTTTTTGAACTAGGAAGTGAAGACACATGAAAAGAAAGAAAAAATGAAATGTAATAAAGTTTGCTTATAATATAGGGGGGAAAACCAGAAATACATGTATTTACATATAAAAAAAAAATGTATATAATATGTACATAGTAGCCTCCCAAAATATAAACATTGATTGAAATAAATTGTAGACGCAAATAATTGTTGTTTTTTCAGTTTTTAAAGTTGATTTATTCAGTTTGTCCAAACTCATCTCTAAAAAAAAAAACGCTTTTTGTAATTATTTCATCCCAATACTCCACCCAAGGTAAACTAAATACTAGAAACTGACTACATGTACTTAATTGTCAAATGTTATGAAAATATCTAAGTTGCATATCGCAAAAAGAATTGATCTATGGAAATATATTTAATGATTTTTTCATGTTATATTAATTCAGGATATAAAAGAATTGTTTATAATTTCAATCGTTGCTCACTCTGATTCTTCTCTGATCAAAATCTGTATTAAAAGAAGATGCGTCGTGTTACAATACTGAAGACATGTCTAACGGAACGCCTATATCTATATATCTAATCTATAAGAGTTATTTGCAGCTTTATTTTTGAAAAAAAAATTGATTATAAATCAATTGCTTTCGCTATTAAAAAAAACAGCAAAAAGACGATACTTTGTTGTACTCAAACCAAATTATTTTTATGAAATAAAAGAAAACCCACATGAAGATACACAGGACAACTACTCTTGAAGCGGAAATTAATATTAAAGAGGCAGTCCTGCAAGTTTCGATTTGATTTTTTTCCCACTAAAACTAAAAAGAAAAAGACAAAATTCCCTAGACTGTCTCTCCATTCTTTATATTGAGGTGTAAATTTAACGATGAAAAATACAGTTATAATACAATTCAAATGCGTGGAATACACCCACAGACGGAGAACAGATGATTGAAAAAGAATCGATTTATGCATCAATCGATTCCGATGCAAAGTCTCATCAAAATACACATAAAGAAATTATTTACCTTTTTTCACATAATATAAATATATAATGAAACATGTCGAGATGAGACTAGTAGATAGTTATTTTTCTTAATTTAACTTTACGAAACATTCTGTTTATAGGATAGAAATATTAAGCAATCTGACAATGCTATAATGCTATATTGGTAAAAATTGCGCAAGAAGCATAGGGCCCTTTTCCAGTATTTCTCCTACTACCAGGTTTACATTACCATAAGAAGATTTACTTAGCGCATTAGTTATGATGAAATAAATGAGGAACTGGTCCTACATGTATAACATTTAAAGGATATCGTCGTAAACGTATGCTCTGATTCAGGCAATAGTTTCGGGAGAAACACTTGTTTAACTTCATATCAGGAATATTGAAATATTGTGGTTGTTTGTAAATGTGCTATATTATAAACCATTTCGTATACTAAGTGTACTATGTGTATATATGTTTGAGAAAAGTCCATTTTTTTTCAAATTCGCATCAATCCCGATAAAATTAAAGTAAAAATTAATAAAACAAACAAACAATCTATAGCTATATAATTGATGTAGTTACTGCAGATAAAGAATTCGTTTGTAAGTTCAATTAATTTCGCAACCATATTAAAACTAAACAATCTAGTATTTTTTGTGAAATAAATAAACATTTTCACATTATTTAATTCCAGTCGGGATCAGTTTCATCTTGATCGGGAAGTGTTTAAAATTCAAAACTAGCAAGTTTTCTAAAATTTCTCAGTTTTATTACTATATCTATTTAAAATATTATATTTTAATATTTCCTTACAAAATGGATCATTTTGAATTAATGAATTCTTGATCTGTAATTAAAGCAACTGAATATTCACACAGAAAAAATATGTTCCCAGCATGTATATATTTTGCCTTTGTATAATGTATCATAAATCTGATAAACGACAATTATAAAATTTGCCTTTTTACATTATATATTCTTGATAAAAGTAATAAAAAGTAGATAAAGAAAAGAGAACAAAGATTATATACAAGGTACTATTTTTATTTTTTATTATCGATATTATTTAGTCTACAAAAACAAATAAATAAAACAAAAATAGAAACTGAATTTTTCAAAATAAGTTTTAGAAAGAAAATTTTTATCATTGCGTTCAGATATAATTAGATCAATCATTAAACAAGAATAAATAAATAAGAATTAATTTACCCAGCAATGTTTACAGATTTCAAAACTTATTCAAATAATAATAGTACTAGTATAAAGAACTTTAGTATGAAAACAGAAATAGTTTTAAAATCAAAACAGTTTTTTTAAACTGGAAATAAATAATTAAATAACTTTAAAAAAGTCCGAAGTTAAATCGACAGTTTTTCATGTTTGGAGTGATATGACCTAGGTTGTGGAGTGAAATAGAGGGAAATGACCTAGGCGGAACAGGCACTGGAAGGAAATGACCCGGATTCGAGTGAAATGACCTGCCGTGAAATGACCGGCCGTGAAAGGATGTTGGAAAGAAATAACCAAGGGGAGAAAGGGTTTTCGAGAGAAATGACCTGACACCATATAAACTCATTATCATTTATGTAAAAATAAAAAAATAAAGATATATGAAGGATATGATATTCTTTAATACTTACAATATCTGTGAATGGCCTGTAAGTGTCTCTATCCAACAGACTTTGGAATGGGGGAGTGAGACTTCAGATGACACATAAACTAGATCTGTAATTTACTTCCTGAATGGAGATAAACTACATGTAGCTATCATGTGTGTCAGTATTTACAAACAAAATATTCACGTACTGAATACCACACTTTGGCCCTCGTCCTGATATGATACTCAGGCTGATATGCCATATGAATTCAAACTGAATTTAGTATACATATTTATTTTTTTATGCCCCTATAATCGAAGATTCGGGGATATAAAGTTTTTGCCCTTTCCGTCCGTCTGTCTGTCTGTCTGTCTGTCTGTTTATCCGTTTGTATGTTTGTCCGCAAAAACTTTAACATTGTCCATAACTGTTGATTGGTAATGCCCTATGGCTCTTAATTTCACATTTGTATTCCTTGTGACAAGCCTTTCTTTGGGTACCGACATATTTGACATCTTGACCTTGGAGTTTGACCCAATTTTGAAAGAATTTACCCAACTTTAACCTTGGCCATAACTTATGAACAGATGGTGCTAGGGCTTTCATTCCTCACATGTATATTTAATGTGACAAGGCCTTTCCATGAATATAAATATTTTTTTTTACCTTTGGACCTAGACCTTGGAGTTCGACCCACTTTTAAAAAACTTAAACATTGAACATAACTTTTGAACAATTAGTCCTAGGGCCTTCATATTTCACATGTGTATTCCATGTTACAATGCCTCTCTTTGGATACCAACAATTTTGACTTTTTGACCTTGGAGATTGACCTACCTTTGAAAAACTTTAACCTTGGCCGTAGCCTTTAAAGAGTTGCTGCAAGGGCTTTAATATTTCACATACATATGTATGCACTTCTTATAACAAGGTCCTGGTACCTTTGATGTGACCCTTTGACCTTGGAGTTTGACTTACATTTAAAAACTTTAACCTTGGCGAAAACTCTAATGATTAGTGCTTGGATTTTCATATTTCACAAGTATATTCATTTAGACAAGTCCGTTCCTTGGGTAACAACATTTTTCATCCCTTGACCTTGGAATTTGACTTGCATTTGAGAAATTTCATCATTCGTTAAAAGCTGTCATACAGGGACATCAGTGTTTCACAAATACATCTTGTTTAATATTATTTTTGAACATTGAATTCATAAAATTTATTTAATTTCATTGAAGTTATTTTTTTGTAGGTAAAATACTTTAAACTTAAATCAGCTGCATGCACTTACAACAGAAAAGTAGTCAAAAATGTCAAATTTGTTACTTGAATTATTTTGTTCCTGAACGTTTTCATTTGACCTCAAATTTTGTTATGCTTTAATTTCTTTTTGAAAACATAAAGGAAAGTTATTCAATTTTTACTACTGAATGCTAATCATTGTACACTGTATGCTGTTTTATTGTGACATTGGGAGACGTAATTATCAAGAATTGCAGAGATAGAATTTTGTCCTAAGAACATTGAATTTCATATATTTGAGATGATGTGCCCTTAGAGGTGATGGCGTTTAGTGTGGACAGTTTTGGACCCTGTGGTTCTAGGTTCGAGTCCGGTTGTTTGATAAAACTCTGTGTTATGAATGAATCCTGGGCAAATTACTTTACTTTCCACTGGTCACCCTCTCAACCCAGGGGTACAATAGGTACCTGGCACCTAGCACATAAAGTGAGCTGGCTATGTGGATGTAAAAGCGTTAGTGCCATACATATGGCAGAGAATGCTATGGATATTATGTGACTCGCCAGAGGGTAAATTTTAGAAGTTGTGTGGGGCAATGCACTGTGGAGTCATGTGTCTCTGACATTCTACATGTTCGTCTGGCGATCTTTTTGAATGATTGATTGATTAGGGTTTAACGCCGAGTCGGCAATATTTCAGCCATATTCAGTCATCAACGGTCTTTTTGAATGTATATTGCTATTTTCTTCCGAGTTGTGACATTTATTTGAGTGACGAAGATTATTTGTAGTAAAATGTTTACAGATGCCAAGACCTGTCTCTTACAATGGCATCAGATACATGGTTGCAGAGGTGAACATCTTGGTTTCATAGTCAGATAAGATAAAAGCATACTGTGAATGTTTATATTTTACAATTGTAACAGACTTGTGTTGATGATTATGTGGTTATGATCATGCAATAAACAACAAGGCTGTTGGTTCGAGTTTAAACAAGACGGATCTCTTTATTATGGATCAATTAATAGTGATGGAAAAGAAACCCTGTAATTAAATAACAAATTATAAATATTCAGCATAAAAACTATGGAATTATTGATCAATGTACAATCAATATAGCTTTATTAGAATCAAAGGGAGATAATACAATTATATGAAATGTACACAATCAAATCTCCCATTTCTTTAATCAATAAATATTTATCATAAAAACTTTACAATAATTATCTTGACAATATATATGTACATTATTAATTATTGTTATGCATAAAAACAATATCATTCATACCATTCGATGGGAACGAGTCATACTGCACCACATATAAGCTGCATACAATATACAGCTATAGGAATAATATCTACAAATCAACAATGAACAACTTTGTAGATATCTACACTAAGCATAAAATAAAGTTTACTTTAAAAAATATGAACAAGTGAGACATCCATGAATTTTACTATTTACACATATTTAACTTTATATCTACAGTCTCACTCTCACTATTCATTTACTCCAGGAAAAGTGACTTAAGGAATTTTAAAAGTGCAAAAATTACAGATTTCACATTTAATAAAATTAGAATAATATATTAACATTAGTATGAAAGAATTACTTACCATGTAAGTGGAAATACAAGTCTCAATGTCAAAGGTCTTATATGACAACTTGAAAAACTCCGTCACCAAGACATGACCATAACTTTCCACTGCTAAATCAGAATTAATCAAAAACACAAAAAAAAATGGAGGGAAAAACAAAACCCAATCCAAAGGCATAAGACAAAGTAAAAAAACAATGAAATTAAAAGATTCATAATGACCATGGCCAGAATATCATAACAGCCTTGAGGCTAACTCTGGACCTCTCTGAAAAAGATCAATTCAAAAGTCAATACACTTAACTACAGATTAAATGAATGATTATGTAATTCAGCTGTAGAAGTGTGCTGCAAATAAAAATATATACATAATTAGATCACTGAATAAATGCACATGCAATATGCATTGCTATGCACATGTGCATAATATATAAAAAATGAGTCTGTCACACAATATATATAAATTAATAAACTTTATCATAGACTCTCATGCTGTAAGGCTTTCCTGCACTTTCTTTTGTTTTAAATTGATTTACAAACTAAACTTTTCATGACTACAAATATAAAATGTGACAGCATGGATTTTTGATTTCCTCCTTGAATTGAGTTTCTTGATTTTGTTGACAGATTGTGTATGGTAGATATGTGACAGATTTCTATGATCAGCAAAGTCTATGTGCCATGGTGGACTTTTGGCTGTCATCTGGAGCCCTCAAGAGGGATTTTGAAGTCAAAGGATGTAAGACTTTTTTCTATTGATATCAAAGACTTTTCCTTTGATTTGAATTAGAAATGGCTTCACTCAATTTTTTTTCTACTTTTTCAAGGGATAGGATACTTTTTGTTCATTAAATACTTTTTAGGTCACCTGAGTCACTCAGGTGACCTATTGCTATCTATTTTCGTCCGTCGTCGTGCGTTAACTTTTGAACATTTTCAACTTCTTCTCCAAAACCGTTTAACCAATTTCAACCAATTTTGGCATATAGCATCTATGGGTGAAGGGGAACAATAATTGTGAATTTCATGGTCCCTGCCCCCCTGGGACCCGAGGGGTGGGGCTAAAACCACCAAAATTGATGCAATCTTTAAAAATCTTCTTCTTTACTCCTGGACACCAAGCAGTCAAACTGTTGACATAATTGTAATGAGCATTGGGCCCTCTACCAAAATTGTGAAATTCATGCCCCAGGGGTTATGGTGCTAGGGCGGGGCTATGGAGATCATATAGTGAAAGTGCATTAGACCTGCTCAGGCTGGTATTAGTAAAACTAGTAACAACCCCTCTGTGGTTCATCAGGAAGTGTTCTCTACAGCCAGCTATGCCACACACAAAATCCGCTTCAAAGATGTGGAACTCTGGCAAATCTGTAACGACCTGCTACAGAAGACTCCTAAGATTGGCAATAGCAGCAAAGTAAGATACTCAAGGACACATCTACATAAAGAACAGTCTTCTAGTTTATCCTCTGATGAATCCTCTCTCTACAATTTCCTCTGATCCTCTCACTGCAAGGTTTCATGTGGGCAATAGCGTTTGGCCAATATGTATTTGACCATCTTTTTATCCATGTCTTTCTAAAAAGATGCTAGATGGTCATGAATAGGTGGGAAGTGGGGGGGGGGGGGGGGAGTCCAATTGTTATTAGGGGTTAAATGTCAGGGTCAAAGGCATTAACAGGTTGAAAGTTGTTCGTAAAGTATTTTGTGTTTAATTTGAGAAGTTAATAGAACTACATTTGTAAGTAAAACATGACTTAATCATTTCAGTCATTCCGTGAGTTTGTTGTGGAGAAAATCCGTAAACTACCTGGAGACTATCCTATCTTTAATGACTTCATCATGAAAGAGTGTGCGATTCTACACCATCTGTTGACAGAAGTCCGACATACACTTACTGTAAGTTTTCACTTTTGATATGCAGCAATTTTATGTACTGTAAGTTCAGATAATGTTAAGTTGATGATGTTGTCAGCACATTTAACTTGACTCTGACATTGTCTTTTAAGACATGCAGAATTTAAACTATGTTTATTACCTTCACTCTGACATATTGTATCCTAAGATATACAGAACATATGTTTAATGTCTTAATTTGTTTGCAGTAGTTTACTATATCCCATTGTTTCAACTATTGACTTTTAAGAACAACCTCATACATTTAATAATTCATAAATTTATGAAGTATTTTGTGTTGATTACGGTTGATAAGGAATGCCTGTGAGAACAATGTGATGGGTGACCAGCTGAGTGACCACTACCTGTCTGCGGCCGATGACCTGTACCACCTTAGGATCCCCAGGATCTGGTGTAAGATGACCGGCACCACCGCCCCACCCTACACCTACAATGCAGCTCAGTGGCTTCGTGATTTGAAGGACCGCTGGAAACACTTTGAGAAAATCCTTAACATGGTGTGTATTGTATATTTGAAGGTGTTGGAGTATCCATGGGGAGTTGAAATCCTCTTCAGAATTCCAAATTTTTAGAATTACAAATAATTTACACTTCAGTGAAAGCTCATATCAGCTTTTCTGATCACCAATTGTCCGTCGCCCGTCCGTCTGTCCATCTGTCTGTAAACTTTTCACATTTTCAACTTCTCAAGAACCACTGGGCCAATTTTAACCAAACTTGGTACAATCCTTAGGTAAAGGGGATTTTAAATTGTTAAAATGAAGGGCCAAGCTCCCTTACAAGGGGAGATAATAAAAAAAAGACAAAAATAGGGTGGGGTCATTAAAAAAATCATGTTCTCAAGAACCACTGGGCCAGAAAAGCTGAAACTTGTATGGAAGCGTCCTGGGGTAGTGTAGATTGTAAATTGTTCAAATCATGACCCCCGGGGTTAGGGTGGGGCCACAATAGGGAATCCAAGATTTACATTGAACTACAGTCAAACTTGTTTATATTGAAATTTAAGGGACCTTGAGATTTATTTCAAATTAACCGAATTTCATTATTGTATCCGTGTGCCATGACATATATAATATGTAGATACGGTAAAAAATATAAACGTGTGCGCGAATTTAATATATTTTTTGTATAAGAAATATATTTATCTCTATTTTCTTAAAGAAGTTCGTAATGTTTTACTCTTTTTGTTGAACCGTGTTAGGAAATTATCAGGACTATCATCGGGCATTTTTAATTACCGCGTAGATGCGATTCCTCAGGAATAATTAACATCATTCTATAAAACAACCCTATCTCATCTGCTTTGAAAATATATGCTTTATATACTCCGATATCAGATCAAGAAGTTTATTTTCCAATTACTTACATGATTTATTTACTCAAGCACTTTTTTCGGTAAACCAATTTACACCCCTGCGAATTTTAGCCATGTCGGTCTCAATGCCGTAGTTAGGAAAATAAATATTCTGGCGAGAAATGCTCAACTATTATCTTTACACAAGACATAATTATATTTTTACAAGTTCACGGACATCAAATCAAATGTGTAAAAAATTTACATAATTAAGCTAGACCTCGTGTATAATCAGTCACCTGTGTCCACCTGTCACCATCGACGACTTCAATGTAACCGTTATCAGAACAAAACACTTTGTGTTCAGCGGACCATAGAATCACTTCAAATTAACAGAGTTTTTCAATTTAACCGATTTCATTCTAAACGAGTATTTTTTACAAAGAAACCGTACCATTTTTTAGGGGGAAACCAAATTCATTTCAAAGTAACCGATTTTTCAAATAAATAGGAATAATCTTGTCATGAACCACTGGGCCAGAAAAGCTAAAACTTATGTGGAAACATTCTGGGATAGTGTAGATTCTAAATTGTTTAAATCGTGACCCCAGGGGTAGAGTGGGGTAGGATGGGGCCACAATAGGTATTACAAGGGGGAAAAATCTGGTGAAGAACAGCATGGCCAAAGTTAGTCAGGTGAGCATTGTGTCCCATGGGCCTCTTGTCATTCTTTATTGTAAATTTCAAGTTTTGAAAATAGATTTAGTTTTTAATAAGTAAACACAGAGAAACATTGTGATAGAAAATGATAGAAAAAAGTTCTTGACTCACATTTTTAGTTCAATCCAAACAGCAAAGTAAACAAGAATACTTACACTTACATGTATAATTATTAGGTATTGTTTATTTTTATTTCTACAGGACTTGAATTTTTGTTGAAAATATCGATTTTTTTTTTTGGCATGTCACAGGGAAGAAAGGCAATGCCAGCCTATTGGTTAGGAGCATTTTTCAATCCTAGAGGACTTCTTGCTTTGCTAAAACATCAAGAGTTACTGTGGAGATAGGTCTGGCAATTTCGAACAGTTTACCTTCCAGACTGACACAACATTCAGAGATTTTGGACATGTAAGAACATTGATTTAATATTCGGAAAGAGAAGAGAAATTTTACTTTATCAAGATTGTATGAGGACTTAAAATCTGCTGTAGTTAGATTTCTGTGTTAAAATTGCAAATGTTTTTGTGACACAAAATTTAACATGCATTGAGAAGCGTATTATCAAATTGATTTTTATATTTAGAAGATACGAACATCTGAAATTTTTTTTAAAAGGCATTACATGTATTTAGAATTTTTGTTTCTTTCTTTAGTTACTTCAGCCACCACCAGAGGGCGTGTACATCCATGATATCTACCTCTGGGGATGTTCCATTGAGAAGACAACCAATGAATTCCAGGACCAGGCCTCCAGACAGGGATACGCCCCACTTCCTGTCCTCCATCTACAGTGCTACCCGATTAACGAGAAACCTGTCCTACAGGAACCATCCTTCCAATGCCCTCTCTATCCCTCCAGAATAGCACCACGTGACCCCATCATGGAAATCGATATCAAGAAGGAGGGAATCCCACCCATGAGATATGCTCTACGTGGGCTCACAGCTACTATCTGGCCTTATTAATTAAAGAAACTGCCTAAGATGCTATCTTGTGTTGCTTTAAAAAAAAAAAGTAACAAAGTAATGACTTTTAGGAGTAATTTCTTGAAAAAGATCTGAATATTTTTTTTTCTGAACTTTTGATTTATGTTAAGGAATGTGACTTTATGACACAATGCATTATATAGCCAATTATTCTTGTTTTGCTGAACGCAAAATCTTAATCCGTCCTCGTCACATTTAACCCGTGATTGCATTGGTAGTGTACAGAGTATATTTAAATTATTATGGTTGTGTTTCTATGACAGTTATGCATTAAGTATTTATTTATACTCTTGTTGATATTGTTTTTATTTTGAAATATATATTTAAGACTTTTCATGGATATGTGTCAAAATATTGTAAACTGCTGAATTTGATTAAACTTGAATGTTGTTTTAATGTTTTTGTCCTTATGTTAAAGGTGACTCTGAAATGTGCATTTTTCTCAAACATCGTTTAATAATTTCATTTTGTAATTCCTAGCTTCCATAGAGATATACACAGATGTGACTTTGACCATCTGACCCTGGAATCAATATTCTTACACTGGCGCCCTGTTGCAATTCAGTGATACATGTACCACTTACCTCTGACCATCAATACAGATTTTTCTCGCTACTGGTTAGAGACCGGAAGAGCTTATGCGATAGTAAGGTGTCCGTCGTCTGTCTGTCTGTAAACAATTCTTCGAAATGCTACTCCTCCTACAGTTTCGGTCTGATTTCAATATGACTTGGCACACAAGTACACTACACTAAGATACATAATTCTGTGTATCGGATTTTGATTTCGGTGAACGGTGTTACCATGGTTACTAAAAATAGAAATTTCTGTGAAATACTTTCAAAATGCTACTTCTCCAACAGTTTTGGTCTGATTTCAATATAACCTGGCACACAAGTAGCCTACACTAAGATACATAACTCTGTTTATCGGTTTTTGATTTTCATGAAAGGTGTTGCCATGGTTACTAAAAATAGAAATTTCTGTGAAATACTTTCAAAATGCTACTTCTTCTACAGTTTTGGTCTGATTTCAATATAACTTGGTACACGAGTAGATTACGCTGAGATACATAATTCTGTCTATCCATTTCTTGATTTTTTTGCCATGGTTACAAAAAAATTAAAATTTCTTTGACATACACATGTACTTTCAAAACATTACTTGTCACCCGCGTGGTGCAGTGGTAGAACGTCTGCGCTAGAGTCGCAGAGTAAGGAGTGGATCCTTACGTCGTGGTTTCGAATCCCACTGTGGGACATGGAGACCGGTCCTTCGGATGAAACCGTATAAACCGAGGTCCCATGTTGCAGTAGGTGCTGGCACGAAAAAGATCTCTCACTGCTCAATGGCCCTGAGTGCCGAGTATAGGTCAAAATTTGCAGCTCTCCACCAGCAAGTGGTGGCATCTCCATATGAGTGAAAAATTCTTGAGAGGGACGTTAGACAACAAACAAACTAAACATTACTTTGCCTACAATTTGGTCTGATTTTAATATATAACATGGCATGCAAGTAGACTACACCGAAATAATAATTGTCTTTATTGTTTTTTGATGAATGATGTTACCATGGTAACTAGAATCGAAATTTTTCTAAAATTCTTTTAAAAGGCTACTCCTTCTACAGTTTTAGTCTGATTGCAATTAATCTTGCAACAAAAAAGAGAGTAAAACAAGGATTATCATTTATTTATTGCTGTTGCAAAGTTTCAAGTCCAAGTGCTACTTTTCTCTTTCTTTGTTATAATTACAAACTGCTAGAGCTAAAGTCTTGACAGAGACTTCTGGTTCTTTGACCTTCTGATCCTGTAACTACTAATCTTACATTGGCCGCCTTGCAACTAAAGCATGTATGAATTGAAACCGTTAACTTTTGACATTTGAACATCCAAATGAATACTTAGTAGACATTTTTTCTCTACAAATGCAACATCTGTAGCATTATTTTAACTATGGACAGTTTAATTGTTTAGTACCCTAGATATGTTTTCGAGAACATTAGCAAGAAGGTATCCTAACACAGACCTTGTACTTTTTAACCTCTGGTCATCCATAATCTCTGTAGCAAGTTTTAAATTAATATCTACATACCATGTCAACAATACATAATTTTTTATTCTGTGACCTACAAAAAGAAATCCAATAGGGCCACACAATAAGTCATATAAATACAAGGATTCAAGTCTGTTCAATTTATGTGTGGATTAGGGTGAGCTAATTTTGACCAACCAATGCTGTTTTTCAACAGTGTCCATATTTAACATTTTCTTCCTAAATTTGAATGCTCACTTCCATCACCAATCTTGCACCCCCCCCCCCCAACCAACAAACTGGAATCTACACTTCACGGGTTTGCTTATACATTACATATAATTTAGTGTTTATTACATGTAATACCAGCATCATACAATTTTTAAAGTGTCACATCATGATCATGTTATGACAATACTTTATTTTCATAAATGTAGAGAACAATGTTGTACATTACATAACAGATACAAATATATGACAATGTGCATGTTTGGAAATTAACCAGGAGTACAGTAATATATATACATGTGCTATACAGATATTGCTCTAAACATGTAGACATAGGAAAACCCGGCAGTAGAATAATATATTCATAAACTCTGTTAAATATTATTCAGAATGTAAAATTGACTGACAAATTATCAGTTACTTCTACATACTAGTATTTAATATATTAAAGGATTCACCTTTCACAAATAGATTATTCTCAAACTAGATTAAGTGTTTTTTTAAGTAATTAAGTAATCTGTTACATAATGTAACTCAAAACAATTCATTTTCATTACCATTGATACACAAGATTCAAATTGTATGATTAAAAGAAGATTGTAAGATTGAAATATGTAATAACTGTACATGCAAACACAAAGAGTGTATAATAAAACAACTGTAATATTTTTTTCACTGGAGATACTTATACACTGCTAGTGTGTTGGTGTTTTGTTGTCCCACATAGAGATTGTTCTCATCATCCACACACACACTACAGGGAGAGTTTACCCCTAATTGTTGTTGTGTGAGTAAAAGAGACAAGAACTGACCATCCTGATCAAGGAGGTGAACAGTGTCACTTTGATAATCACACACCAGGATGTGACCAAGGACATCAGTACAGATTCCATAGGGCCAGAACTCTGACTCCTGACCTGTGTAGGAGAATCTGTGTTGTCCTGATTTATTCAGCACCACTACTGCTCTTTTATTTAAGTCTGATGTACAGATATCTCCATTGATGTTTTCTGTGATGTAGTGTGGTATTCTATACAGTCCCTGTCCTTTGTTATCCCTCTGTATGTTCTGTAGTTCTTTTCCTGTCTTGTTGTACCTGGTGACTTTACTTTCCTCAATCTTCTTCAATCCTTCAGCTATCTCTGTTGATTTTATCATCCCCACCAGTAAGTCACCGTTGATGTGGGAGGAGTGTATGCTGAGTGGTTCCCAGTCTCCATTTTTAATGAATTCAGTGATATTATTATCCTGTGTTATCCTATTGATGACATTCTTGTTTTGGTCTGTAAAGATCAGATCCCCGTCCTGTGTCACTGTGTGGTAACCTTCATAACTACCACTGGTTTCTATCTTGTGTATCACATTCCCCTGTAGATCTGTTTGGACAAGATTACCCTTACTGTCACTGATCCAGAGTCTGTCTGATTGATCTAGTGATACATGGAATACATTATTAACACCTGGTACATGGAACTTCCTGACTGTGGTGACAGAGGCAGATAGAAACAATGTTTGTTTCTTGTCAGATTTCTTTCTGTCTTCTTTCATCTGTTTATGTGTAGGTTTCATTGCTGTATTGCAGACATTTTCAAAGGGCCTTATTTCTCTCTTTTCTGCTTTAGTGTTGGGGACATGTATTTTACCCAGTAATTTGGTGACATCACTTTTGCTGTATTGACCAGCAGTAAATCCTGGTGTGACTGGTTTTGTTGTCTCTGGTATGGATTGGATCTTTGGTTTCTTGTCAGACATTAATTTCTGGGGTTCTGTAGAGGACAGGCATCTGTGGAGCTCTTTGACAAGGTTATTAAGATAGGTGATGTAATCATCCAATGCCTTGTCTTGGGTATTTAGATCTTCTAAAAGAGATTGCTCTATCTGGTCTAGCTGCTTCATGTTCTCAGATACAACTGTGTCCACCAGACTTTTCAGGGACTCGCCTTCAGTCTTCATGGATGTTCTGATGTTGTCCATGATGTGTTTGATTTCTGAGGAATCTTTACTTATTTCTCTCTGTAAATCTTGTGATGTAGGGAGAAAATACTCCTGGATTTTGGAGATTTCCTGTTGGCAAAGCACAAACTTTTCTGCATAGAATGTTTCAAGATCAACAAATGTATGCCTTTGGTGATCTCCCTTTGTAGCGCATTTGGAACATAATGTAACTTGGCATTCTTCACATAGCATGTCCACATCTTTAGTGGGGTGGATCTTGCATTTCTCCACAGGAAGTTGTCGTTTGTGTTGCTGGTAAAGGACTACCTCATGGTTTTTGTTTTCTGGACTTTTCAGATGTTCATCTCTACATTGTTTACACATTTTTTTTTTGACAAGGGTTGCAGTAGAACTCGCAGTTTCTCTCACATTCTTCAATACCACACTCTAAAAAATGTTGGGCTCTACGGGGAATATCTATTTTAGATAAAGCCATCTGGAAAATGAATAATAAGAAAACAGGAAAGTATGTTCTATATTTATGTGCATATCCATATTTTCAAAAATGTAACATGCAATTATTGAATAATTTGGGGAAACTATCTTTCCAGAAAACAGATATACATTATTTGTGAACATTCATACTGTGACATCATATACATAATTTAGCTTGCCATTCTTGTAAATCTTTACAGTATTTCTACTCCATAATTTATACAAAAGTTAATTAAAATTAAATGAATTGTTTTTAATTGTGCATGTACCTACAGCATTTATGAATGACCGATAAACGACTTTGTTAACAGACTTCAGCATTTCTTCCTAAAAATAAAAATATATGATTATAAGGTCAAATGTCATTTTTCATTATTCTTTCTCCATACAATGGTAGATTCTAAATGAAATTTGCTTAAATACCTTCTAGATCTCATAAAATCAAGTGATATATGTACAACCTACCTCAGACAGCGATGACTCAAGGGAAATAATCTAATATATGACAGTCAAGAATAAATTTTCTGTTAGGAAGGATAACTCCTATCTATAACCCGTTTCTTTCTTTTAGTATAGCATAACAGAACATGAAAATATGGGATGCATTTAAATTAAACATATTCACCATATATAATATCATTCATAAGCAGATTTGCCATTATGTTAGGTAATGAAACTATACAGAACACACCTAACGTGAAAAAATGTCACGTATACAGAACCAAACTATAAACAACAGGGAGGTAATATGACAACAATTCACCGCTTCAATATACTTTAAAAAATGAGTGACAAAAATTGATTCCTCTGTTCAAACTGCAATTTTGCATAAAAATATCTAATTATATTATGCAATTTTTAATCGATGATGCAACTTGAAGCAGACAGAAATACCTTTGCAAATATTTTTTTTTCTGTTTGACGAATTCATAACATGTGCGTTTAAAATGGTTTTATGTTAACATTTCAAGTTGTAATTGATTAAATCTGAGTAAGAATAGCTTTCTATGAACCTACAAAAATTATATTTACCTTGTTCGGACAATGTCATACAGCAGGGAAGCGTTACAAGTAGAATTCACGACCCGGTGTATTGCTTGTCTACTCACGAGTAAAAAAAATATCAACAGGTCACAACTTCCGCTGATTTAGAGTTATCGTTCTTTGCCTCCCCCTAGCGTTCAGTAGAAATGCTACGGCTGAGACTTTGGAATGTCGCAGAGACTTGAACGAGATCTTTAATTTAGATTTAAGTACAGTTCTGTGTAAAAATCATGCAAAATAGGCATGTAGGCGATACATGAGGGTTCTCAGAATTTGATGATTTTCCACACATAGTTTTCTTTTGCCCTATAAACCATGTATGCAAAAGGAAAAATGTTTTGATTCACGGTTACCATGGAAACATGGGTAAAGAAATTTCCCTAGCAACCAGCCGATTTTCAGCTTCAATGGACTAAAAATCTCTTATCTTTCAGGCTCAAATTAAATGTAAATACTAAAAGAATTTCTTTTTCATGGCTTTTATTCTCAAGATTATGATCTTAACAGTTTTCATAATCAAAAATATAGAAATAAGATTTAAAGATATATCTGTGATAGATGTGGGAATATATGCATGTTTTTCATTTTTTGCTGACTCAGCATTTTCCTTGATTTTGGAATTATTCAATGCCTAATTACTCCAGTGATGGACCTCATACAGACATCCTGTGTATATAACATAAAAGCAGAGGATTTTGTCTTTTAGAATTTGAATTCAGAAGCGTATAATTTGTAAACATTCCTATCCGTTGCCTAGCAACAAAAATGGATGTTTTGATGAATAAAACGAGAAAAAATGTAAAATACTAAAGTCATAAATCACATAACTTGTTAAATTTCAATACTCAACTTTTACAATAAATTGAAATTTTTGAGACCTCTCTGCAAACTATGGAATGTTTTACAATTTGTGATCTCCATGGTAACAGCGATTTCCCCTTAGCAACACATCATTGAATCATAATTTCAGCATGTTCACGTACCTGTTGTTAAGGATTGTTCAAAGCATGCTGTAAAATTGTGATAAGACAAATTTTACAATGCAATTAGCATCTTATAAAATTCTATTTTTCACTTGATTTTCCCATGGCAACGATTCTGAGCACATAGCAACCAATGTAACCTATGTAGAGTTAAGAGTCATTCTCTGTAGGAATTTCAATTGTTTTGATACTCAGAATCAAGATTACAGTACATTGTTATGTTAAATCATTGCTGGTACAAAATATACATAAATATATACATTTGCAATCAAGATTTAAAAATTCAATCTAAAAATGTTACCATGGTAACGGGAATAAACATTTTTAGCTCACCTGAGCTGAAGGCACATGTGAGTTCTTCTGATCGAAATTTGTCCGTTGTCTGTCGTTGTGGTTGTAAACTTTTCATAATTTCATCTTCTTCTCCAGAACTATTGGACTGATTTCAACCAAAATTGGCACAGAGTATCCTTGGATAAAGGGAGTCAAGTTTATTCAAATGAAGGGCCACACTCTCTTCCAAGGGGAGATAATTACAAATTAGTAAAAAAAAATTAATGACATCTTTTAAAAAAGAAAAGGAAAAATGAAACTCATGTGGAATCATCATCAGGTAGTGTAGATTCAATTTTGC
The DNA here is from genome assembly GCF_033153115.1 of Saccostrea echinata. NCBI lineage: Eukaryota > Metazoa > Mollusca > Bivalvia > Ostreida > Ostreidae > Saccostrea > Saccostrea echinata. The sequence goes on from NW_026889789.1 coordinate 7,068,635, forward strand.
TTAAATCATGACCCCCGGGAGTAGGATTGGGCCACACTAGAAATGGAATCAAAGTTTTACATAGGAATATATAGAAAAAAATCTTTAAACATCTTCTTCTCAAGAATAGCAAAGTCATAATTGGTCTTATTTATATGGAAGCATCCTCAGGTGATGTAGATTCAAGTCATGACCCCCGAGGGCAGGATGGGGTCACAATGGACGATCAAAGTTTTACATAGAAATATATACAGGAAAAATCTTCTTAAGAACAGCAAAGCCATGATTAGTTATTGACTATAAAGAAGTATTTTTAGGTAGTGTAGATTCAATTATTTAATAAAAATCATGACCCCCTGGTATATATAAATATCCCCTGCGGATATGTAGTGGTCACAATTGATGATTAAAGTTATGCATAGGAATACATAGGATTTTTTTAAAAAAAAATCTTGTTGTCAAGAAGAGCAAAGGTATGATTAGTCATATTTAATATGGAAGCATCCTCAGATAGTGTAGATTCAGATTTGTTCAAATCATGACCCCCTGGGGTAGGATAAAAGTTCAAACTTGTAGTGAAAAAAGTCACAATTTGTCAAAGAAATATGAAAGCATCTTTAGTTAGTGTAGATTCAATTTTCTTCAAATCATAGCCCCCTTTTTTTAAGGGGTAGGTTGGGACCACTTATGCATTAAAGCTTTCCAATACTGAACTGATTTTTGCTTTTTTCCTAACCATGGTGCTCAGGTGAGCCATGTGGCCCATGGGCCTTTTGTTGTTTACATCATTTCAGTTTTATTTCTCCATTTTCGTTCAGAGCTCATTGATCTTTCTGACTTAAAAAAAAAAAGAAATATACAAGCACAGGTTTTCAAGTTTTGAAAAAAAAATATTAATGCACTTCGTTAATTATTATTTCATGAAAGAAAGAAATGCATTTTTTTTAAATTGAATTATTTTATAAAATGAAAGTTAGCATTTTGGGATAGTAAATTTTCTGTACTTTTTCCTATGCTTGTACCGGAAATTGAATCTGATGTGGGATTTCCGTGGGGGGGAAATCCTACTCTAGAGTCTTTTTTCCGTGGAAAAATCCTACTCTTGAGCCAGTTTTCCAGGGGGGGGGGGGGATTTTAGAGGGGAAATTTTACTCTACAAGATCGTAGATAATGAGCTGATTTTTGGTATGTCTCTTGATATATATTGTTGACTTACAAATCAGGTTTCGAGTTTCTTTGGTCCATTTTTTACTATATATAGAAAAAAGTTAAAAACAGCAAAGCCATGATTATAATTCAGAAGCATCCAAAGTGCAAATTTTAAGTTTGACCAAAAATCAAATGTCCCGGGCTTAGGGTGAGGACCACGATAGAAGATCAAATGTATAAGTGAAATCCTGTAAAGCTATGATAAGCATAGGCGTCAGAACCGGGGAGGGGGGCTAGGGGGGTTAGCCCCCCTCCCACTTTTTTTGCAAAGATAATATAGACATTGAACATTGGCGCGTAGGTTTACCCCCCCCCCCCCAACTTTCAAGAGGCACAGGCTGCAGTGTAGTCAAAGAAGGGTAAGTGTTAGGGTTTGGAAAAAAAACTGGTACTGAAAGAAGTTTGACACCCCCCCCCCCTCCCCCGAACGAAATAGGATTTTCGCATCTAGACAATAACTATTATTATTATTATCATTTTTTTTTTGTTGCTTGTCAAGTTTTTTTTTTCAATTTCGAATTTTTTTTCTCTTTCAATTACCCCCCCCCCCCACTCAATAATTTTGAACCAATCTTTTATTTAAAGTTTTCAATAATAAACTGTGTTCTGTTTTTTTTTTAAGCACAAGTGCTTAGGTGAGTAGTGTAGCCAATGGGCCTCTTGATACAAAAGTTATAGCCACTAGACTTATTAGTTTCTAATTGTCATAGACAAGGCTATAATTATAGGCAATGCCTGCTGCCTAATATATTTATGTAGATCATATTAAAATATGCTCAAATGAAAAATTTCTAATAATTTACTTTTTTTTAAGTGTTGGACTGTAGAGCTGATTTTTAGTTTGTTTTATAATATTGATGACTGACAAATCAATTCAAGTTTATTGCTGACTGACCCACTTTTATGAAAGTACTTGTATTATTACCTTGAATGTAAAAAACCCTTTTATTCACTGCTCAGTTCAATAATAAAAAAATTCAAATCTTTTTTTTCTGCTATGCCTGCAGATAATTAGCTGAAGTTTATTATGTTTCTTTTATCAATGACCAAGATTAGGTTTGACAATCATGATAAAGATAGAAATGTATAGCCCTCAGACTTTAGAAATTCACAGATGGTCTTTTGTTTGTCTCTTCATATTTTATTTTCTAGTTTCGCATTGATTGAGACATTTCAATAAGTTCAGAAAAGAAGTTTCAATGTAAATGGTGAAGATAACGAACAGTGATTGATCTCATAAAATCTTTAAACATTACAAATATGTGAAGAAGGCATAAAACACGGACCCCTGGAAATTCCAGAGGTTGGACCAGGTGCCTAGGAGGAGTAAGCATCCCCAGTTGACCAGTCACACCCGCGTGAGCCCTATGTATTTATCAGGATGACGGAACTTTCTGTAGTCAATTCAGTATAAAAACAAAGGCCTAACAATTGGTATGAAACAAGTCATCCAAATACGATCCAATGATAGGTTATATTTACTAACAAGGTCATTTTAACGACCATAAAATTTACGAAACACCAACTTTAAACGAAGTTGTTGAAATCCCTGTAACATCAACTTATCAGTGAGTAGCATGCCTCGCTTTAAAAAGTGATCGTACTCAGATCAAGCTCTTGAGTACCGAATAAACATCATAAGCAAGTGATACTGGAACATTACTACAAAAATAAGGAAAGGTGACGAAGTGAGCTTTTCTGATCACCTGTCTTCTGTCTATCTGTCCGTGTGCCTGTTGTTTATTTCTTATTTTTTTCAACTTTGTTCTACAAAGCCTGTTGGTCAAATTCAACCAAACTGTTGCAAACTAGTGTATTCTAACAAAACATACATATCTAAGGGAGAGGAGAATAAAATCGAAAATGATTTCCCATCATCACAATTTTTAATACCAACTTTAAGATGATTGATAGATTTTTTTCGATATTGGTCATATTGTACGAATGCAACATACGTTTTATGATTTAAAGTAAAATTTAACGAATCAAATGGCGCATTACAGGAAAAAGTTAGATATGCAAAAATATTAACACCAGTTTCCTTCTTAGTTTTGGTTTTAAGACTTGATTGCAGAATGTATAATATTTATATATATTTTCTACCAGCAATCATTTTAATTGTCAATGTTCCGTAATCTTGATTCTGTGTAACAAAACTGTTGAAGTGCTTAAGAGTATGACTCTCAACTCTTCATAGATGCTAATTGCATTGTGAAATTTGCCTAATCACAATTTTACAGCATGCTTTGAAGAATCCTTAATAAAATTTCCCCCGGAAAACTGGCTCTAGAGTAGGATTTTCCCTCGAAAAAATGACTCTAAGAGTGGGATTTGCCCCACAAAAATCCCACATCAGATTAAATTTTCTGGTACAAGCATAGCAAAAATGTACGGAAAATTAACTATGCCAAAATGTGAACATTCATTTTATAAAATACTTTAATAAAAAAAATGAATTTATTACATTCATGAAATAATAATTAAAGAAGTGCAGTAATATTTTTTTTTTCAAAAAATGAAAACACGTGTTGTATATTTCTTTTCTTTTTTTTTAATTTAGAAAGCTATGAATGAAAATGAAGAAATAAAGCTGAAATGATATGCACAAAAATGTTTATACCCATTACAATGGTAACATGCTAAGTTTGAATTTTTAAATCTTGATTGGAAATGTATATATTTATGTATATTTTGTAACAGCAATGATTTTATAAGTCAAGTCCTGTAATCTTGATTCTGAGTATCAAAACAATTGAAATTCCTACAGAGAATGACTCTTAACTCTACATAGGTTACATTGGTTGCTATGTGCTCAGAATCGTTGCCATGGGAAAATCAAGTGAAAAATAGAATTTTATAAGATGCTAATTGCATTGTAAAATTTGTCTTATCACAATTTTACAGCATGCTTTGAACAATCCTTAACAACAGGTACGTGAACATGCTGAAATTATGGTTCAATGATGTGTTGCTAAGGGGAAATCGCTGTTACCATGGAGATCACAAATTGTAAAACATTCCATAGTTTGCAGAGAGGTCTCAAAAATTTCAATTTATTGTAAAAGTTGAGTATTCAAATTTAACAAGTTATGTGATTTATGACTTTAGTATTTTACATTTTTTCTCGTTTTATTCATCAAAACATCCATTTTTGTTGCTAGGCAACGGATAGGAATGTTTAAAAATTATACGCTTCTGAATTCAAATTCTAAAAGACAAAATCCTCTGCTTTTATGTTATATACACAGGATGTCTGTATGAGGTCCATCACTGGAGTAATTAGGCATTGAATAATTCCAAAATCAAGGAAAATGCTGAGTCAGCAAAAAATGAAAAACATGCATATATTTCCACATCTATCACAGATATATCTTTAAATCTTATTTCTATATTTTTGATTGTGAAAACTGTAAAGATCATTATCTTGAGAATAACAGCCATGAAAAAGAAATTCTTTAAGTATTTACATTTAATTTGAGCCTGAAAGATAAGAGATTTTTTAGTCCATTGAAGCTGAAAATCGGCTGGTTGCTAGGGAAATTTCTTTACCCATGTTTCCATGGTAACCGTGAATCAAAACATTTTTCCTTTTGCATACATGGTTTATAGGGCAAAAGAAAACTATGTGTGAAAAATCATCAAATTCTGAGAACCCTCATATATCACCCTTTGCATGATTTTTACACAGAACTGTACTTAAATACACGGCAAATATATTTCACTGAGTCTAACTGTTACTTGAGGGGTAGTGTGATCGTGTGAAATGAACAGGTTTTGAGTGACAAATATTTTCTTTGATATAGTGCTAATAATAACATAATTATAGATCTTGACCGCAAGACATTTGATGTCACCTGTACCTGAGTTAACATGTTAATTATTATTCAATTATATCAATTATGTCCATCTGCCTAGAGGTACTCGGCTTTGTAATTACTTCTTGCATTCTTATAAATTGGTAGTTTAATACAAGATCTTCAGTTGGAAACTGGACCTTTGCACTGTCCACGCCGACATGCAGATCGAGTAGAAAACACCAAGTTTTGGATCGTTAATAAATTATTAAACGAAGTACCGACTTGTGTATTTCTACCGGCCGGTCATAGTAGTCACAAAAAAGAATGGGAGAGACGCTCTTTATCAATCACCGTGAATCGAATTTTTTCCATTCAAAATCGACCACAAGATAGGTCGCAGCTTTTGTAAATATTATTTCCAAAAATGCTGTATTGCAAGGAAAACTGCGATAACTAGGTATAATGTACATTGAAAGTTGGCCACTCTTAACCGTCATGTATGTTCAAACACTTCGGATGTATTGGCAGAATTCAAAATATTCGCTACGCCAGTCACAAAGATTTGCATTCAATAATCAGATAATATTTATGCATGTTTATTAGACATGTTATTGTTTGACAACCAAAACATAGGAAGAAACACGTCTAAGGAATACACGGTGGCGATTTCTAATTTCAACAGAGAGGGACGGGGTGAGAGTCGATTTCTGTAAAGATTAAAAAGTGGAGGCGCAAAAAAACTGAAGGTTTGAAGCAAGCTAAATTTAGTATACCTCTGAGTACATTTGCTTGTTTATTTGATTGAAAAACAATGAAGAAAAATTTTTTTATTTATGCTTGCATAACATGTTTTTATTATTTAGATGGAAGATCAAATTATCTACCTTAGTTATTGTATTTTCTGTGAGGTATAGCATTTGTGCAAATATATCAAATTAAAATGCAACAAAAACCGGTGGAATGCATCATGGCCGATTTCGAGCTGAAGAAATATCGAATAGCCCCGGTGTTAAAATCGACGCTGGCGTTCTTTTTTGCAACTTCCTCGAAGTAAAAGTTGGACTCGGTGAATCTGTACCTTTACGATTGAAAGAGATAAACTACTGAAATGTACAAGGCGTAAGGCGTTATAACGCCTTTGAAAAGCGTTATAACGCGAAAAAAGGCGTTATTACGCCTTTCCAAAAGGCGTTAATATGCCTTTCTAAAAGGCGTTATTACGCCTTTCCAAAAGGCGTTATTACGCCTTTCCAAAAGGCGTTATTACGCCTTTCCAAAAGGCGTTATTACGCACCTTTTTTTCAATACATGACTTACCTAGCCCACCCCGGAGCTAAATTATAATTAGATTTCCAGGAAAAAAGATTTTGAAATGTGTAAAATATTTTCAGTGTTAAACCAACCTAGTCCTTCTCTGATGCCAGACACCTCTACCAAGGTGCATGGATTTCAGAAATTTGGTTGGAGGCTAATTGCTCATTATACCTATGCAAATAGTTTGCCTGTTTTTTTCCAAGAGGAGAGAAAAATATTTCAAATTTGACATGAATTTTTAATACATGGCTAGCAAAGCCCAAAGCTGGCTCTGCCCATATCCAGGATTTTCAGAGTAGAGTGTTGACTTCTCTTATTAATACGCATGCAAACAGCTGTCTGAGAGATGTGCAGGAATATAGAAAAAACTATAATTTATAATATAATTTATAATATTAAAACTATAATCTAAATATTGCATAAATAAAGATGGCATTGGTTCAATCTTTCATATATTTATTGTTTCAAAATAACGCCTTTCCATTTTTGGATATAACTCCTTTTCAAACAGGCCGGTAGTACGAATGCGAGGGGTGGGGGTGGGGGGCTCCCCCTCCCCACTTTTTAGGAGAGTATTCTTGCTATAGTTTAAATACGAAAAAAAATCATTTATTGATAGCTTGGTCCCTTAACATTTTGTAGCAGTATGGTTAAACTCGGGCAAGTCATTGCATTTAAAAAAAGTTTTACCAAAAAATTAGAAAAAGATACCCCTCAAGTTTAGGCAGTTTATTTTTTTCGAGGGGGAGGGGGTGGGGGGTTGTTTCTTGTTTTTTTTTTTTTTTTTTTTTTTTTTTTTGCTTGTCAATTTTATGGGAGGCTGCCCCCCCCCCCCCCCCTCGTTTATAAGTACGGGCCTGTCAAAGACATAATAATGGCTCATCAAAAGGCATAATAACGCCTTTTGGAAAGGCGTAATAACGCCTTTTGGAAAGGCGTAATAACGCCTTTTGGAAAGGCGTAATAACGCCTTTGGAAAGGCGTAATAACGCCTTTTAGAAAAACGCAATAACGTCTTTTAGAAAGACGTAATAACGCCTTTTGGAAAGGCGTAATTACGCCTTTATTTGCATTTTTACGCCTTTTTCCGCGTTATAACGCCTTTTCAAAAGGTGTTATTACGCCTTTCTTCGCGTTATAACGCCTCTTAAAAAGGCGTTATAACGCCTTTCAATTTTTTTTTATACAGTAGTTTGATCCTAATAGGCTTTCGTAGAAATGATATTTTATTAAAATTTAAATATAAAGACTCATACTCAAGGGGTTCTCTTTTAACATTGATTTAAACTAACATTTCATTCCAGTATTTCAATCCTTTATAACAGAAATGTCAGGATCGAGCCCCTTCCCCCTTCTTTTGTCCCTCCATCAATACGTTTTTATTTGGAAACTATAGTATGTACCACATATCACTTTTTTTTTTAAATAAAAATGTTTGGTGTCGTGTGTAATTATAATCGAGAAAAAAAGAAAAGAAAAAATATAGACACGTTTTAACTTATCTATCTCAACGGAATATTTTGCTCTGAAAATAAAGAAAGTCTGACAGTTTCCTTTTTTCATTTCAAAATACACGACTGTACATAATTGATAAAAAACAGCTTTCTTTGCCTGTCCTTTAAAAATTAACCACAAATGTTTTGAATTATAGTTATTGTAGTTTCATACCAATTTAAACAATCAAAATTTTGATAACCAATTAAACTTTCTTCCTGATATGCATTGCCTACTGTCTTCATTCCTTGATTAGCTGTGCATGTGCCCGTAGGAACCAGGGAAACGCCTCCCTTCAATTATATAGTATATTATTGAAAACATACCTTATGCATGGCCCCTTCAACAATAACATCTGAAGACTTTTTTGCTTGTCAAGGAATATTTGCTTGATAATACCCCCACCCCCAACTGAAACCTGAAACCTCAAATAATAAAACCCCAAACATTAGTGACCAGTAAATCATTTAACTTCTCATGTGTTCCCATACCCACAATATCACAGTATCTTGGTACATGTAAAACACATTTGTTTGAAGAAGACACATTTTAAAAATACAAGAAACATGTAATATGATCTGATACTCAATAAATTTACACAAATAAAGACCATCAATGTTTATCACATAACATAAAATATCAACCTTCTTTCACTTCATAATTTGCAAATTCAAAGAATCGTTTATGAAACATATTGATAATAATTCAATGCATTTTATTTACATTTATTTAGTACTTGTTACATTTTAATGGATAGCAAGCACATTGAAAGATGGGAACATTTCTCAAAGAAAAAATATATACGGATACAAACAAAAAATGGCGCATCTATTAAAACTTAAATGAATTTTAAAAATCAGAAATAGAGTCACTTTAAACATTGTCTCATGTTCTAATTAATATTTAAATAATTTCGAAAAAAACATTAGTGTATAGGTCCTTTTTGTGTATCTAATTCAAGGAAAAAAATTCTGGATATGTTGGAACATATCGATATGTTAATTGTATAAATCGATTCTAAAATATGCTGTACATATGTTGAACTTTCATGATCATCTTCAGAGAAAATTGCTTGAATAATGATAGCCTTATAAAAGTTCAAGTTCATTTTTTTTTTCAAAGTTATTTCCAGCGGTAAGATCTGCACTTGTTGGTTGAGTCCTGAAAAGAAAAAGGAAAAAGATTTACAATAGCCCCCCCCCCCCCCACCGATCATATGCATTGTACTTCTCTTTTTCTCTCTCATATATTATTAAGTTTTTCTTCTTCCACATATCTATGATGTGCTCAATATGAATCATTAAAATATTGTCTTATAACATTGAAATGGAGATGAACTATTGAAAAGAAAATGTATTAAAATTGTAATATTGAAGACACACACTCAATATTATTTTAAAGATATTTCTACATCCTTCTAACAGGAAATCAGGGAGTTTATCCCGTTATACCACCCCTATCTCTTTGTCTGAGAAACGGTTTTCATTTTTCTTTGAAATCTTTGAATTAATTTTTAAGTTTTTTGTGAATTAAAAGAAAAAAAGAATTTTTAAAAAACATGAAGTTTTAATTTATGTATGCACCGTAAGTTTTATGCAGAAAATAAAGAAAGCTTTTTTTTCCTTTTTCATTTCAAAATACATATTTTTAACATGATCAAAAACGATATTTCTAGTTATAATGTTAATTCAATATCAAATTTAAACTGTTTTTTTTTTCAGATTCACTTTATTTATTTATATATATATTTATTAATTTTTTTTATTATTGATTTATTTTTTGGTCTGATGCATTGCCAACTGTCTTCAGCCTTGATTAGCTGTGCGCATGTTCACATATTTCAAAATGTGAACAGAATATTACCAAATTGATACAAAAAGAAATACTAATAGGCAAGACTACACCAATACTTCATTTCCAGCATGAAGAACCACAAGTCCATGATGAAATCAACATGATCCTTCATTTTTACATTCTTTCAAATGTTTCTATACATTTCATTGCATTTCAAATGAAATGTAAAACATATTTTGGGTACACAGATCAATTTACTTCTTTTTCTTTCACAACAAGAATAACTAATGTTTAGAGAAAGACTTCTGTGTTAAATTGTAGCTTTCTATGATTGTACATGTAACTTTCCATGCAAGTGTTGTGCTGATGGTATTAATTAGCTGGCCCCACTCATTTTAATTTCTCCCCGTGATACCTTTCTGTATGTAAGCCATACACCTTATACCTCACAGCTTTATTTCTGCTGTTAACAAATACATACATGTTGATTCAAGTTTGCAATCAGTTATAACAAGCAATAGGATAATTATTCAAAAATAATTTATTTTCAGATACTAGCTGATACACATTGATAACAGTTTGTGTTCCTTGGTATCAATATCAATAAAATAGAACAAAATAATACCTACAAACATAAACAAATCTCAATAGCAACAGTACAACATAATGTTAAAAATAATAATGTTACTTCTAAATAAATAACGGGAAACAAGCTCCAAATTTCCAATGTCAAAATAAAATGAAATGAAATAAGAAATTTGGATGATTATCAGCTTTGTCATATGTTTAAACTTGCAGGGTCTTGTATATGAAAGTTTTTTGTATCTCATGAAAGATTACATCTACATGTATGTCTATTTTAATGATGGATAAATACAATTATAATAAACAATTATGATAAACATTGTATCAGAATACAAAGGAAGAACTTTAAATGTTGCCAATTAATTCATTTGAAAAACAAAGAAAACATTCATCAGCAACTGAAGTGAAATAAACACATTCAGTCTCTATCAAGAGAATAATTATGTCAATGAACAGTAAGTGTATGTCATAGATATAATATTTTGGTTATTAATCTATGAAATAAATATGATATTAAATAAGAAATAAAATTCAATTATTAAATAAATTATATCACATATCTATAATGACACACTTAGTCTTTATAAGATTCTAGAGTAGTCTTGATGATTAATATATTTTAATCCACAGCACTGTGTCACCATACCATTCTTAGGTATAAAATTATCAAATAATTCCTGGATTTCAAAGATCAGGTCACTTTTTCAAGATCAATACTTTACAGATTTTTATTCATTGCATCCACACTGAACTTTAAAAAAAAAAACTTGTCAATGGCAGTATAAAAATATGTGAAATATATTGATAAGGTCTGTAAGCTGTAAATGTGGAGATTTATGTGTGTTGTTAATTATGCAAATTAAATGTGGATATTTATGAGTGCTGATCAAATGTGTGTTTTTTAATTACACGAATTAGAAGTATAGAGAAAATTATGCACGGGGGTTATTGCCTTGACACATGGATTATATACAATGTACTGTTAAAACTAAAGAAAATGCTTAGATGTGTTGGAAGGTGGAGGAATATTTTCACAAAATGTTTCTTATCACATATATCTAGTGTAAATAGTTTCCATGTTTACTGTTTTATTCTCAATGTCAAGACTGTTTCAGAAAAAATACATTGCTTATTGATAAATATAATTTTTTTTCACATCACAGTCTTGATATTGTGAAAATAAGTACATTTACTCCATGGAACACCCTTCATCCAAATCTTAAACAAAAAATTTACAATGAACGAGAATTCAATGACAAAAATTAAGTAGTTCATATATATACCCCTGTACAAAAAGAGTTCATAAAGAGACCCAAGGATTAAAACATAGATTAATAACCCCAAACATTAGTGACCAGTAAATCATTTAACATTCTTAAGTCTTCCCATATGCAGAATATCACAGTAACTAGCTAAAACACCTTTGTTAAAAGTATATAATTAACCATGATTTTAAATACAACAGACCTGCAATATGATCTGACAATCAGTTTCATACACATAGGCCGTCAATGTTTCTCATATTACATGAAATATCAACCCACTTTCACTTCATAACTTGCAAATTCAAAGCCATTAATCAAATATATTGATAATAATTTAATGCATTTTTAACTACAATTACTTGTTACATGTTAACTTATGGATATCAAGCACTTTAAAGATTGGCATTTGTTTCTCACAGCAAAAAAAATCAATTTATAACACGATCCCCACGATTAAAAAATCTTTTCTTTGATATTAATCATTACTTTTATACTAGTACTTAACAATTTCTGTAAATGAACCTGCATGTTGTGAACTTGAATGTGAAGCTTTGTTTGATATTTTTTGGTCCTGAGAATATCCATTTTCACACCTTCTTCTACACAAGAGTTCCCATATGTATCCTACATTTACAACGTTTCACACCACACTGCATTTCCCTATATCTGACATCTGACATAGCTCCACTGTCTATGCTCTACTTTTTGTTTGACATCAATGGAAAGTTTCCTCTTCATCCTGATAACGATTTCCCCTCCTGGTCGTCAAACTGATTTCCTCTGCATCAGATCTGAAATTATTCAATGTTTAATCTAAAATTCTGTATTTCTATTCTACCTCTATAAGATTTTCAATAAAATATCTTGTAATGTCTTCAATGCTTTGAGAATGTAATTATATTTGAGGGTCTAATTTACTTTCATTGTCAGACTATCAACACACAGTTGAACTTCGGTATCACGAACACTAATATCTAGAATATCATCAATATGTCATAGTGAGTCAGAACTCCCGACTTCTCTTTTTTATATATTTTAACCTTGATATCTTCAATCCTCTGATATTTCAAATTTTTTTCCCATCGAGTTTGAATCACAAGGTTTGACTGTACATATGTTTCATTTCATATGTTACATATTAACATCCACTGAATATTATTTCCTTTAATTCTTAAGAAACCCATTGCCGTTTATCGGTGAGTAAACAACACTAAGCAAGCCACCTGCATAGATTTCTTGAGCAACAGCTGTTCCATCAATTATACATACAATGACATACACATCTATAATACAATATTTAACATATTTAATCTGACTTTGAATGTTTTTTTTATACAGATGTAAATATAAACAATAAAATGACTTTCTTTGTTAGTACGGGAATTAATGTCGCAGCTATTGCAGAAAAAATTTACATAACCCGCTCACCAAAGAAAGCATTTTATTGTTTAAATTTCATTTTTCTTGTGCATCATCTTACTCATCTGAGTCTTCTCATATCTCACTCATCTGAGTCATCACATCTCACTCATCTGGGTCATCTCATAAATTACTCATCTGGGTCATCATACATCTCACTCATCTCAGTCATTCTCATAACTTACTCATCTGAGTCATTGCACATCTCACTCATCTGAGTCATCTCATAAATTACTCATCTGGGTCATCTCACATCTCACTCATCTCAGTCATTCTCATAACTTACTCATCTGGTCTTCACACATCTCACTCATCTCAGTCATTCTCATAACTTACTCATCTGAGTCATCGCACATCTCACTCATCTGAGTCATCTCATAAATTACTCATCTGGGTCATCGCACATCTCACTCATCTGAGTCATTCTCATAACTTACTCATCTGAGTCATCACACATCTCACTCATCTGAGTCATCTCATAAATTACTCATCTGGGTCATCGCACATCTCACTCATCTGAGTCATTCTCATAACTTACTCATCTGAGTCATCGCACATCTCACTCATCTGAGTCATATCATAAATTACTCATCTGGGTCATTGCACATCTCACTCATCTGAGTCATTTCATAACTTACTCATCTGAGTCACTGCACATCTCACTCATCTGAGTCATCCCATTGCTTACTCATCTGAGTCACCACCCATTTCACTCATCATTATTGTACTGAGGAGGATAATAGAGTGTAATTTTTTAAGGTCTTCCGTCTCCACGGAAGACCTTATAGTGATTCTATTGTTTCTTATTATTATTATTATTATTCTTTTTTTTTTAGACAAAATTTTGTGCACGCGATTTCTCGAAAACTATTCAACGAATTTCTTTGAAATTTTCAGGGATAAAAGGTCTTTATATGAATTTTATATAAAATTCCGTTTTTTGGTAAATTCGGTTCCAGTGCCAAGTTATGGACAATTTTCTGATTTTAAAATGAAATTTTGTCCTTGAGTGTTCTCAAGAATGGCTGAAGATATGAACTGGAGACTTGTTAGAGATGATAGAACATGATTTCTAGATTGGAGAGGGTGCCTTTTCGTTCGTCGTCGGCACTTCCGGTCGCTACCGGAAGAGATAAAAGAAATCGTTAAATTTCAACTTTCCTTTTTTAAATTAATACCTACATTACATTATTGCATCTCTTTTGTAGTTTTGAAATATGTTGGTCCCACCGGAAACAAAAATGTCAACTTCCGGTTATACGAGAAAAACTACATAATTTGAGTATTTTTCTTTCCCATTAATATCTTTTGTAGATAAAGTATTGAGAATGAATTTTGAATATGTTGTTCAGACTGCAAATGTCTAGAGTAACGTCAAATATCTTTCAAAAATTCACTTCCGGTCGCGTTTTTTTCTGTCCTCAAAATGAGAAGTTGTCTGAACAAGATCTCGGAAACGGTAAGAGATTAAGACATCAGACTTATATGAGCAACAGACCTTAAGATGTAGCCAAAACCATTTGGGTTCAGAGCGTCAGCTGTTACTTCCGGTCGTCACAGGAAGTGATCAAAGAAATCCAAAATTTCAACTTTTCTTTTTTTATTTAAGAATTACATTACTTTATTGCATCTTTTTCGCAGATTCGAAAAATGTTGGTCCCACCGGAAACAAAAACGACAACTTCCGGTTATAAGAGAAAAACTACAAAATTTGAGTATTTTACTTTCCTATAAATATTTTTTATAGATAATGTATTTGAAATGAATTTTAAATATGTTATTCAAGACTGCAAAGGTCTACAGTAACTTCAAATATCTTTCAAAAATTCACTTCCGGTTGCGTGTTTTTCTGTCCTCAAAATGAAAAATTGTCTGAGCGAAATCTCAAAAACAGGTAAAAGATTAAAACACCAAATTTTTATGAGTAGCAGACCTTGAGGAGTAGGCAAAACCATATTGGTTAAACGCGTCAGTCGTAACTTCCGGTCGTCACAGGAAGTGATCGAAGAAATCAAAAATTTTAACTTTTCTTTTTTAAATTAAAGTTTGCATTACTTTATTGCATCTCTTTCACTGTTTTGAAGTATGTTAGATTCCACCCGAAACAAAAACGTCAACTTCCGGTTTTAGGTGATAAACTACGTTATTTCTATATTTAACTTTCTCATAAATATTGCTTCTCGATAAAGTACTTGAAATCTTTTTATGCATTTTGTAGATACTGCAAATGTATAGCGAAACGTCAGAGATTTTTTTTTTTTTATAAAATTCACTTCCGGTCGCGTGTTTACCTGTCCTCAGAATTAGAATTTGTTCTCACAATATTGCTCGGCAACAGTAAACGACTGAAGTCTAAAACTTTCAGAACTGATAGTCAGTAATCAGTTTATTTGAATCGCGAGGAAATATTGTATCGCTGTTACTTCCGGTCGTGACAGGAAGTGATGCAAAAAAGTGAATGGTTAATGGAGAGCACGTTGGATTTTCACGCTGACAACCAGGGTTAAATCTCCAGAGTGTCTGAATTTCTTTTATCACCTTTTCATCTTGAATTTACGTTTTTTATATTCAAAATCGAACGGAAGACCTCTCATTGCTCGCAATGAGTTTCTAGTTTCTTTATATTATTGTCTTTAGGATGAAAATACTCTTACCCATAATGCACTTCTTCATCAGAATCATTCAACATGGATAATGCTGGATTGTCTTTAAAATTTGTTTCTGTCATAAACGAAAACATTTTTGTTGAATAACTTTCAATTCAAGATAAAAATTGTATGAAATTACATTACACTCTCTTATGATACCCTAACTGAAGACTTTAATTGTAAACAATCTTTTCAAATGTGTCTGAGCATATTTAAAACTGGGCAAAATTGTTTTCAAGTATGAGAGAGCAAAAATAACATGGGATGAAAATAACTCCTTGTACAATGTAACTAGTGGTTGAGTTTACTATAATATTGGGTTACTCACCATACTGTGCATTTTTAGAGGGAGAGTACACAAATGCCATAGTATACATGTAGAAGTTCAGAAGGCCATAGAAGGAGACAAACTCTATGGAATTCTCGTAGTTTGTAGAAATCTCTGCCACAAAATTATCTTGTAGGGCGGCAGCACCAAACTTCATGGCAGTGATCGCAATACTGATGGACAGGACGATAAGCATGAGGAAGGTCATGAACTTTAACCTCAGATCTGGTAATGTAGAGTTTATGGTCACATGTGTACAATGTACAGTAAAGAGCAGTCAAGCATATACAGAAAAAAATATTAAAATACCTTGAAACACATTTCACCATTTTCCATACTAATCTAGTGTGAATGTGAAGGTAAGACATTAAAATCTTTCTATCAGAAGGGTGAAAAGGGTGGAAGAAATCAAGAGCAAACACAGCAAAGTATGGATGTTTTATAGTACGACTTTTCTTCTAGGGGATTATTACTTACCAAAGTATGGCATGGAGCGCAGCTCAGCATAAGCCCTGACCAGAAGATAGAGCAAATACAACAGATACAGGCCTCCCACAACAAAGAAGAATATCTTAAAACCCTGAAAATGACAAAAGAAGTCCTCATTTCATACACAGAACAAAGCAGAAAATCATAAAACCCTGAAAATGTCAAAACTGATCATCATTTCATGCATAATGGAATAATGTATAGCGTGTGCTAACTCTGGTTTATTTTAGTGGTTTCATAGTAGCCCATTAACATTTTAATTGATAAGTTTGCACCCTTGACTACAGTATAAGTACTGGACTCAAGAAAGATAACCTTGATCAGTTTCAAACTTCCTCTTTCTGCTTTTACTAGTATTTAAGTCTGCATTGAACTCATTTAGACGGTTATTCATGATTTGATCTATTTTGATGTAAAATCATTGTTTTTTTATATTTCTTTTTATATCTAGTAAGTACTCTCTTTTTAAGTGGTAAAAATTATTCTACTGGTTTGCAAAGTTGTGGAACTCCATGTACTCCAAAAAAGTTACACCAAAATTAATGGTATAAAAGATGAAACAGTTTAAAAATTATCAAGATTTTTTTGTTGAAGAAAAATGTTGGTCAACTTTTAGACAAAAATAGCTAAACAATTGTTATTTCATTTTTCAAACAATCAATAACTTTAAAGTCATCATAGCTAGAAATTCTAGGAAGTTGATATTTGTTCAATGCAACACAAGTACAAAGAGACTATTGTACTTGAAACTTCACTATTGATTAAATATCTTTACCGTAAAATTTGTTGTGTCCAGCCTGTAGAAATATGTGGGATCCTGGATTTCATTATACTCCTGCCATGAAGCTATCGTCACAGCTGATATCCATATCAACCCCACCACTAGTAATTTTGGCAAATAAAACTTACAAAATCTCCTGTCAGTCTACAATGCAAAAGAATCCTTATAGATAAAGGCCCTATCCTGAGAAGTACACTAAATAAATAACCTGGGAAGCACGAATTAGAGTAACTGTATTATGAAACTATATACAGTCATGTAGCTATTATCTGAAATACGTCTCTATTGGAAGCAGAGGAATTAAAATTTAGCAAATGGAAGAAGAGTCATTTGTTTGATAAAATATTAAGCATCTAGTTTTTGTGAATGCAGAAATATTCCTTGAGAAAAACATTTTGTTCATGATATTTATCAATGATATTAAATCCCTAAAAATAACTTTTTATATGGTTAATCTAATATGCTTATATACATGTATATGTTTAAAACAACAAACTTACATGTACACTGTATATATTTACAACAACAAATTTAAGTCCCCATGAAGTTATTTTAGATCACAAATCAACAAAATTTTACATCCCTGAGAATTCCTGCCTCTACAGTATTTGGGTATACATGTACTTGTTTTAAAGATTTAAGCCATAGACATATAATGGCATGTACGTGTTACACTTTTTACATTATGAATGACAAACCTGTCTGACTCCATGATATATACACAACCAGAACAGTAACAGGGCACAAAGGAAGGAGGCCTGGAAGATGGCATCAAACATCCCTGGCACCCAGCTGTTAACGAGGAATGTCAGGGGAAATAAGGGATCTGAAATACAGACAATGGAATTAAAAACATAATTCTGGGTGCTCAAAGGTTTGCTGGGATTTAATCATTTAAAGATATATGTGCCAGTATTAATATTTCTACAATTTGACTTTATCAGTTAAAACTGACATCTAAGTTTTAAGTCTTTTTTTAACAAACTTTTAAAGATAACCATGAGATGAGAATCAAGTTCAGTGACAGCATGTGGCACACAAATACTAGTATTAGAACATGGTGTCTTTATGCAACAACTGACAAAGTCAATCTAAGTCAAGTCAATGTGAAGAAATCCTTTATAAACAAATGAATATAGAAAAATAGACTCTTTCAAGAAGATAAATACATACATGTATGCATGCGGTTAAACTTCAATATCTCAAATATCATACTACAATGTAGATACTGTAGATTCCTAAGTATAAGCGAGGAATAAATTATCATGTAAATACGCAAAATAAAATTACTCGCTTATATTTTTATGGTACTGAAATTCATGTAAAATCTTTTAATTAACCTTCCACTTGCGGATTATTTATCACGTGATTTGATTTCTAAAGGCCATTTCGCGATATTAACTACTCGCGTAAAATAAGGAATCTTCAGTATCTGGAGGTTAGGTGGAAGTCTCTTTCCTTCCTGTATTTTAACCTTAATATCTTAAATCTGTGAATATTGCTTTTTTTGCCTCATTGAGTTTGAGATAACAAGGTTTCACTGTCATCAGTCTTATATACTTGACAAATTTTCAAAATAAAATACAGCTGATCTTTGGTATCTCGAACACCATGGATATGCCGAAATGATTTGGAAGTCCCAAGCTCTTTTTCTTCAAGTATTTAACCCTCAATATTTCTAACCAATGGAAACCTCTAAGTTTTTTTCTTAATCCCATCAAACTCGAGATAACTAAGTTTGACTGTAATTTATACAAACCATTGTATAACAGTAGTAAAGGTAACAGCAATGTTATCCACCTCTGTTCAAATGACCAGTCACGCATGGAAAATTTCCTCAGTGAATGAGCATACACACACTGGAACAACAAAATTTAAAATATGACCAGTCACGCATGGAAAATTTCCTCAGTGAATGAGCATACACACACTGGAACAACAAAATTTTAAATATGACCAGTCACGCATGGAAAATTTCCTCAGTGAATGAGCATTATACACAACTGGAACAACAAAATTTAAAATATGACCAGTCACGAATATAAAATTTCCTCAGTGAATGAGCATACACACACTGGAACAACAAAATTTAAAATATGACCAGTCACGCATGGAAAATTTCCTCAGTGAATGAGCATACACACACCGAAATAATAAAATTTCAAATATGACCAGTCATGCATGAAAAATTTTCTCGGTGAATGAGCATACCCTGGTACAAACACTGAAAACACAAAAGTTCAAGCATTTTTTCCTCTGAATCCTGGAGTAAAATCAGCTTTGTTTAATTCAGATCATTTTTTCCTAAAAATATCAAATCTTTACCTATAATCTTATATTCTGACAAAAGATGAACAAGTTATTTGATATATACACACATGTATAAGTATGCATAAATTTTTAATGTTTTTACTTTTTTCACTCTCTCTTTCTCTCTCTCCCCAGAAACTTAATAAATCTGTGTGTATACTTACTGTGACAATGAAAGTCAGGAACAGAAAAACAAATCTTATCCAGATCTCTGTGTTAGTGAAGGAAGTGTTGTAACTCTTAAACTACAAAGAAAACCTACTTTAAGTATCAAACAAAGCTTACTGATCTATTTACATTTAATGGTTAGCTTAAGTATATGAAATACATGTACATTTGTCATAAAAGAAGGCAATATTAAATGAGGCTGATTGAGACTCACTGCCAAATGAATATATGGTACTGAGACAATTCATTGTAACCATAATTTATATCCATGATGATAAATTCACAGTACACTGAGACTTAATGCTGAGTTTACAAATTATATATGATTGTTGTTCTTGTTCACACATGTAATTCTATTCAAAACTTTGTACACTTATTCATACACAATTCAAAACTTTGTAAACTTCTTTATACACAATAAACATTCAATTTTCGTATATACATTTTGATAAGAAAAGCTCATATAAGCCTCTGTCTCAAGTGTCAGCTAAAATCACTCAACTTAAGTCAAAATTAATTCATACCACAGTAAAATTGATCAGGTTTCAAACTAGTATTTAAAAAAAAAAATAATGATTATGCAAACTCATAGTCTTATGCACATACATGTACATATTGATCTTTTCAAAAAGTTCAATTTGAAATATAAAATTATAGCAACAGTAATTTCATTTTGATGGACCTCATAAGTTTGATAACCATTTTGTTTTTCTACAGCATAGAAATACTCACATGAAATATAATGTCACTGAAGTGAAACTTGGTGTTCTCTAGCCCATAAAACTCGACGGTGATAATATAACGGTAAAAATCTAGGTATCCCAGGTGCAGCAATATCAGATCATCACATTTCTGAAAACCAAAAATAAAATTTTACAGATCTTAGGCCACTATCTGTATACGAACAGTGACATGTACTCTGGTATCTACAACTTTGTGACAATGACCAGAAACCTTCCGATGTCAGTGGGTTTAGGAGAGCAATTAATGTGATACTGTAAATCATTTTCCAACTGTGGGAACTTTGTTTTTGCATAATAAAGCAAGACAGCTGCTTTTATTCGTGCGTATATTTGTATTAATAAAGATTACAGCAAAAGTCATAAATCATGAAAATTTTGTCTCATGTACATGTACATTCCAAATAACTACATGTATCTCATAAAAATAAGGTATCACAAAAATCTGCTGATCTACAGTTAT
Source organism: Saccostrea echinata (assembly GCF_033153115.1). NCBI lineage: Eukaryota > Metazoa > Mollusca > Bivalvia > Ostreida > Ostreidae > Saccostrea > Saccostrea echinata. The sequence continues at coordinate 7,089,418 of NW_026889789.1, forward strand.
TAAAATTCTATATATAGACTTGGCTGATAACTAGCTGATCTCTACATGTAGCTTAATTTATATATCTATGTTGGAGAAGCTGAATTTCAAGTATACTGCAAATCATGTGACTGTTTTAGTATACTATTGTGCCAAAAAGAAAGTGTGTGCTGATGAAACATTCATGGCAAATTCTAATAACCATGGATATTGGAGAGACATTGTTTATATATTCCCCCTTTCAATCTTTAAAAGTACTACATGTGTATTAACAAATAAACAAATGGTAAATAAAGGGAAAGTACAGATGTATGTGGTCAAGAAAATTAATAAACTACAAACATAGAATTACATGTACAAGTTAAAAATGGAAAAAAAAATTTAGGTCAGCATGGTTATGTTTGGTTAGTAGACCTTCAAGATTATTTTCATGATGAATTAGTATTTACATGTATGTTATTAATTGATTTAAGATGCTCTCTATATTTTGAATAAATTAATCAAAAAATCCTTTGATATATCTGTAGGTTTTTACATTGTTGATAACAATATATGGAATTTTTCCCCTTTCTTACATTAGAACACCGTAACACTCTGGACCTGTTGTGAGTATGAGTGTTGAGTTCTGGGTTTTTGGTTGAGGACAGTAGTTCCTCGTCAGATTTAAGTCCCCTTATCTGAACACTGACCGTGAATGGCTGCTCAAAACGGGAGCCTGAAGGAAAAAAGAGATTTGGAAAAATAAGTAGTGCAGCAAATAAAGTTGATTCTATATTGAAAGAAACTTAACAAATATGCATTTTTTGTGAGTAGTACATGTATTTTAATATCAAGAATTTATAAATCTATTATACTATATTTTACCCCCCTACTAGATTTATTTATGTCTAATACTAATGTCATATTACAGAAAAAGAGCTTAATTTTCTTCATCAATTTCCCTCAGAATTAAATATTTGCATTTAATACAACTATGGTGTAATTGTATCCTGAAATTGTTTTAAGACTTTATAATTTCAATAATCTGAGTGTGCAAAGGGATCATATCATATAGTTCTACATAATAAGTCTCTATACTGTAGATTCCTAAATATTCGTGAGGAATTAATTATCGCGTAATTACGCGAGAAGCATCTCTCGCGAAATAAAATTACTCGTTTTTATTTTTATTGTGCTGAAATCCATGTAAAATCAGTAGATCAACCATCCATTCGCGAATTATTGTTCTCGCGATTTGACGTTTAAGGGCCATTTCGCGATATTAAGTACCCGCGTAAAATAAGGAATCTACAGTAATCATCCGTATTATTTTGTGTATATATACCTCTGTCCTCAGTAACAGAGCACTACCCCCAGAGTACTGTGTACAATAAAATTTAATTGGCAGCATATTTTTCCGAACTCCTTAAAAATCTGTTTTGTCCTTAAAAATTAACTCTGCAGCCATTTTACTACTAACCAGCATTGTGTCCTCTGCTTAATTATCCCAGCTTTGGCTTGCCCATTTAGGATGTGTGACACTTTTTTTTTTAATTTCAGTTGGCAAAATACATATTATCAAAAATAAAATAAAATTTCCCAGTATGCATTATTATTTACATGAACCAGGTACTGTAAATCACTTTTTATTCACGAGAACTTTATTTTCGCATAGTTTTCCCAGATTGTCTGCTTGCGAAAATTTCATTCTAGCTTCCAAAATTTTATTAGCATAGCTTAATATACAGCAAAAACCAGAATTCGTGAAAATTTTGTCCCTCGTATAAATACCAAGTACTGTACCTATCTTGTGAAAATAAGGTCTCGCGAAAATTTGGTGATTTACAGTATTTGCCGAGCATACCTCCTTTACTATCAGTTCTTATATCTGCAATTAACCACAGCTGCTGATGAAATGTGGACATCGGGGGTGACTTCAAAACAAATGGTCCGGTCTACAATATGACAATATAAAAAAGATTAATGATATTGCTTTCCCAGTAAGGTTGGAAATATTCATGATAATTCAATATTACAGCTGAACGCAATTGCAATTCGTAAAAGGCAGAGATCTGTGTTTGTCTGCCATATTACTCTGCATTTTCGGTTAGCTCTATGCCCCTATATAAGTTGTTCACCTGGACTCGAGTTAGTGTAATCAGTTTCACAGTGAGGATGGACGTATTCTACATAGATATTGTAAAACTTTCAGTAGCAACAAGAGTTAGTGTGTGCATCTTCCACGGCAAATGAGAAAGTTACCAAAGAAACTTACATCAGTTGCACAGATCAGTGCAGTATAATTAAACACAAACACGTGTAAACTGCAATAAAATGTAAACAAAGATAATGTAAGATAACCAACATGAACATGTGCCGCCCATTCCACGCAGGTATCTGTGATAAGAAAGCAATCAGGTGTAACGAATATGAAGGGTATACCCCAGTGCTGATATCGGAGATAGCAAAACTAAAATGGTTTATGCTTATTTACAATTCATGTTCAGCTTTAAATTAATAAATATGCTCAATTTTGGATAAGTTTCCTTAGCACGATCAGTGTTACCTTTTTATTGATGCCACTGGAGTTTGGTAAAGCAGACGAATTTTGGGATACAGTCTCAATTATTGGAGGGCCTGAAATTTCACAAGTCATATCAATTTTTGACAGGATACAATCAATTTATTAAAATGTATTATCAATAAAATAAGTAATATATGTTAACAGTATTTGACATGCCTTGAATGTTAAATATCTAAATTTATATGAAAGAAGTTCTAAATAAAAAAGTTCTAAACAATTGGCATGTCAATTATCCAAACTGTGAAAAAAACTAGGAAATGTCTAAAATAATTATTGCTGATCTAAATATTTTTTCTCAACCTTTACCTTATGGCTTCACAGGTAAAGATATATGAACACTAATTCTTATATATGTTTTAAAGTTTGAACCCAACATTTCATAAAAGTATATCTTCTGTTTGCATTTCACCCCCCCCCCCAAAAAAAAAAGAAGTATGTTTGATATCTTCATGTATATGTGTATGCATGTGTGTTAAATTTTAACATTGTTTAAAAAGAAAAAAATAAACAATGACTGACCTGTTACTCCAACTAAAACACTGATGCCAAAGCACACAAAAAAGATGATATAAACCATCACAAACTGTCTCTTGCTGAGGGCATACAGTCTCATCTGTACTGAACTAATTGGAAAAATATCAAAATCTGAATACAAACAACATAATTTAAAAAATCTTGTCTCCTCTGTGGATTTTAAAAAGGATGAAGTTTAATAAATATTTGCGAAAGTCCATAGCTAGAATGACCAGATACTTTAATGATGAAAAACTAGATAATATTATTGACTGCCTTAAACAGTTTCCAAGCTAAACTGCTTCTTTTTTTTATAGATCCAATGACACTCAACTTTTCTCCCCAGCTGAAAAGTGCATATATACATTTTTCCAGAAATTCGAAATTTGATGATTTTTAAACCCTTTTTATGTTGATTTTCTAAATTTTAGTGGACCTCGTCCCTGTACCAAAAAGTGGTTAGAGAGCCTTGATTGATGACTGGTTCAAAGAGAGAGTCACTGATTATGAACTATGACAGTTGATGAAAATATCTTTAATAAACTGAATGTCTCACAATCCTTAAACATATTTTCAAAGTATAAGAGGATTAAATCTAAATGTACAATCCTATGGCAAGTTCTCAATCCCTCGATTTTATACAACTGATGATAATCTCGTGTAAAGATGCTGAAAATAACACACTTATCAAAAGTCAACAAATCATTCATCTCGTAAAGCAGTGTGTCATTGCGAAATATTTTAGGCTAACAAATGATTTGAATATCGAGATGTTGGTCTTACAATTCGATTTCTTTTGCCATGTTGGCAGATTACCCCCTCTTCAAGTAAGTCAATATCTATATTGTTGTCATTTGTTTGGATTTTGTCTCGGAAGTGGCATCTGCTACAGGGTTTCTAATTTACGAACCCAGAGCCCGATCTATAACGACCAAACTGGAATTTCTACCAAAAAAATCTGAAATAATCTCAAATTATGACTAGTAATTAAAAAAGGAGTATAAAGTCAGAATCTCTCTCTCTCTCTCTCTCTCTCTCTCTCTCTCTCTCTCTCTCTCTCTCTCTCTCTCTCTCTCTCTCTCTCTCTCTCAGTTTTTTATTCCTAGGATCTTCTTTCCTATAATTTTTTGATAAACTCGACAAAAATATTTCTTGTTTGTTTTTTAATTTCACAAATTATTTCAGACAATACTCTTACCATAGCTTGAATGACAATGAATCAAATAAGTTAACCAAATCATGAAATGTCTTCCAGACATACCGGTACAAAGTTCATCTTACTGGCATTGGAAACCTTTTGTACAGTGTATGTACTGAGTACTTTCAGGGACCTTCATACTATATATAGTATATAGGTTCCTGGTACTTTATTATAATTTGAATATCATTAATGTACACGTGTTTGTGCATACATACAATGAGAGACAAAAGCCAGAATGCCACCCTGAAAGATCTCAAAAAACAAAAACAAAAAAACTCTTCAATTTTTACCGTTCGCATCTGTCATGATGATAAGATGGCGAAATATAACGGGCAAAAGCACTAAACACATCCGAAAACTGAGACAGGAACGCTCTTACATTATTACCCCATGTTGGCGTCGAAAATGCGAACTCAGTTTCCATTTTGATCTTCCAATATCAGAGTCTTGAAATCAAATCTCTGCGCATCGTCTAAGAGGAGTCTTGAATGACGGGTTCGAAGCTGACGACCCACAATTTGTTGTCGCCATTCTTTCTGTCAAAGCAAGGACTTTCTGTAACCAATATTGATTTATCGAAGAACTTATTGTCAGTCATGCATGCCAACCGGAGCAGGCGACATGGCACTGATACCGAGGCTGACAAAAATCAATAATTTATCACCAAAACACAGAACTTTCTGTTACGGATATTTTTGCAAATAGTTCATTTCATTTTTTTTGGGGGGGGGGGGGTTAATTTGGAAATTTTCAATAATATGTTATCATAATGATGATCAGTATAGTCAAGGTAGTCACCAGGTTTCTGGAAGGGGGGGGGGGGGTTACTCCCTTTCTCAAGCCCGACATCTTTTAGATGGGTGCCATTTTGGTAGGTTCCGGTGTAAATTCTTTTTAAATTAATTGAACAAAGTTAAGCAGGGTCAACATTAATTACTAAGTATTTTAGTGAATTTGCTTTATTTACTTTTTCTTCAAAGGGGGGTGGGGGGGGCGATTGCAACCCAAATAAATAAATAAATAAAGAATGAATAAATAAATAAATAAATAAATAAATAAATAAATAAATAAATAAATAAATACATCCATTCAATGTCGGTTTTACAGACAAGTCTTACATTTCTGTTTAAGGATGACGCGTTTACTCTGGGTTTTAGTAGACAGAAACTCAAGTTCAACGTCTTAAATTAAAGGTTCTTCTAAACTGACAAAATAACCATGAACTAAAGGAATATCAATTTCAAATTATACATGTATGGATTCATTAACCAAAGTAGGATAAGCCCGTAGAACGCGGGGGGGGGGGGGGGGAGGCAAGATCGAGATCCCCACTTTTTTCTGAGTATTTTCTTTTAGATGCTGGAAGCCCCCCTTTTTTGGTTGCTGTCTGTAGGGTCGAGCGCACTGGCAAACTCCAGGACTGGGACAGTTAAGGATGTTTTTTACTTGGGGGGTGGGGGGGGGGAGAGTTGCCCCCTCCCTTTTGAAACCTGGCTGTTACAAGCCTTTAGTGCCTGTACATTTTGTCTAGGAAGAAAAAAAATATTCCCGATCTTGTATTAGAAATACCGAGGCCGATAGCATGAAAAGTAGGTCATTGACCTATTTAAAAGTGAAAAATTGTACCACAATCATAGGTCGATCTACAATGTCGAATACGTAGTTTTTCATTACCATTAATGGAATTGTTTGCCATTTAAGTAAATGTCATGTTTAATTAAGATTTATTCGTTTTCTTTCTCTTTTCTGTATTCTCATTTTTTAAAATACTAAATAACTTCTTTTCTTCGCGTTAAACATATGCTTTAGATAAGAATATATTTTTTTTACGGTATAATTGTCTACATATGAAATAAATGCAAACATCAATTACAATGTAGCTATTTTGTCACAGGTACGAAAAACGTCATATTACGCACTACATAATTATATATAAATGACGTCGGGAGCGTCAAATTGTTATCGCCGTGCTCTTTTTTCCAATTCCAATGGTCCGGAGTACCAAGTAGGGTAGTAGGTCCTCCTCCCATTATTTTAGAATAATCTTTTGCTTTAAATTTTCTGAAAATTTTCATTCAACGGCCGCGCTACCGCCTTTTTTAATTTTTTGCAGCAATATCTAAACATATCACGTTATTGTTCTCAATTTTTTGCTGAGAATGAGAATACCCCCTATCCCCCACACACCAAAAAAGTAATAGGATTTCTGAATTTGGTGATCAGCCATTTTTTTTTTATAATTTCGTAGGATTTTTAATAGCGAAACGTCCCCATTCCTCCTTTTTTGTCAATAACCCCCCCCCCCCATTTATAAAGAGAGCATAACTACTTGGGCTGAAGAAAAAGAAGAAAAGTTCAATTCAATATAAGGCAATTTAATTTTTTTTTTCAGTTAAGCGACCTCCTTTAATTCTAGAACCGATCTACCGATTCACAGAAACATATCAGTACAATCAAAAGCCCAAAATTAAAACAAGAACTTTACACCGGTCTTTCCCCTCTCAAATCTTTCTCGGAAAACTGACTCTTGAGTAGTATTACCCCTACAGAAATCCCACACCAGATTCAATTTTCCGGGGGAATCCCTGCTCTGTGTAACAGTTATAAAGTGCGATTCCCTCAAGAGCCAATTTACCCCCTTTTTTCTCCTATATAATATCATGCCAGTACTTATATTTGAGAGGGAGAGGGCGACACATGGTTACAAATATCCCTTCTATAATTTTCCCACAGGTGCTCTCGCATTAGACATCACAAAAATTGTAATAAAAATGTCGAGTTGTGTCAACATTTAATTTAAAAAAAAAACAAAAAAAAAAACTGAGGAATTTTATTTTTAATGGATTTTTTTCTCTCCAGTTATATTTCATCAAACTACATGTACATAATATTGATTTGTAAGTATCTCTCCAAGTTTCTTGGGTTTAAATATAAAAATTAGCTGTCCAGTATTACACCTAGAGCTGTGGTCGAGGGGTCATACCTATCCTACGGCTTCCAAGAGCTGTGCTTCTTGTTTCGTATTTTTTCACTACTAAGATTTCACACTAAATTTGAACAATTCTTAAGCGAAAACACTAATATCTACATTAAAAAACCAGTTGACTTTCATATAAACTTCAATAATGTCAATATAATTTAAGCATTGATAAAACATGGGAAAACCTACTCTGAGAAAGAAAGAGGGGGAAATTAGGCTCTAGTATAAGATTTCCCTCAGGGGAGATCTTACTCCTGAGTACAGATTCCGGGGGAAACTGGTTATGGGGGAAATCCTACTTTGTACACCGGTTGTCATAAAAAATTACATCACTCAGATGTTTTGATTTCATAATTCCATTTTTCTCGTAGAAAGACACATTTTCTCTATCGTAGAAAAAATATATTACTTTGCAAAATCAGGGGCAGTACATAACCTAATTTAACATATTTTAGAAAAATATAGAAAGAAAATGACAGAATTTTAAAGGTTTCAATAAAAAAGGCAGGCGGGGGAGGGAAGGGGGGTCCGGACCCCTTCCCCCCTGGGATTTTCATTTATAATTATTTTTTGCTTGTCAAAAACTTTGGGAATCATATTTTTTGGAGTTGGTGTGACCCCCCTTCGGAAAAAAATTCCTGGAACCGCGCATGGAAGGACTACCGATTTTCTGTTCTTTTCTTTAATCTTGGGTGTCAAAAACCAAGAGGCATGCGGGGTTTGATTTAAATAGAAAACTTGAAATGACCTAATGAAAAAAAAAGAAGGATAAATGGTTGAAAAGAAAGCTACTAATGTGTTTTCTCTTTGCAAGATAGAGAGTTTAAAGTGAGAAAAAAGAAATAGAAAGAGGAATCAAAGATATGTATAAGGATATGTATGCCTGTGTCAATTCCATATTAAAAATCTTACAATTTACTTATAAGATCAAAAAAATTTTTTAGAGTACATCTTAATATTTTCAACGAAGATCCAAACAATGAAAATTTTGTGCCCTGTTATTTTATTTTGATATATTTTTTTAAAATAAAAAATTCACATTAAGACAATTAAAATATGCAATTACATGTATAAAGTTTAAAACGTTGTAACAATGTTATGACTTTAATAACGTTATTTTGACTTAACGTCAATTTGTACAAACACCGTGTCTATATATACTGAGTAGTTCATCGGCGGACATCTTAAAGGAATTGCTAAAGGTGTGAATGTACATTTTAGCAGAAGATTTATAGGACATTTTAGCGGTAGGAAAATAAGTTACCTGTAAAAATTAATTCAAGGGACATTTTAGCGGATTTTTTTTTTTCACAGATAATGTTGACACTTGTTAAGTCAGCAAATAGTGACCACATAATATTTAACTAATTTCCAAAATTTACGTATGTTTAATGTTAAAGGTAAAAAAAAAATATTTCTTTGAATAAAACTAACTAATATATTCAAACATGTCAAGTCATTTGTACTAATGGGAAAAAGTATCATCTGTGATGGATTCAATAAAGAAGTGAAGGAATACGTAAATCTGAGGCTGTTTTCAAGAGATGAAAAGAAAAGAAAAAGAACGACAACTCTATTGGTTGCAATGGTTGGGAAAAAAAGAAAGACAACTCTGTTGGTTGTTGTCATGGCGTCATAATGGCGTCATCATCATTATATCGTCGATCAGTCTCTCGACCATCAACATAGTCACGATGATGCATTCAATGTTTCAGTCGATTATAAAGTAAGTTTTCAATGTTCATTGAATTACTACCCTGTATCTATGTATACAAATCCATTCCTATTGGGTTTTTTCACGTTTTTTTAAAATTATTTTTCCATTCAGAGATACGGCTTCGAATATTATGGGCCAACTTGGGCAAGAAGCACAAAGCATCACAGGTTCTTGTTCGGCTGTAAGTACATTTACCCAAAAATTCTACCTTTTGAATGCGCAACTGCTGGTGTCGACTAGTGACCCCCCCCCTTTTTTAATTTTAGAAAAGTTACTAGAAATATTCACATGACCCCATGACTTTCAGAAATTGCGACTAGGTCTTGCAAGGTTAAATTTCATTAATATTCTGCTAGTTAATATCATAACCATCATTTGAGAATCACTGATTAAAAGGAACTTAAAATCCCTGAAATATATAGAGTCTTCTTTTCAGTCTCTAATTTCAATATTCCGAATATTGAGGATTTTGCTAAAAATTAAAACCGAAAATCATGGGGGAAAGTGAAGGAAGTGGGAGGGGGGGGGTTTACACGTTTTGCGTTTTTTTTCATTTGCCATTTTTGGGGATAAGATAAAGAGGATTTTACTTGATGATGAAATTCTTATTTACAAAAAGATTAATTTAAGAATTTAAATGATTTCTTGTATTGTTTATAAAAAGTAGTAAATTAGTATATGCGTAGCTATGCAAAATTTTATGCATGTAATTTTTTCCAACTAGAAAACCAAGAACCTTTCAATAATTATTGCATTTGTACATCTTCATTCAAATCGTGGTCCTGGGGTCAGGACAGGATTGAGCCAGTCATAATGAAGCACGGGGGGGTTGAGCCAGTCATAATAAAGCACGAGGGGGGGGGGGTAGCATATATTTTCTAGCATTTATCCTTTTATTAATATCTACTTTTGAGTTTTCAATGCATGACAATAGAATTGTGAAATTCATATCTAGAAGTCCTGTCCTTTCTGACATTTTTAATTTAAAAAATAAAATCTGAAAATAGTGCTTTAAATTCGTCATGTTGCAAATTTTATTTAAGAAAAATGTCAGAAAGGATAGTTCCCTCATAGTGTCGTTAAGTGATATCGCTATTCCCTGTGGTCACTTCAGGCCATAATTGAGAATTTGAATTCAAGTTTTATTTACTTAAGAAAGTACCATTTAAATATTCTCAAGATCAACATTGGTATTTGTTAGTTGTACGAAAGTATACTTGAAAAGTGTTAATTTAACTTTTAAACTTGTTAAAGGAATCTAATCTATAAGACATGTTTTATTTTCAATAGCCCTTTGGATGCCTGGCTCTGGGCTCCCTGATTTTGCGAAAAATTCGCAAAATGAATCAGGGAGTGATAGCCGAGCCAGGCTCCAAAGACGACAGCGAGCCAGAACAAGAACCTGCAGAATCCACTCCAGAAATTCAAATCCCCAGAGTAAGCCAATAAAAAAGATTTTCTTTTTTCAAAAGTTTAAACACTGTGATCGTATAGTTTTTATTGTAATTCCTGAATGCTCATAGAATAGACCAACATAATTGGTATTACAAGGAATGATTTACAAGATTAGTCCAAAATTGCCAAAATATTCAAGAAGAGCTGAGAGTAAGAACCAAGACATCCTCGCAAGCCAGGGGTCTTGAGTCAACACGTTGCCGTTGGACCCCTGGCATATTTCATTCAATATTTGTGGGCTGACTGCAGCGACGTCTTTTGGAAAAATTGCAAATCTTGATTGTTTTTCTTATCTCTCAACCAATCACATTAAGCCATTCTATGATAAACAACTTGTAACACGTGCATTTAGGTGTCAACTGAATCCTTATCTAACTATTTATGAAAGCCTTAATTTGATTGGTGCTTCTCAATGAGAGAAGCAAGCCCACCAATATTGAATGAAATATGCCAGGGGTCCAACGGCAACGTGTTGACTCAAGACCCCTGGCTTGCGAGGATGGAACCAAGAGTCAGCCAAAAAGCCCAAAAGCAATAAAAGTTCCAATTAAAAGATAGCTTAACAAAAGGCCGTGATTAAAAGCAAAGGGGAATAACTTCTCCTAATAGAATCTGGTAGAAATACCTTTGCTTATGACAACGTTGTATTCTGTTTGCTCTTAGATGCCCATGAGTACAAAAAAAGATTTTCAAAGAAATAATGCTTTTTAACTATACATTCAACACAGCCCTGCCCTAAAAATAGAACCTCTGATTCAGTTGCCATGAAATTCACAATTTTGGAAGAGGCATAATAGCTCATCATAAGTATGCATTTTGTTCATTTGCTTAATACCCATGAGAAGAAAAGAAAATTTTCAAAGAAAAAATGCATTTTCACTATAATAATAAATGGAGCCCCCCCCCCCTTTCAACGCCAGATTCCGGGGCCACAAAATTCACAATTTTGAAAGAGGTACCCTTGCTCGCCATAAAAATACAATTAGTTTGTCTGCTAAATACCCAGGGGCAGACAAGAAGATAGTTAAAAATTTATGGATTGTTCACTATCTGATCAATAGAGCCCTGCCCTAACACAGAACTCTAATAACCCAAGGGCCATGAAATTCACAATTTTGGGAGAAGTACCATTGCTCATCATAGTCATGCACTTAGTTTGTCTGCTAAATACCCAGAAGCAGGGCAGAAGATTTTCAAAGAATTAATGCACTTTCCCTACTTAATCAAAAAAGCCCCTAGTTAAAAACAAAACCTCTGACCCAGGTGCCATGAAATTCACAGGCACACTTGCTCATCATAAGTATGCACTTTGGTTGTTTCCTTAATACGCATGTAAAGAAAAAAGGATTTTCAAAGAAATAATGCATTTTAACTAAATAAACAATAGAGATCCCCTCTCGCCGTCCAACACCAGAACTCCTGATCCTCAGGTCACAAATTTCACAATTTGAATAACTGAGGTAACCTAAAAAGATGTAAAAAGTCCAAATTTTCCAAAAAAGATCCATTTTCAGGCAAACTGGATATTTTAATGCTTAGAGAGTAATCATGGTCCCGGATTATTATCTGTCTTATTACCATTGCCTTGCCACCTAAGTTTTGTCCGTAGGTCTATCCGTTGACCAATGAACCCCAACATGGCACTACCCTCCAATCAAGGTATACCTACGTTAGTATTATATGGGTTTAGTCCTCATCTCTGCACGATAAGAGTTCTAGCCCTAAGCTCTTTATTTTAATATATACTTCAAACTCCCCAATTTTAAAACTGCATGCATTTCCGCTCAAATTTTATTACAGTAACTTAGTTTCGATTGGTTTGATTGATTTATTTTGATCAATTCCTTTACAAATAAATTTACAAAATTATAATTCATTGTACCAACATCAAAATACAATTTGTTCTGACAAGATACAGCTGTAGTACAGGAAGTTGAAGTCCCTTTTCCAATTATAAAGTCACTGTAATTGGTACACCATTAATGTCCATCCTGGTTTAGTAAACTTTTATTTTATTTTACTGTCGCTAATAAGATCACTATAAATAACTAATATGAGTATCATATGAATATATTCCAAGTTTAAAATGTTCAAATAAATGTTCGTTCTAACCCCTATAGGTTAACATCAGCCATATTAGAAGAATACGCCATCCGCTCTTTTGCCATTGCGAAAACTGTAGCAATGTGAGTTGATTCCACCATTGATATGTAAACCGATTCTTTAATCTTCCCTCATAATGATTAACAAAAGTTTGACATATTAACTGCAATAATTTAGGCTGGATTGAGGATATCGGCCAGGATGGCTCAGTGGCTAGAGCACCTGACTAGTAATGCAGCGATCCAGGGTTCGATTTCTGGTCCAGCCATTTGTTTTTCTATGATTTTCAATGTTAACTCATTCCTCTTTTCCATACTACAAAACAGCGAAGAAGCAAAAGCCAGAGGGCGTTTAAGGAGGTCAGATTGACCCCACCATTTCTACGCGATTTAGCAACAGATTGGTCGGGATTTAATATCTCCGTGGGGTCAATCTACGGTGGGGAGAGGTTACCCCCTTCTCCCTCAAAATCAATATTAAAAAAGAAAGAGAATCGTGATGCTAATATTGTAAAGAATGTCAGTTTTTCGTTTAATTTGGAGGATACGTTCAGTAACAGAAGACGAGGATTTGGACAAGCCTCTTTCTCTTCTTTATTTAATTAAATCGCTTAATTAAATCACGTTGATTTATTGTTCTTAAGTTCTTTTTCATGAATTGAAATTCTGCTCGTAGCCAAGTATGGAATTATTTGTGTTTTTGTTTAATGTGTTTTAAACTCTTTCACAACTTTAAAATTTTCAATTATCAGTGAGTACATAACATGACTAATCGTTCGGTCTTCATTGGCATTGTTGTAAAGTTGTAAAGCTGTAATGTTGTAAAGTGTTGTAAATTATTGTAAATTATTGTAAAGTAGTAAAAGACAAATGTAAAGATGCTTGTCCACATCCTTGGTCTTCTGTTTATGTTCGTATCCTCCATTCCTGATCAAAATTTCTATTTCTTGTTAATTTCTAATCTATATTCAGCAGGGTTTGGTTAATTTTCTCCTTCAAAAGTCTTTAATATTGTACATATGGTATCGTTTCTTTCCTTTTTGGTGGGGAGGGGGGGGGGTTCTTGTGAACACATCAAAATTCTGCCGCCGCCTCTCCCCACCCCCCTTTTACGCCCAAGGAAGCTCCACGACAGAGCAAAGGCTGAGCGGGTGGAGAAGAGTCTAGATGTGTATTGCGGATAACTATTTGACGACAGGTAAATCATTTTCTTTCTTTTTAGTTACATAGACCGTCACGGTAGCTCAGTTGGTAGAGCGCTCGCTTCGATATCGGGAGCTAACTAGGTTGTGTGTTCGAATCGCGGCCCGACTGACCTAAGTCCATAAAAAAAGGTAACAACTGTTCATTCGCCAAGCGCTCTCCACTTTGGAGTGAAAGTTGTGGGTCTTTCGGGTGAGACTTTAAAAACCGAGACCCCGTGTCACGATAGGCGTTGGCACGATAAAGGACCGTCACTGCTCAATGGCCCTTAGTGCCGAGTAAATGTCAGAATTTGAAATCCTTCACCTGTATATGCTGCCGTCTCTATATGAGTGGAAAAATTCTCGAATGGAACGTAAAACAACATACAATCAATCAATCCGATTTCATAAAAAGATTCATGCGCAGATCCCAGGAATTTTTCCCATAGGGTGGGGTATCTACAACCACTCGCAAATAAATCCGAATCAAAATTTCCTTTTAACTTTACTTTAGTTTATAAATTTGATACCTCTGAAAATCCGGGGGTGGGGGGTCTGGAACCCCCCTCCACCGGCCCCTCCTCTAGATCCGAGTTGGGGCACATCCCTCTTGAAGATGTAAAAACTAATGATTTAAGACCAATTTGAGAACCGTTTGCTCTATAAGCGTTAAATTTAGTCAGTAAATGACCTCTGTTTTTTTTTTTTTTTTTTATGTCAAAGGTTATGTTTATGTCCTAAAGTAAAACGTCATTTGCTACAGCTTATATTTAATAATCTTATACATGATTTAACCATGATGCATGTACATTCATATATACGTTTGTGACCACCTCCGAGGACTCTTTGCATTAAGTTTTCTGCTAGCTGATCTAGTGATGCCCACCCTGTATCCTGACAATCCTTAATATATCTAAAACTTTATACAATGCTTAGCCACGACATTATAATAATTTCGAAGGAAGTGCACTTGTCAGCTTTCACTTCCATATCTATACTGTATAGATATACACGTAGTGCACCTGCAGAGTAGAAATTGCAAGGGACAAAGGGGCGACTTTGTGTCCCCTTTCTATTATAATATCATCAAGTGTCCCCTCCTTGAATTTATTGTTTTCTTTTTAGTGTGATTATTCATTTATATTTTTTGGAATCAATTAGAGTACAGTTATCGTGTCTTATTTGTCTTTTTTTCCCCTGAATGCATACATTTTACTCAAACCGGCCGCATAACAGCATCAACTTCAACACTCTGCGACAGTCCGCGTACAATCCAACAATACAATTTTACCTTCGTAAAACGACGAAAAACGTTTTTTCTTAAAAATTCCGAGAGTTTTCACTTTTATTTAATACACGTCCCGGCTTCGGTCTGTTCTGCATTACAACGTGATGATATGCTGGATTTATAAACATTTATATGATACCTCTGTGAATTTTTTCTATATAAAAATATGACGAATAAACATGCTATTTTTTCCAAACAGCTCCTACCGTGGAATAGTTTTTGTGCTATTTGCCCATGGTGAAATAGTCATTAAACTATTCACCGGCAGCATTCTGTTTCCCTCGCTTTTCATCTCGGAACTCTTCTGCTTTTATCCTGATTGTGACGTAACACAAGTAAAAACTGCTTCGGTATAATAAAACACCTATTTTCTGACTATTCGGACAATAGCAAGTTTATCGTCCCCCTCGACAGCAACTATTTCCCTCGGCTGCGCCTCGGGAAATAGTTGCTGTCTTGGGGAACGATAAAGTTGCTATTGTCCTCATAGCCAGTAAATAGGTGTATACTATTCGATAGTATGGTTTTCTTCTCTCCAATTGTATAGTTTACGATTTTGATTTAAAAATCAATCCGCGCTCTCCCGAACGATGGAAAAATATTTCGCCCAACGTGGGGCTCGAACCCACGACCCCGAGATTAAGAGTCTCGTGCTCTACCGACTGAGCTAGCCGGGCACATGTTTGAGAATGTAATTTAAGTTAAACAATAACTAATTTTACTGTTCATTCAAGTTAAAACAATTATATTGAATATTCGTCTTCATTAATACACTCTTAAACAACCAAATAAAAAGATTTTAGCTATAAAATAACAATGTAGTCCTTAAATCGTGTAAAAGTCCGGCACGTTACCTCAATGGTCTAAGGGACCCACGTGGCTTGGGTACACGAGTTTCAGAGCTAAGCCGGGTCATTATTGTTCCTGTTTATATTGCTCGTTAAAGAGTTAAAGGTAAGTCTAATCTATATTGATATGATAAAATATTTTATAACTTTTAGGTAGAAATTGACATGTTGTCATCGTTTTATAATCATTATTTTATCGGCGTTGTTGTGTTTGTAATTACCATATCAACAAAGTGCCACTCGGATGAGGTTGAACATCTACTCGTAATTTATAATAATTCAAAGCTATTCTTGGACTATTACTGAATATGAGTGTATCGCAGAAGTGTTTTTGGTTCTGTAAATTTTTCTGTAAACAGTAACAATGCAAATCGATTCAATTTTGCGAAAACTGGGAGGGGCGATATAATTCTATCAAGATAGGAAATAAAAAGACACACTAGATCTATATTTTTAAGTGATTGTGGAGATTTTTATCGTTTTCGCAGGATTTCCATGGTATTCCTTAATATTGTGTCATAGATGTTGCAACATTGATTTGCAAAATTCCAGGCATGAGTCATGCTTCACTGGTTTTTGTTCCAAGTTCTTCAACATGTTCAAAACTTAATAGTTGTATTTTCTCTTTGTGGCAGCTTCTGTGATAAAATTTGAAATAACATCACTGCATTGCAAATAAGTTAGTAAAACTATTTCTCTAATTGTTTTCAAAAAATAAACTAAGGATCAAACATTAGATTGATGGTCATTGCAAAATATGTAGATTAAGTTTACTTAACTAGAGTTATTTCTCTTGGCACATAGAATCAAGCAACAGTACCAAGTTAATATTGAATGCTAAAAAATACCTTTTGTACCTCTCTGCAGTATAATTGACTATGGGGGATAAGTGCGTCATTTTGGTGACTGGTGGAACTGGTTTGGTAGGCCAGGCGATCAAAACCATCGCTGAGGGCGAGGAAAAAAGGCCTAACGAAGAGTGGTACTTCGCCAGCTCAAAGGATGGGGATCTCTCGTATGTAGACTAAATGATTTCAAAAGAAAACTAAAATGCAGTGGAATAAACTGAAAAGAAATTTGCAAGAAATAAAATAAACTTATTTTTATATCAAAAGATATGTACATTAGAAACTGCAAAGTTCATAGCAATGTATGTGGATGCCATGTAGCCGTAGCACATACATGAATGTACACTTTATAAGAACAGATTTGTTATGTGTACTTCCAGGCATCATCATGAAGAGCTATTTATTCAATAATTAATGTCAAATTGTTTAAAATATGTCAGCATTTAACAGTATTGTTAAAAATTCACAGTGTTAGCATTTTTTTTGTGTGTGGTGATTGGATTCAACTTTGAATTTGTTTTGTTACCTTGACCAATTTCAAATCTTCAGAGATCGTGCTGCTACAGAGAAGCTGTTTGAGAGAGTAAAGCCAACACATGTAATTCATTTGGCTGCCATGGTTGGAGGGTTGTTCCGTAATCTCAAGTATAATCTGGACTTCTATGTAAGTGTTACTTATTAATTTTCCCAAAAAGAAATTCCTATAATCCTTCCATGTGTATTGTTTGATGCATCCTAAGAAAAAATGCATAAAAATTATCTTCCCAAATATATATGAACATTGATAAATACAGATCATTATTGTTTTTAAAAAAAATTGGGGGGGGGGGTTCATTATAATTGCATATATTGTTTCAATACAATTTCTTATGTTAGGTGTTCATATTTACAGTAAATCAGTAATTGAAATTATTACAATTAATTCTTAATTTCTCTTTAATATATAGAATCTTCAAATTACAAAATAAAATCTAATTACAGGTAATTTTCAAAAATTGCAATAGAAGGTCATTTTTCTGAATTTTCTTTTTCTAGAGGATTAACACCTTAATTAATGACAATGTCCTGAACACGAGCTTCAAAACCGGTGTCAAGAAAGTAGTTTCCTGCCTGTCTACTTGTATATTTCCTGACAAAACCACGTATCCTATAGATGAAACAATGGTACGTACATCATTAAACCTCGGTGGGACAGGACAGGACCTGAATTGAAGACAATCATTGAATTAATCAATCTTTAAAAAACAAAAAAAAATCATCACTACATATTTGTAAAAGAACAATCTGTAGAATAAAAAAAAAAACAAAACAAAACCCAGAACTGCAGTTAAAGTTAATACATGTAATTAAATACAAGAGATAATGAATATTCTGCAAATATTTTTGTCACAATTCTCTTATGATGGAATTCTGTGAATTCCTGTCGTCTTTTTTGCAGCAAATTCATACACTGTTGATAGTCCTGTATTAGGTTACACTTGATATGTATCAGACGCTAGGGTATGAATAGAGCTGTGTATGCAGCAGTGATGACAGTCTCTACTGGGTGACAGACCCGTCGTAAAATTCCAACATTTCCATTTTTATTACAGGTCCATAATGGTCCTCCCCATGATTCTAACTTTGGATATTCTTACTCCAAGAGAATGATAGATGTCCAAAATAGGTTTGTAAAAATCTTAATTCTAATATCAATAATTATGTTTTAATTTTCATTATTGTTCAAGTATTTAAGCAATTTCTTCACTGCTTCCTTCAATTAACTATTTAACTCCAAAAGTTAATTGTGTATATAAGCAATTGTTGAGTTGTGAAGGAAATGCCCATTACCTACAGCAAAGTTTTGTTAGTCCTTGATGAGTAATAGATATTCCAATCATCATCAATTTATAAAACATGTAAATATTGCTAACTGTGGAAAAAGGATTAAACTTCTAAATAAAAACAGCTTACTTTTTACTTACAATATATTCAATATTATGTTCAATAAATGTTTACAGAGCCTACAACAAGCAACATGGCTGTCAATTTACTTCGGTTGTACCTACAAATGTTTTCGGAGCGCATGACAACTTTAATCTGGAGGACGGGCACGTGCTGCCTGGACTCATCAATAAGATCTACTGTGCTAAAAGTAAATATTCCCAAGGGGAAAACGGGTGTCAAACTTTTCCAAATGTTACCCATTAAACAAGCAAAAAGTCAATATCCTACAGTAAAACACGCTTATACGAAGTGCCAGGGACAGACAATTTTGCTTCGTTATAAACGTTATAAATGTAAATCATTATATCCGTTAAGTTTACAATATATTTTAAAGCTACGGGGAATGAAAATTACTTTGCTATATGTGTCACTTTCATTATTAGTATGTTCGCTATAAGCATGTTTTACTCTAAAATCTAAGTGCAGGATTCTTTTCAGTGTTAGGTACAGAAAGAATGTAATAACCCTCCTATTACTGGTTTGTAGGGGACAACACTCCATTCACGGTCTGGGGGACAGGATCTCCCCGTCGACAGTTTATCTACTCCCTTGACCTTGCCCGTTTGATGATCTGGGTGTTGAGGGAATACCCCGAAATCGATCCAATCATCCTCTCTGGTAAGAATGACCTTCATCTTGAAATGATAAGCTGAAAGTAACAATTTGGAATTGAGAAAAAATTCATTGTGTTTTTCCTTTCAAAATAAAAACTTGTATAAGAAGAATCTTTTTTCTGGAACCATCAACTTCCTGTCTGATAGTGCCAGCTAGGCTTATGCCTAGGGATTATTTTTTGGACTAATAAATATTTATAATAATTATGATATAATTGAATTTTCTGTATGTCAAAAATGAAGATCTTGAACACCATAGATTTGTCAAAGTGAGTTGGAAAGCCAATCCACTTTTTCTTTTTATATGTATTTTAACTTTTGATCTGTTGACTCCTCTGATATATGTAAAAAAAAAAAATGTATCTGAGCTAGCCTCATCAAGTTCAAGACTGTGTCTTATCAATGTAGTGCTGAGGTCTGTTGGGTTGACATTCAGTGAAATTCTTGCCATGTTTTGTAGTGGGAGAGGAGGACGAGGTCAGTATTAAGGAAGCGGCCGAGGCGGTTATCGAGGCCATGGAGTTCAAGGGAGAGGTCAAGTATGACACCACCAAGTCTGATGGTCAGTTCAAAAAGACTGCCAGTAATGCCAAACTACGAAAGTACCGACCAGACTTCAAATTCACACCATTCAAACAAGGTAAGCAAGAACTACACAATTTATGTGATGTATGTTTACACGATATACTTTGTCTAGATTATATAACTTGTCTACATGATATACATGTACTATGTCTACATGATATACTGATATATAATAATATGTCTACATGATATACAGTAAAATTTGGTTATAGGGAAGTTTTGGGGACCTGTGAATTTACCTCACTATATCCCCAATTCATTAAGTCCATATAACGAATTCTTTAAAGGATACATAGTGAATTCAAAACATCGATATTTCATTCAAGAATGACTACCACATGTATTTAGGGGAGTGTAAAATACAAAATTTATCTGGGTTCAAAAGTTTTTGGAAATTTGAGTTTCAAATAAAAATACTTACAAAATTAATGTCTGTTCAATATTTTAGAAATTTTGATCTTTGAAAATTCGCTATAAAAGATATAAATTTTGTTATTTTCAACTTCTAGGGGACACAAAATCAGTTTGTTATAACCGTAAATTCACTGTATCCTAGTTTGTTATATCCATAAAATTTTACAAGGAATTGTTAAGGATTTCATCGGGGATTGGAAAAAACTTTGCTATATCCTTAATTAGTCCCCTACCGGTGAAACTGGAGGGGACTATAGGTTTCCTCTGAGTCTGTCCGTCCATCCGTCTGTCCGTCCGTCTGTCTGTCTGTCTGTCTGTCTGTCTGTCCCTCTGTCTGTCTGTCCCACTTGGTTTTCCGCACTTTTTTCCTAAACGCTTGCAAATATTGAGCTGATTTTTGGTATGTGAGTGTATCTTGATGAGTTACAGATCAAGTTTGCATTTCGTTCCGCTTCATTGATTTTTGACGGAATTACGGTCTTTTCAATTTTTACGGGTTTTCCGCAATTTTCTTCTAAACGCTTTCAGATATTGAGCTGATTTTTGGTATGTGGCTTTACCTTGATTGGTTATAGATCAAGTTTGCATTTCGTCCCGCTTCATTAATTTTTGACGGAATTATGGCATTTTCAATTCTTAACAGGAACCAGATTACACTTGCCAGTAGGGGACTAGTATTGCTAATGCAATACTCTCAGAATGCTTGTTTCACTACATCTGTGTTCATACTAAACGAGTTTTACTGTATTAGGTCTTTGACCATTTAGTACTTTTGTAGTGTATTCAATTTTCTAGGTTTTCAGTTTCTTCATTTCATTTGGTGGTGATAGAGATAAACAAACAAATTTTAAGCTATTTTTCAGTATCATTACAAAAATTGAAGATCTCCTAATCAGTGTATAAGTACAGAAGTTACCTTGTATTGAGTATGCACCATAGACCAGATGCTCTAAATTCACTGTATCATAGGCCGATTGAAATTCTCTTTCTCAATTAAATTTTTCTGTAAATACATGTTTCATTAATATTCTATGTGCTATTTTTAGCTGTGAAAGAATCATGTGACTGGTTTGCAGCCAATTATGAAACAGCGAGAAAGTGAGAGAATCTCCTGCATCTGTATCGTCAGTTCCGAGGTTGAAAATCAACGACTCGAGATGAACAAACATACTATTTATTGGGCCTAACATTTGGAGAGCACAAGAGGGCATATAATCATTGGTTTACTTATGTGTACTGTATCTAGTGTGGCTGTTTCTCTGTTTCTCATGTATACATTGTCATATGCTGTGAGATTAATTTCTGTGAGATGATCTTATATGAGAAGTTCATTCTGGGGGAGAATTATTGATCACATGAGAATATTTTTTTTTTTAAAGGAAGTGCTAAAAATGAACTCTTTGTCTCTGGTATTAATTTAAAAAAAAAAAATAATAATAATTTATTTGATAGGTGGCCTATTCAAACATTTTTGTAATGAGGGATTTTTTTTTGTCATGCATAATATGTTGGTAATCTATTCCATTATTCATTAAGTATATACTTTTTAGTGTGTATGAACCATTGTATATATTGTGTTCATCTAATTTTGCTCACCATTCCATTTACTTGTGTACTATTATTTTTTTTTAGTCTTATTGAAAAGTTAATTATTTTTCCTTTTACAATTGTACATTGTATATCTATTAATCTTGAAATCCAACATCATCTGTGAGCTTACTTTCTCATTTTAATAAATGTGGAATTGAACACTATATACATGTATGTCAGTTATTTTTATTCAGGAGGGGATTCTGTTATTAGGTCACCTGAATCACTCAGGTGACCTATTGCTATCTGTTTTCGTCCGTCGGCGTGCGGGTGTGCGTCGTGCATAAACTTTTCACATTTTCGACTTCTTCTCAAGAACCACTGGGCCAATTTCCACCAAACTTGCCACAAACTATCCTTGGGTAAAGATGATTCAAGTTTGTTCAAATGAAGGGCCACGCCTTCTTCCAAGGGGAGATAATTAAGAATTAGTGAAAAATTAATGGTATCTTTTAAAATCTTCTTCTCAAGAACCACTGGACCAGGTAAGATGAAACTTATATGGAAACATCCTCAGGTTGTGTAGACTCAAGTTTGTTAAAATCATGACCCCCAGGGGTAGGGTGGGGCCACAATGGACGCTCAAATTTTTACATAGAGATATATAGGAAAAATCTTTAAAAATCTTCTTCTCAGGAACAGCTAAGCCCTGATTGGTCATATTTATATGGAAGCATCCTCAGGTAGTGTAGATTCAAGTTTGTTCAAATTATGACCCCCGGGGGTAGGGCAGGGCCACAATGGATGATAAAAGTTTACATAGAAATATATAGGAAAAATCTTCTTCTCAAGAACAGCAAAGTTGTGATGAGTCATATATATATGGAAGCATCCTCAGGTAGTGTAGATTCAAGTTTGTTCAAATCATGACCCCCGGGGGTAGGGCAGGGCCACAATGGATGATCAAAGTTTACATAGAAATATATAGGAAAAATCTTTAAAAATCTTCTTCTCAAGAACAGCAAAGTTGTGATGAGTCATATTTATATGGAAGCATCCTCAGGTAGTGTAGATTCAAGTTTGTTCAAATTATGACCCCCGGGGGTAGGGTGGGGCCACAATGGATGATCAAAGTTTACATAGAAATATATAGGAAAAATCTTTAAAAATCTTTTTCTCAAGAACAGCAAAGTTGTGATGAGTCATATTTATATGGAAGCATCATCAGGTAGTGTAGACTCAAATTTGTTCAAATCATGACCCCCAGGGGTAGGGCAGGGCCACAGTGGATGATCAAAGTTTACAAAGAAATATATAGGAAAAATCTTTAAAAAATCTTCTTCTCAGGAACAGCAAAGCCTTGATTGGTTATATTTACATGGAAACATCAGGTAGTATAGATTCAAGTTTGTTCAAATCATGACTCTGGACTCTAGGGATTGGGTGGGGCCACAATGGACGATCAAAGATTTACAAAAGCTCCTTCTTTCAGTTTATTTTATACTCTATGGATCTTCTATGGATTGTTGTTTTATACTCAGGTGACCGTTAAGGCCCTTGGGCCTCTTGTATTTAGGTGAAATATGTAGAAAGCCCCCCCCCCCCCCCCCACAAAGATATTGCATCTAGCCTCATATATGCTGCTCTCGAATAAGAACCGACATTCTGGGGCCTGTTTTACAAAAGAACTTACGACTAAGACCGAAAACTTTAGAAAATTGTAAAATTTTGCAAAATTCTGTTTAAATTGGTGGGGTAAAAATATCTCTCTACATTCTTTTAAAAAGATAAAAATCATTTTCAATTTAATTTAAATTAGAAAGTTATCATCAGAATTAAATTTGGGTCTTAGTCGTAAGTTCTTATGTAAAACGGGCCCCTGGTCGTTAGCGGGATCACATTACAGCACAGCAGGGACACTGATTAATTGACAAGTGATGAATAGCTATGGAGAGATCTGTCAAAAGTTGTTGAACACGGGAAAAAAAATCTGATTGATTAAAGAAATTGTCCGTAAAACTAAAAAAAACATATGAAAGATTTCCTGAAAAGCTTGTCTGATTAGCAAATAACTTCCTATGCTAATAATCAGATTTTCTCAACAAAATCTGAAACCGAGATTTGAATTTTCCTAGACATTTCTTTTTGAAGCGTAGATATAACCGATGCCCCCAAAACTTATACCGAAACAGCAGATGGCGATCTGAACATAAATGCATAAAAACCCAGCTCATTAATAAAGTAAAGACAAAAAACAAACTTGCTATATGATGGAAATGTGTAAATATATTAACAATTTTACAAAAAAAACCTAACGCTCCGCTTCTATATTGTTGCGGGGGGGGGGGGGGGGGTGTTGCTTTTGTGGTATGAAGAGACCATCGAATTTATGTCTTCCTGAAATGTAAAAAAACAACTACAACAAAAACACAAAATCAATCCTATCGAACCAATTTTTTTTTCCTCGAACCACGAAAAACTGATCCCAAGAAAATAAATGATTTTACAGGTTTGCATGTTATTTAAAAATGTACGTATAGAGACGAAGTTTGAAGACAGTTCATCTCTGCTGTTTTACTGGACATGAAGTAAGAAATGGAAAATGAACGATCAATGAATGGATAATGCCATAGTAATGATGTTAAGATAAGTTTATGTAAAGACCCCTTGCTCTGATCTCCACTGGGCACTTTCACCTTAATCTGTTAATCCTCGTGTTATTTACGATAGTATGGAAAGTACAGTGAAGGTGGTAAATCTTTCATATTTGATTATAATGAATCGGCTACTTTTCTTGTTCCAAGTATTAGGCTCTCAAACTAGAAAATGTATCTTAGGTGTTAAGTTCTGAGGTTATCTTTAAGTCATTTTCAACAAAAGCTGTCCGCCATACATAATGTTCAATTATAATAAATAATAATTAATTAATATAATAAATTAATAATTAAAACTAACACCATGCATTGATTACTGAACCCAGGGATCTATATACTAACTTAGTATATAAGTCCCTGCTAAACCTGACCACGATTACACTGCAATCGGGAAATTATCATAATAATTAAATTACATGTATTTTATTTTTACACAACAATTTATCAGGTAGTTTTTCTCAATGTCGCATAATCTCTGGACAGAAAGGGGCGTCTGTGACAGTAATAGCAATTTTGGGGGGGGGGGGGCACTTAGGCATGTAACCTGCCACTTTCTAGGCATATATTTCAAAGCATTTTTCGCTTAATTGTTGATTATATATATACACGTTTGTCATCATGTTCATAACCCTTTCAAATTGTTAACAGTGGTTAAGCTAGCTCCTAAGTCCACAAGGTGAAGTTACTGAAGTTCTTGTATTTTATACTGAAAATCGTTCGCTCTCAACATGCTTGGTAAATCAAAATTTTATGATAGCAATATCAGAATTGGTACAAAAAAAAATTTAAAGACTAAATTAGAATAATTAAACTAAACAAAGATCGAGTAACTGTCAAGTTTATAAATTTCACAAACCTTACCTAAGTTCTGCAATGTTTGTTGTCTTTCGTGGATTCTCAGCCTTGCAGTATAACATACGTTTCTGTTGGTGTGTGATGTCGGCCTGCTTTTGAGGGCTGCCCTAGCTGGACGCTGGACCGCTGTGTATACACATTGGATCTTAGACGCACCTGCTGTGTAAACCATGGGGAAACGAAAAGACTTGGAGACGCTCTTGTGTAACAATATAATATACAAAAATTTCTCCCCCAAATTACTATGCTCGGACAGCAATCTTTTTTTTTCCATGTATGAAAACATAAGCTTAGCCGTAGTCCACAAAATAAATTATTTTTCAATGCAGTGACCATGGTGACTAATGATACCGAAATTTTTATAGATTACTGCCATAAATGATACAGAAATTTTTGCAGATTACTGCCATAAATTGGGAGGAGGGGAGAGGGGCGTCTTCTTTTTTCTAAACATATGGTAATGTACTAAATGTAAATTATGAACAAAAAAAAAAAATTGGTTTTTGAAAAAAAAAGTTGAAAGTTGGAAACCCCGAAAAAGGATTTTGAAGTTGGGACCCCCCTATTCTTTTTGCTAGTCAAAGATTTTTCAGGAAAGATGTCAAATATTTTTTTTTCTGGCTGCCCCCTCTCCTCAAAAACGATGCTAGCTAGGTGCCTGATAGATAATATTAAAGCCAATAGCAGCCTCATTATAAACTGCTGATAAACCAGTAATCGTTAATTTTTATTTCAGTCAAAATGAAAACTTTAAACAGAATAGGGGAGGGGTGCCACATTTCCTCCCAATTTAAGAGGAAAATATTTAAAAATAAGGTATTACAAGTTAAATGATGTATTTGGTACTAAATCATAAAATGACCAATTGTATCCAGATAAAATTGTAATATGACTTTAACTGTTTAATAAACCAGTTACCATGGTTACTTGTACTAAACTGACTACACTTCTTAATTATATATTTCATGCAAAACATTTAATTTGACCAGACAAACAAGTTCTTTGCATGGTTAACAAAATGAAGAATTGTTTTTATGCAGTCAAATGGAAATTTTACATAATTACACGACTTGTACACTGTGTATGTGTGTACTTTTTATTTATAAAGTTGCTCGACGTATATATATGCGCTGACTACTTATATCATTGTCTGTTCCTTACATCATCTTGAGCTGTCCGCTCCCAGATCTTTTTTTACACTTTTAACAATGTTTATTAGTCGAACACTTGTCCATCAATAGGATTTACGCATTTTCTCACCAACATTGCCCCCAGCCAGCTGGGGGGGGGGGGGGGAGGGGGGGTCTACTAGCGGTTACATGTATATGAAGACAATGATCATTTTCACATTAAAAATTTGCGGTGTATAGTCGACCATTTCGTAATTAGTTTGTCATTGACTTGGAGAGATTAAAAAAAAAAAATCTTTTATTTCTCTGATGTTTGATCCTTCTTATATGCACTTCTAAATGCACTACTCAGTCAGTATAGGCTAGGACGATGGGGAAAAATAATAATTGTACAGTCATATAAATTCTACTGGAAAAAAAAATTCAAACACTAACGTATATAATTATTCGACTCGGTCATTCTTTTGTTTAAACAAGAGGCCCAGGGGCCACATCGCTCACCTGAGCACTATGACTAGGAAAAAGCAGAAATCACTTCAATCTTGAAAGGTTGAAAAGTTTAAATATAAAAGTGGTTGGGGGGGGGGGGGTGTCATGAATTGAACAAATTTGAATCTACATTATCTGAGGATGCTTCCATTTAAATATGATCAATCATGGCTTTGCTGTTCTTGAGTAGAAGATTTTTAAAGATTTAACCTATGTATTCCTATGTAAAACTTTGATCACCAATTGTGGCCCCACCCGACCCCCAGGGGTCATGTTTGAACAAACTTGAATGTACACTATCTAAGAATGCTTCCATATAAATATGACCAATCATGGCTTTGCTATTCTTAACAAATAGTTTTTTTTAAAGATTTTTACTATGTGTTCCAATGTAAAACTTTGATTGCCCATTGTGGCCCCACCCGACCTCCGGGGGTCATGATTCGAACAAATTTGTATGTACACTATACGAGGATGCTACCATATAAATATGACCAATCATGACTTTGCTATTCTTAACAAATTGTTTTTTTTTTTAGAATTTTTACTATGTGTTCCTATATAAAACTTTGATTGCCCATTGTGGCCCCACCCGACCCCCGGGGGTCATGATTTGAACAAATTTGAATGTACACTATCTGAGGATGCTACCATATAAATATGACCAATCATGGCTTTGCTGTTCTTGAGAAGAAGATTTTTACTATGTGTTCCTATGTAAAACTTTGATCGCCCATTGTGGCCCCACCCGACCCCCGGGGGTCATGAGTTGAATAAATTTGAATGTACACTATCTGAGGATACTTCCATGTAAATATGACCAATCATGGCTTTGCTGTTCTTGAGAAGAAGATTTTTAAAGATTTTTCCTATATATTCCTATGTAAAACTTTGATCGCCCATTGTGGTCCCACCCGACCCCCGGGGGTCATGAGTTGAACAAACTTGAATCTACACTACCTGAGGATGCTAACATATAAATATGACCAATCATGGCTTTGCTGTTCTTGAGAAGAAGATTTTTACTATGTGTTCCTATGTAAAACTTTGATCGCCCATTGTGTCCCCACCCGACCCCCGGGGGTCATGAGTTGAACAAACTTGAATCTACACTACCTGAGGATGCTAATTAACATATAAATATGACCAATCATGGCTTTGTTGTTCTTGAGAAGAAGATTTTTAAAGATTTTTCATATATATTCCTATGCAAAACTTTGATCGCCCATTGTGGCCCCACCCGACCCCCGGGGGTCATGATTTGAACAAACTTGAATCTACACTATCTGAGGATGCTACCATATAAATATGACCAATTATGGTTTTGCTGTTCTTGAGAAGAAGATTTTTAAAGATTTTTCCTGTATATTTCCTATGTAAAACTTTGATGGCCCATTGCGGCCCCACCCGACCCCCGGGGGTCATGATTTAAACAAACTTGAATCTACACTACCTGAGGATGCTTCCAAGTAAATATGACCAATTATGGCTTTGCTGTTCTTGAGAAGAAGATTTTTAAAGATTTTTCCTATATATTCCTATGTAAAACTTTGATCGCCCATTGTGGCCCCACCCTACCCCCGGGGGTCTTGATTTGAACAAACTTGAATCTACACTACCTGAGGATGCTTCCAAGTAAATATGACCAATCATGGCTTTGCTGTTCTTGAGAAGAAGATTTTTGAAGACTTTTCCTATATATTCCTATATAAAACTTTGATCGCCCATTGTGGCCCCACCCGACCCCCGGGGGTCATGATTTGAACAAACTTGAATCTACACTATCTGAGGATGCTACCATATAAATATGACCAATTATGGTTTTGCTGTTCTTGAGAAGAAGATTTTTAAAGATTTTTCCTGTATATTTCCTATGTAAAACTTTGATGGCCCATTGCGGCCCCACCCTATCCCCGGGGGTCATGATTTGAACAAACTTGAATCTACACTACCTGGGGATGCTTCCACATAAGTTTCATGTTTTCAAGCACAGTGGTTCTTGAGAAGAAGATTTTTTAATGATGCCATTAATTTTTCACGAATTCTTAATTATCTCCCCTTGGAAGAAGGCGTGGTCCTTCATTTGAACAAACTTGAATCCCCTTTACCCAGGGATACTTTGTGGCAAGTTTGGTTGAAATTGGCCCAGTGGTTCTTGAGAAGAAGTCGAAAATGTGAAAAGTTTACAGACGGACAGACAGACGGACTACAGACAAAATGTGATCAGAAAAGCTCACTTGAGCCTTCGGCTCAGGTGAGCTAAAAAGCTATTAATTTTGAATTTTTTTTAAACAGAATTAAGTGCTTAATTCTCATTACAATTTAACTAACAGCCAACTCCCAAAGTTTTCTGAATAGTTCCAATATTCAACATATTAAACAAACTGAATTAATTTGCCTCCGTTCTAAAAATGAAATAAATTAAAATATTTGTAGGTATTTCTTTTTTTATTACTTTAGTCTAACAGTGCAATGTAACAACACATTGAAGAATTAAACAATTTTCCAAGTACATTTTACATACAATGTAAAAATCGATGTCTTGTGTACATGTTGTATTCCGCATGTACAAAGTATTTACATGTTCTTTCATTCAACATGTATTAAAAAAAATCTAGCTCTGTCTAAACACTGAATGTACACATATTTTCTTTACAAGAAAAAAAAATTAAAAAGACTGTAACATTTGACGTAATATGTGAACCTTCAAAGCAAAATGTGTTTTTCATCAACCAATTGAAACACGAATTCACAAAATGTAAACATAAATATGAAATCAATTCTTAATAAATTCTTGATATACTTTAAGATGCTGAAAATAAAGAGATCTATTTGAAACCTGATTGACTATAGACTAAATCATATGCCGTTTTTGCACTTAATTTCTTAATTTCCTATACCTGAATTATGAATGAAAATATAATAATATACAAAGCAAATACCAATTATAGTTAGAGTTACCCCCCTTTAGCAATAGAAAGCTTAGTACACGTATATATGAAATCAATTCTTGGACTAGATTCTACCTTTGCAAAAGCATAAAAGGAAACATTTTTCCTGGTCTGAGTATTAGAAATGCATATCACACTCAAGCTATCTGAATTCCCGGCACAAGAAACTTGTTGGTATATTTAATAAAATTATTATTACATATCATTTAATTTTAGTTCCATTAAAATTCAAATTTAAGAAATTACGATTCTATAAACTGAAATCAAGTGAAAGAAAATTCAGCATATACATTTCCCTAAAGTGTTTAGTATAATGTATATTACTTGTACTAATTTAAAATAAATATATATACATGTATACTAGTATATTGGGATAAATTAAATAAATACATGCATGTATGTTTGTATACATGTAACTACCTATTAAATTGTCACTTTCCATTAGGAAAAAGTTGTGATGTCATGTTACTATATATATCTCTTTCATTTGATAACAAAAATTATATCAAGTATAAAATTATTTTTCTACCCTTTTAAATACAAATTAACTAGAGTTAAAATTGGCCTAGTTTAAAATATCTATCTAACTTGGCACATCCACAACTCAAACAAGATGAAACATGGTCTAATAGATAAACTTTTAGAAAAATTTTCCCCCTTGTCTGACATACAACTTTCATTTGATTTAAAAATCTATAAAATCTAACATCTGTAATTGTTGTAAAATGTTTTTCCCGACACTGTAACTTGGATTCAATAATACTTTTTGTCAAAATAATAAAAGTTTTCAGTGATTCATCAACATCCCAAGACACTGGTTTTAATCCATTTTCATTTGAAGCAGATTAAACAATGTGGCTTAATTAGAATGAAGGTATTTGACAGCTGACTGTGTCTTTTAACAAATCAAAAATAAATTTGAGTTAATATATTCTACAATTTCTGTAGAAATTGTAAAGTATATACTGTATACCTTTACAAGACTGAATATAGAATTTTACAAAAGAGATGCTGAAACTATAGTACAGTCAAACCTCATTATCTCAAACTTGACAGAACTGAGATTAAACTTTGAGATATCTGAGGATTTGAGATAACAAGCTTAAAAAACATAAAGAGCAAGTTGTTGGGACTGCCAAATCACTTTGACATATCCCTGGTATTCGAGATATCGGTGTTCGAGATAATGAAGTTCAACTGTATATTACACGACTAGATGATTTACAATGTATTTCAATTACAATTAAATAAAAAATTTCTCATTTAAACAATATGGCATTTTGATATACATGTATTTGGGTCTTCAATAAATAAATGCATTAAAATGCAGTACAGATAATATGACACATCAGCAAAAAAATTTTGCACAGAATTAAGTTGATCATGCTTTCTGTTAAGTACATACATGTGAACAGGATTTGTGTCTAACAATTACTTTTCTATTTTAAATTAAATCTTTCAAATTGTGCTGAAAATTTCAAATACTTGGATCATAATTTAGCTGATTACAAATATTGTAAAATGTTTCATAATATGTATGCAAATAAACTTTAATTTTTAATTTTCACAGTTTCTAAAAAAAAAAAAAAACAAACACACACAAAAAAAACCACATGTTACATTTCTAATGGTTCAAATATATTAAACTATTTGTTCTCTACAGGAATTGGTGCCCTTTGTTATGTTTGATTATCTTGTACATGGCATACATTTCATTGTATTCATTTCAAGAAAGAGTTGGCACTGTGAAATATAAAATGCCATAAAGCACAAAATATTTTAATTTGATTTAAAAAAAAAAAAAAAAATTAAAAAAACAAAAAAACAATAGAACTTCATTTTAATAGCATTGTTATACATGTAACTGCATGAATTGCGTGAATAACTAACAAAGTTTATTAAAAAGTGGCAATGTGTCAATCTATAGAAAACTAAAATATATATTAGGTGACTTTGTATAACAACACATGTATACATTTACACATTATATGGAATGTGTGGGAAAAAAATAACTTTTTGCATTAAAAAAGAGTTAAAAAGAAAGAAAAAGAATTAATTCATGTACATTTGATTAAACTATTAAATGAGAAAAATAAAATGTATAAAAATCATTTTTTTTTAGGACGGAAAGTAAAATTGGCTGGAATGTATCTATCAATAACAAATATTTGTGAAAAAAAAGTTTCTAATTAAAAAAAAGACACATTTCATCTCAATGTTAAAATATATTGCGTCCTAAATAAAACACAATGTAGCACCGTCAAACAATGAGCTGATTATGCAAAAAAAATATTAACGGATTTCTGGATCTTTTTCCATGACAACTTTGGATATCCATTTTCTGAGCAATTTTAGATTACAACTACTGTCATAACAGCTTTTGATATTTAATGCCAGAACAATTTTAGGTATCTGTTGTCAAAACAATACATGTACTAGATATCTGTTGTCAGAACAATTCAACATTTATGTAGTTGTCATTTGAAAAAAAACAAACATCTTTTGCCACAACAATTTGAGATATCTGTTGCCAGATCAAACCAGACCCATTTTGTTAGAATACTGGCTACTTGCCAGAACAGCCATTGCTTTTTCTGGCCACTTGGAAAAAATTACAAGGTCTGGAACAGAATCCCTACTAGGGATACCTGTAGTAATCCTTCAATACTACAGCTGCACCATTCTAGATATCTGTACTTTCATTGATGAACTCAAGGATATCTGCACATTGTGGAAATCTGTTCTTTCTGGATTTATGGATATCTGCACCATTGTGGATATCTGTTCCTTCTGAATTTATGGATATCTGCACCATTGTGGATATCTGCTCTTTATGGATTTACAGATGTCAGCACCTTTGTGGATATCTGAACTTTTTGGACTCTGGGACAGGGATATCTGTAGCTATACAATAGAGGTAAGTGTGTATAATCTATGGATATCTGAAATTTCTACACTAGGAGATATCTGCAGCAATACGACCAAGGTGTGTATAATCTATGGATATCTGTATATTTGTTGCCTGACCCCTCCTCGGTATCCCCCTCGAGCACTGTCTGTTAATCTTCTCTGAGAATTCAAGGGTTGTTTTCCTTTAAATGCCCCAGTTGGCTAAAAATGAAATGTTAAAATCAAGATTAATTTTTACAATAGAAAATGCAAATCATATACAGTGATAATCAATGTGAAGATATGAAATCATCTTAGACTATATTGTAGATTCAGTCTATCGAAAATTAACAGTCACTTATAATAAGAATTATATTCATCCTGTAGCCAAAATGCTAGTAATTGGTACCAGTTCAGAAAACTAAAATAAAATTACGTCCATGCATGTTCAATGTAAAATATTAAAATCAATCATCCATTCTTTTTTTTGTTTGAATGCATGCACATGCCATGCAATTTTTTTTCTTTTTTGTTTGTTTGTATTTCTTATATTTTTTGGTACATGTTAATTTCCAAACACCCCCAACATAATAGTGTTTAAGGATACTCTTATTAATTTGAAATTAAAATTAAATCAATAGACATTTAAATACCCCTTTTGTTTAATATAATATTCTACAACCAAGCAACACAAATAAGCTCCCCATGCACATTGCATCAATTTGTCTCCCCTTTAAGATCATTTCTGTGTTGTCAATAAAATCTTTTTCAATAAGTTGTTGGAAAGGTAAGGTTTTAATCTCTTTTCTAAAGCATGAAACGTGTATATAAATAACATCTCTGAAGTTAAACCATGGTCTATACAATCAATACAAGGTACACATGTGTGAGCCATGTATTTTGCACTAAATAGTCATTGCGTCAGTTGTCTTACGAATCCAGTAAATAGCAGCTATCTTGTATGTCAAGTTTTAAAAAAAAACATAAAACATATATATATACTGCGCACAATTAAACCAACTAGCCCAAAATCTTATCTGAGTTCTACCAATTGAAAGAAAAAAAATTAAAAATTAAATTAGACAAACCTCTTTAAAAGAAATAAAAAAGCTTTGCTGCATCATCATAATACAAATTAGTCAACAACATTTTTTACTATCCAACAACAATACAAGCAGAGTAAATGGTAAATAAAATATATTCTAATTCATTTTGGTCCCAAATCAGGCTTATAATGTGCAACTTAAAAACAACACAAAACATGTGTATTGATAGTCCACTACCATAAAAAAAATCCATCGTAGAAACTTAGCTTACATTCTCTATATTTGTAGCTTCTGGCTGAAATTCACACAAATTAACAGATTTTTAATTAATACTAGAAACCCCCAAGATTTCACAAGAAATATAAACAAATTAACAAATTTTTAATTACTAGTAAAATCCAAGATTTCACAAGATGAGTAATATATTTAATTCATAATCACACTTTAATTATGATCATATACATTTCATTCCATGCTTTTTAATTTCATTAATAATGAAATCAAATTTGTTGATATATTTGTAACGGACCAAATAATTTATACATGTCTGAATTTTAATTATAATCAAATTGAAAAAAAAGGGAGGAAAAAAGGGAATTCCTGCAAAATCTACCATACACAGCCTATTTCCAAATATAGCAACACAGCCTTCTACATTTCCTGTTTTAATTCCAAAATAAAATAGAAATAACCTGATTTCTTAATATTCACAGTCATTTTCTATATCAATCTACAAAACAATAAAATATTCTAAAAAAAAAAATATATGTTCATTTAATTAAGCATAAGATTATAAAAACAAATGGAAAACCTTAAAACGGCAAAACATTTACAGTATACACAATGAATATAAAGTTGTATAATTATGATGCATATATTTCTAAGCAATGCTACATGCATGCTGGCATATAAAGAATCAGATTTTGTTTTCTACACATATGTATTACCTTTTTACTACCGATACTTGAGTAAACGTAATTATAGAAGGCCTAATGTGATTAAAACAACTCCAAAAGAAAAAGGGATTTTATTTATGATTTGAATTCAGTGCTACATAAGCACTAGAACTCTACTCATGTCAATTTTGGTGATTATTAACTTTAAAGACAGAGACACTGTAGAATTGTTGAAAAACAATATATAAAGAAAGTAAACAGTAACGATATGGACTCATTAATTTTACTTACATAGATATACTGTTGAGGCTCTGGCTGGGGGGCTAGAGGTTGTGTTTGCTCTTGTAACAAATTCCCTGGGAATTCTGTGACTGAAAAAAAGAAGAAAAAACAATTTTCATTTTTGTTAACCTTTAAGGATAACTATATCTCATTCATAGCTTATTTCTTCCACAGTTTTTCTTCTATGAGTATTTTGTCCCGAACTGTCTAAAAGTTTTGCATTAATTAAATTAACAAGCATTCTGAGAGTATTGCATTAGCAATACTAGTCCCCTACCGGCAAGTGTAATCTGGTTTCCGTTAAGAATTGAAAATGCCATAATTCTGTCAAAAATTAATAAAGCGGGACGAAATGCAAACTTGATCTATAACTAATCAAGGTAAAGCTACATACCAAAAATCAGCTCAATATCTACAAGCGTTTAGAAGAAAATTGCGGAAAACCCTTAAAAATTCCGTCAAAAATCAATGAAGCGGAACGAAATGCAAACTTGATCTGTAACTCATCAATATACACTCACATACCAAAAATCAGCTCAATATCTGCAAGCGTTTAGGAAAAAAGTGCGGAAAACCAAGTGGGACAGACTGACAGACAGACAGAGGGACAGACAGACAGATGGACAGACAGACAGACGGACGGACAGACTCAGAGGAAACCTATAGTCCCCTCCGGTTTCACCGGTAGGGGACTAATAAAATACCACTGAACTTAAGTATCTTGAACGTTGATATATCTCGAATACAATGGGTATGTCGAAGTGAGTTCAAAGTTTCTTCACCTAAATCTCAATCTCATACCTCAATTTCATACCCTGGATGTCTCTGTTTTTTCTCAGTCCCATTGAGTTCAAGATAATGTGGTTTGACTGTATTTATTTAGAGTGATGAATTTTTGACAATATTTTTTTCTTAATTACCTGCAGACTCAAAGACAGTTGCACGCAAAGGAAAGTTTGCATGTTTAGAGTATTACACCTATTAAACACCTACAGCATCTTTTTAATGCAATAAACATTAAAATTACTGTTCATTTATAATGCAAGGCTTAAGGTTTTTAAAAAGAAATCACTTCATACACTTAAATTCACAGGAACTTGACATTTATAAAAAATTCCCTTGAAGTTGATAAATAAAAGAAAAAAAAATTTCATGAAGATAAACATTTGAATCATCAAATGCCTGTGTGTAAAAATATGTGCATTTATAAACCATCTAAATCAGTGTACTTTTAGCCAGGAGACATGGTTCTTTTTAGCCATTCAGTTTGTTCCACACTTGACTTACTTTTCAGTCTTTCATTCAGTCGATCCAAAGAGTCTAACAATCTTTGCTCTTCTATCGAAAGTGCAGAAGGAACTACAATAAATTAATGGAGAATTGTAAAATTGATTTCAAAATCATGAAAATAATTTGATTATGCTTTTGACCCTGCAACATATTTCTGCATATCAAACTACTGTTGTAATTAAAATTTCTTTTACACTAGCTGGTATTTACTACAGTAAAAACTCTGTTATAACGAAGTCACTGGGACCTGTGAAATTACTTCACTATATCCATAATTCCTTATATCCGTATAAGGAATTCATAAAAATTATATAGCTGGGAATCCAAGAAAACTTCACTATATCCGTGAATTTGCAATATCCATGTTCGTACTAAACGAGTTTTACTGTAGCAATTTCATTCATTAAATTCTTTTACACTGGTATTTACCAGCCCCTACGTGCCAAAAGTATAAACTGTTAGCAATGAATACTCCAATCACTTTGATTAATATAAACTATTTTTCATTTTCCAAAATTGACCAACGGCCATCCTACAAGGGAAATAACCAGACTTTAGAAACTGTACAAGAGACTTCAAATTTCTTCAGTTACAGGGCTTTCAAAAAGATTAGAAACAGGTGGTACTTTTACAAAAATAGGTCCTGGAGTTACATGTACCTTGTGGAAGCAATTTTATTAAAATATGTTATCAAATTTTTCTCCATCGAATATTTTGAGAGGTACACCGCAATCATGATTTCAGCCAGGAAAAAGTAAAAGGTACCAGCAGATTTTGAAAAGCCTGAGTAACATTACATAATTGATGTATGCGGGTCAGTTACTTACTCTTTTGTGCTGGTTTACTGGCCACAATGAGTTGCTGGTTCCGCTGAGCCTGATCCATGGCGTTCTGGATCTGACTCTCGGACATGGAATGCTGGGCTAGGTGCTCAGCTGTCAAGAAGGCAGCCATACTTTCTGAAACTGTAACATCAAGGATACATTAGTAACGGCATTTTACTTTTTTTTAGTCATAACCACTGACAAAAAAAGATGCTGATGAATTATGTGAATAGCAATCCCTGTAAGATGATAAAGAGATCTTGTTTTAAATCAGCTTGATGATGAATTTAAATAAAATCACAGTGTGTATTTTCATCTTCTTTTTTTTTGCATTGATCTTGTCAGTTCAAAAGCAGTCCTAAAATCTTTTCTTAATGCAAAATATAAGATTTTAATTTTCATTTCAGACTTTTAGAAAAATTAAAATTTCAAAAGATATTTTTCTCACCATCCTGTGGGGGTTGGTAGGCTGGATTCTGGGAGGGCTCATTGTTACTATACACAGGTCCATTGTATGTCGTAACAAACTGCCTCTGTGAGACCACTGGTCCCTTGTTCAAACTGTTCGGATTCTGCTGTTTGCGTTGTTGAAGCAGACCATACCTCCTGGCATACGTCTGCTCACCGTTTTTAACTGTGCTCTGCACCCCACTGGGAGGGGCAGTCATAACTGGCTGTGTCCTGCCAGCAGCAACAATTTTATTGAGCGCAGCACCATCTATGTACTGGTGGGACATTTGTGCTGCTTGTCTTGGAGGTTCTGTGGGCTGAGATACCTGGTGATTTTCTGAAGCTGGCATGTTGTCATTTGGACCTGTAGGCCTGTGCAGACAAGTTCTCACTTTCTCCCATAAAAAGTTAATTTCTTCATCGGTAGGAGTTCTATCAATTCTCATGCCATTTTCATTGAAAACTGGTCCCTGAATGCTAGAGTGTTGAATAGGTACATCTGAACCTGCAGCCATTTGGACACCATTTTCTTTCCCATAGTAACCAAGATCCTCCTGTCTTGGCATTGTGCCAGGGGTCGTTTTCGTATAATTCATCTTGACCCCTGGCACTGTGTACACCGTGGCCTCAGTATAGGCAGGAGTCAGTGAAGTTGGCACCTTGGCCATGAAGTTATTATTGACCACTGTTACTTTCTTATCGGTGGCCTTCTGGGCATTCAACATGGCAGAGGCTGGTGAATTACTCTGAGTGATGATGTGGGCCGCAGCCTGGGGGCGGATAGTGGACTTGTGTCTTATCTGTGGCCGATGCCCGGCACTCATCGCTCGGGGGACATTACTCTGGGCCTTTGCAGCATGAGAGGTCACTTTGGCTGACACAGGTCTGGAGGAATGACCATGTCCACTGGCTCCTGAAAATTAAATATTTGGAATTTTAATGATCATATTTTCTTATTGACAAGGGGGTTACTTAAAAAGAAGCAACATGTTTACTAATCACTAAACATACATATAAATTGTAATACATATGAGAAGAGATTATAAATAATTAAGTAATAAACTCTAAAGTGTTTATATTTCAGTGGACTCACCAGAGCTCTCACTGTTCGCCTCAGGTTCCGCTTCCTCTTCGCTCGGGTAATGCAAGTCTGCAAATCGAACACTCTTCTTTCTTGGTATCTAAAATATATTTATTGCAATAAACAAGATATCAAAAGTAAATATAGGTCTAAGCTTACTTTCATGCAATCTGATCAAAACCTTGAAGCATGCTTT
Source organism: Saccostrea echinata (assembly GCF_033153115.1). Lineage (NCBI taxonomy): Eukaryota > Metazoa > Mollusca > Bivalvia > Ostreida > Ostreidae > Saccostrea > Saccostrea echinata. Next base: position 7,128,258 of record NW_026889789.1, read on the forward strand.
TTTTTATTGTTGCTACATGTGAAGAAAAAGAAGAAATTGAGGATCTGATTTTAACCAGATTGACCATTCATGAAACATTTGTCTGCCAACTGACTCATTAATAAATTGGATGAATGATATCTATATTAGACACAGCTTTCAAAGTTGATTTCTCCATATAGACAAACAACAATTTTTTTTTAAAATTAATCATGTTTATATCTAGACTTAAGCTTGCCAACATAATAATAATGACAGTTAAAGTCGGGATTATTCCTTTATTATTAAGAGATCACTTGATTTCACTAGGTGTGGCTAACATTTGAATGTGATCTCTCAGTAGGGAAAAAGCAGTCTAGAAGTAGTGGTGTCAATTAGGAAATATTTTTTTGAAAACGTAAATACAAGGAAATATTTTAATGTTTACTTAATTTAGTCAGGATTGAACTTCAAGATACTTATACAAGAGTTATTCAAGGACCAAGGTTTGTTATCAAAGGATAGAGCTAAAATTCCTAAAATAATTTTAACAAGAACAGTCCGACTAAATAAATCTGGTAGAATTCACAAAATATTGAATTAAGTATGTATAGTACAGCCATTTTACCTGCTTGGGATGGTGATGATGCATATGAATGCGAGCTATTTCTATACTATCCTTCACATCCATACTGTTAACACTGCCAGTAGATCCAGCTTTTTTCAGTTTGGGCCCAGGTCTTTTTAGAATGCCCTTGACCCCCGAGTCATCCTCCCTAGCCTCACTGTGATTCCTCACCACCAGGTCTGCATCATCCTTAGCCTTCCTCGTTACCGTGGTGGCAGCTGGAGGATGCTCTTTTTTCTCAGTCACTCCAGCTATCAATGGTTTATTAGGAAGAGGTTGCACATTCATTTTACCATAATTGTTCATATTAACACCCCCATTTACAACATTGGCTGTAAACTTGACCTGTGTGACTTGTTTGACCTGTGGTCGGTCCCCAGAGGTGGTATTAATGAAGACTTGAGGTTGTTTGGGAACTATTTCCACTTTTTGCACAGCACCGTTTTTTCCACTTTCCATCTTGTCCTCCAATAGAGCATCAGATGTTGGGTGTGTACTGTCCTCATTGGTGGAAGGAGGGGGGATTACATTGTACTTCACCACCTTCTGTATCCTCACTGCACTCACAGGCCGGGGGACCCGACTGGGCTTTGTCTCCTGAACAGGGGGCGCCACCATCTCCCTGTCAGGGTTTACTGATCTGTCAGAGGTATCCGGTGTATTAGTGACTGTATGTAGGAATTCCATAGGTTTGGAAGGACCAGTGTCTGGTATTCTGTTGCCATTGGATTGAGCACTTTTGGGATTTTCTGAGGTATACAGATAACCATTGGTGTACCCTCTACTGACATCACTCACACTCCTTGGCGGATTGTTGATGTTCACACCCTGAGAGTCACTGTAACCATTTAAATTCTGGTTTTGGGAGCCAGTTGTACCGTCCCAGGTGACATTTCTATCATCCCTCCCTCCACTGTTTGGGCCATAATTTCTTTGGGAATTCCTGTCCTGATATGCAGTTGTTGAGGTCACAGCTGTCATGGATGGCCTTGAACTATAAGGGTTACTATTGGTCATGTGAGCGTTTGACACAGATGAATGCTGGGAATCCACAGGAGATGGTGTGGACCATGCACGTAGCTGAACCTTTGGTCTGTTTTTCACATCTGTGTTTTGAGACACAGTCTTTTGCACTTCCGGTCTGGGGATCCCACTTAAGGGAAGATTATTATTATTTCCCCATGTTTGTTCTACATTGTATGAGTCAATTTTCTCATTTCTGTCTGGGTATTCAACTCCATTATTTTGTCCATAAGCACTGTTCAAATGAAAAGAAATGTCTCTGACACTTTGATGTGTGTGAACATTGTCCTGCAATGAGGACTTTGAATTGATCACTTGTTCATTTTTTAAGAGATTATTTTGCTGTGGCAAGCTTGTCGGAACTCCTTCCGTGAAATTATGAGATTCGTCCAAACTATCAGCACTGGACAGACTAACACTGTCATCTGCAACATATTCTCCATTGTCAATCTCTTTCTGAACTTCTTCACTGAATTCATTAAAAGCTCTTCTCTGCTGATCAATCAACTGCTGTTGCTGTTGTTCTAATTTTTGCTCAAACAAACTTTTGCTGCTGTTCAAGTTCTTCAAGCTCCTGTTGTGCAGTTTATCCTGTGAACTATTGACCCTTGGTCTGTCGTTCTGGATAATAGGGGAGTGGAAGTGAGAGTATTTATTGAAGTATGGTCTATTTAGAGCCTCAGTGTAGGTCTGTCGAGGACTTGTGTGACTGCCTGTTGAACCTGCACTGTTCTGTCTCTGTACACCAGAATTTCCTCTGACCAGTCTCAGTGTCTCTTCCAGATTCCGACTTGGGGATGGGGCATCTGCAATAAAAAGTATTGAAGAGAAAATTCATTTTGGGTAGAAAATACATATCTGTGATAATAAATTTCACATCAGTAACCCACTTTGTAAATTCTCTGTGCTAAAGACGAGTAGTCTGAATGTGAACAGATCTTATTATGAAACTATACATTATTTACACTAGTGTACTTCTAAACAGAGCAAGTATGAATGCTATCTTCAATTCTAAATACACAGCATGGTCACAAAGCTCTAATTCTGTTGCAACAATAAAAAAAAAAACTACAATATTCTCTCTGTTTAGACACTTACTTTTCCTTGACCTTGAGTGCCTACCACTTGGCGGCCGTGATGGGACGTGAGATCGCTGATATTTCTCTGTAGCCTCCTGTTGTTCCTCTCTCCGTTTTATTAAAATCTGTTGTCTTCTTTTTTCTTCTCTCTCTTTCTCCAATTTTCTCTTTGTGGCTTGTGCTCTGAAAATACACAATTATATTAGGTGATTTGCTTTTTTTTATTTGATTTTATATGACCTTATAAAAGAAAATCTGTACAGTGTCTAATAGGTCTGGGACTAAGTTTGTTCCATATATTTTGAGAACACAATTCATACTTCCGTCTTTTGTTGGTCTCCACCGAGAGCTTCTTTGCTCTGGCAACAGCATCTCCCACTTCATCAGTCTTCAGCTGTTTTAACTGATCTATACGCTGTTTCTCTAAGTATTGGTATGTTTTTCTGACATGATATTAAGGACAGAATACTTGTTTATAAAATATTTGAAAAAATACCACTTTCTTCATTGAGATATCTATCATGATACAGAAAATGTTTTTATCACAAGTTCAGCATGATGTTAATATCTCATGATCGATGGCTGATATTTATAGTTTTTATCAGATCAAACAATTAAAATATTTTACAGAATTATTATCCCCACACAATGAAGTTGGAGGGGATAAAGTAAATTAGTAATGTGCTTGTGACTGTGTTTGTGAGTGAGCTTGTATGTGCGTGAGTGGGTAATGGAAGTTAATAATTTATTTTGGGATCGATGTGCTCTTTTACGAGGGGATGCTATGCTTTGCGATGCTCTTGTTTATCCATAGGCACCTTGGCTGAGAAGTGGATATCCCCCCTTCCCCACCTTGATTAAAAAAATTATGAGATTTCCAGATCAATGACATCCATATTCCATTCTATGCAAGCAGATTGTAATTTTTCTTACATTTAGAGATTGGCTATATATGGTATAATAAAAATACACATTAAGAAACAAAATTGATAAACAAACAGGAGGTTCCCTGCTTTGAGACATATTTCCAAGGTAATAACAATGTTACCTATCTTTTTTTTTCTCCAAGAACTCTGTCACGGAGATGTTCTCCTACTAGTTTCTTTAACCTAAACTGTATCCTTAGTGTCTTATATGCTGTAATCGGACAATTTATTAAACGGACACATACAGTGTAACATTTTATCATTGACGGCAATAAAGGAGGTTCTGATGTATGCCGATCTGTTTCGCTTTATCTGATTAGATAATAATTCAAACTGTATACAGTATAACTGTTAACCAAGCAGATAAAGAAAAATGAAGTGATAAGACCAAAACCCCCTTTATCACTGTCAATGAAGAAATTGGAATTGGAGGTGGGCTAGGGGTACGTATCCACACTTCAGGTGCCTGTGCTTTATTTAGTTTTAACTTTACTCCTTAAGTTGATAACAGGACATACATTTTTGTTTCATATCACATCGTTGAGATGTCAATGCTTTTTGCATGAATGTTTATATGAAGCTCATAAATGTGGACTTATATTTAGAAACTGTGTAAAACACGTGACAACAATGTGTAAAACATGTCATAAAAAAGAATACCCCGTGGTATGCGGTAAGATATGACTTTTACCCAGATGATTTTGTGGATTTTTGTTCCCTCGTCATGCCTTGGAGGAAAAATCGAGTTGGATAATAATCACATCCTATCACAAACCATGGGAAATCATACAAATGTAACTTGATTATTTTGTTATACTTCAATATTCTCCACTTGTACTCCCGGGTTCATCAAGACAATGTAAAGATTAAACTTCTTCAATATATGAAAAAGGATACGAATAAGCACCAGCTAACATTTTCTAGTTTTCCTTTCATACGTAATGTATCTTCATTTTGAAGCACTCACGCACTGATCTCAAACGTTCCAAGAATTCTAGACAATTCGACTTTTTCCAAACTTCTTACAAAGCACTTAAAATCTTAGCAGTGTAGCTAAAATTAAGATATTTCCAATTCCAACCTAAAATTTAAAATGTTTTATCTGATCAGCCAGGAATGTTGGCTCACAGTGCCGCCATGTTGTTTTGGTTACAGAATGCGCAACGTCTCCATGCTCTAGTGGTATTTCCGGTATATTAAAGGCGACAGATAATTTTTCCGGATAAAAACGACACTTCTTCAATTTAAAAATAAATAAATAAAAACACAAAAACAAACAAATAAATAAAGAAATAAATAAATAAAGATAGAAAAAAGAAAGAAAGAAAAAACATAAATAAAGAAAATCAGTCGAATGGGGTGCAATTCAGTTGAGGCGGAAGGGGGGGGGGGACTGAAATTTCTTTACTATAAATTATTTTTTTTGGGGGGGGGGGGGTTGAAACTGTTATTTTTAAGTTGGTTTTCTTGTGAAGTTATCAAAAGCTCCCAAACCAAATCAGTACTTAAAACATAATGTACCCCTATACTATAAATTTAAGTCAACATTGATTTTTAAGTAGTTTAGTGTAGGATATAATAATTTAATACCCTAATAGTATGAGGATATTAAGACATTTATTTATATTGACTAAATTGGAATGGGAGCGCCTATATGATTGTATTACTATATAATACATGTATAGTGTTCCTACACTGGCAGCACTTTTGGCCATGATCATTCATGTACCCCTTCCCCAGAATCCCATGGACCTGAACTATTTTCGATTTCTGAATGCAATTCAACATAAATATACAAATATTACTCGATTTTAACAGACAGTTTGTACATGCGCATATCTGGGGGGGGGGGTCCGGACCCCCCCCCTGGAATTTGCAGAGTTACTAAAAGTATATACTGAAGCAAATAAAAAACGTCTTTGGACCCCCCCCCCCCTAAAAAACGTGGACCCCACCCTCACCACCAGGAAATAGGTGTTTTTCACGTTATGGAAATGGATTTTACGTTTCTGTTTTTTTTTTTTTGTTTTTTGTTTTGTTTTGTTTTTGTTTTTGTTTTTTTTGCTTGTCAAGAAATTTTTTGGATAGGGATAGGAATTTTGGTTTCTTTCTTTTCTTTTTATTATTTTTTTCTTTTTTTTTTTCTTTTTTTTTTTTTTTTTTTTGCTTGTCAAGAAATTTTTTGGTTTGAATTTTTTTTTTGACTGGGGTGGACCCCCCCCCCTCCCCGGAAAAAAATTCCTGGATCCGCGCCTGTTGTATTGTATGGTTTGGAAATCAAATGAAAAAAAAAAATCAAAATTAATTCGAAATTAAAACTCTACGAAATTCCTCAAGGTTCAAGCAGACATAAATGTATGTCATTTATATATGCATAACATTGCAATTAATTATCTCATTCGTTCTTCGCTGTACCGGCATTCAGATAATCTATAGAAAACAAACAGTCCTGTATGGATTTTTTTTATTCGGAAACCATTTTATTTTACTCTTTAAATTTATTGGACAATTTTCAAGTTAAAAAATATTATGTACTATCTGAACCTAATGAACACATGCTTTCATTTAACACTTCTTTCTGATACTAATATATTTTACTAACATTTCCGCAAAAAATATTTAGTAGTCCGGTCCGTTTTAAATCTATAGAACTTTATCTCCAATGAGGAAGTGAATTAATGTTATCGCATTCTTCCACTTCGAAGTTCAGGCAATTCTAAAACCGTAAGTATATATATATATATATATATATATATATATCAATCATTACTGAGCCTTGAAGCTCAGTTATGATTTTATGACATGCGTGGACTTGTTTCTTGCACTGCAGTGCTTTTATCTAGAGACAGGCTAAAAAGATTAAGGACAACTTAATAAATCATGGCCGTAGGAACCTGAGGGGCACGGGGGGCGTGCCACGCCTCCCCCCCCCCCACAATAATTTTGCCGATATATAGAATACTATAGAAAACATAGCTGTATTGTAGATCTATATCTTACAAATGTAACAAAGAATACATTCATTTTCTTCTTTTTTTTATACACAAACTTATTCATTTTCAGATGGCATTATCTAAAATAGATATACCCCGCAGAGCCCAACACTTTTTAGAATGTGGCATTGAAGAATGTGAAAGAAACTGCGAGTTCTATTGCAACCCTTGTCATCTAAGATTGTGCAAGCAATGCAGCGAGGAACATCTGAGAAGTCAAGAAAACAAGAACCATGAGGTGGTTCTTTACCAGCAACGCAAACGTCAACTTCCTGTGGAGAAATGTAAGATCCACCCCACTAAAGATGTAGACATGCTCTGTGAAGAATGCCAAATTCCAGTATGTTCCAAATGTGTCACACAAAGAGAGCATCGGGGGCATATATTTACTGACCTAGAGACTGTTTATGCAGAAAAATATACAGACTTTCAAGAAGAAATTAGAAAAATCCATGAATACTTTCTCCCTATATCACAAGATTTACAGGAAAGAATTAAAAAAGATTCATCAGAAATCAAACACATCATGGACAACATCAGAACATCCATGAAGACTGAAGGTGAGTCTCTGAAAAGTCTAGTGGACACAGTCGTTTCTGAGAACATGAAGCAGTTAGACCAGATAGAGCATTCACTGTTAGAAGATCTAAACACCCAAGACAAGACCATGGATGATTACATCACATATCTTAATAATCTTGTCAAAGAGCTCCACATATGTCTGTCCTCTACAGAAACCCAGAAATTAATGTCTGAGAAGAAGCCAAAGATCCGATCCATACCAGAGACAACAAAACCAGTCACACCTGGATTTACTGCTGGTCAATACAGCAAAAGTGATGTCACCAAATTATTTGGTAAAATACATGTCCCCAACACTAAAGCAGAGAAAAGAGAAATAAGGCCCTTAGAAAGTGTCTACGATACAGCAATGAAACCTACACATAAACAGATGAAAGAAGACAGAAAGAAATCTGACAAGAAACAAACAATGTCTCTATCTGCCTCTGTCACCAAGGTCAGGGAGTTCAATGTACCAGGTGTTTATGATGTATACCATGTATCACTAGATCAATCAGACAGACTCTGGATCAGTGACGATGATGGTAATCTTGTCCAAATAGATCTACAGGGGAATGTGATACAGAAGATAAAAACCAGTGGTGAAGATGAAGGTTACCACACAGTGACACAGGACGGGGATCTGATCTTTACAGACAGAGACAAGAAAGTCATCAGTAGGATAACACAGGATAATAATATTACTGAATTCATTAAAACTGGAGACTGGGAACCACTCAGTATACACTCCTCCCACATCAATAAGGACCTACTGGTGGGGATGACTGATTATACAGAGGGTAAAGTCACCAGGTACAACAAGACAGGAAAAGAACTACAGAACATACAGAGAGATAACAAAGGACAGAGACTGTATAGACTACCACTATACATCACAGAAAACATCAATGGTGATATCTGTACATCAGACTTTAGTAATGGAGTAGTGGTGGTGAATAAATCAGGACAACACAGGTTCTCCTACACAGGTCAGGAGTCAGAGTTCCGTCCCTATGGAATCTGTACTGATGTCCTCGGTCACATCCTGGTGTGTGATCAGTACAGTGACACTGTTTACCTCCTTAATCAGGATGGTCTGTTCTTGTCTCTATTACTCCCTCAACAACAAGGGGTACACCGTCCCCGTAGTGTGTATGTGGATGGTGAGAACAATCTCTATTTGGGACAATTAACCAACACACTGACAGTGTACAAGTATCTCCAGTGATTCTTATTCTAGCATAAACATCAAGGATAGTGAATGTTGCAGCAGGCTTTAAGTAATATCAAATTGTGTATTAAGCTATCATTTTATTATTTTGTATCAGTTCATGACTTTAATTGTCACATAAAAATAAAAAGTATTGCATAAAATCAAATTTATTTAAATAATATTTTCAAAAAAATATAACAAACTTTTGGGTAAGTTAATATAATTAATACTCAGTAAGTTTTATTGTTTAATAGCTGAAACTAAAGCATCATTTTACTCTAAAATAAGTACATGTAATAGGGAAGTCAACAAAAGAATCCCAATAATCAATTTTTGAACAATTTATATTATATCAAAACATTTGAAACTTAATCCAACAATACTATAATGTATTAACATTTTGTAGTTCAAGCCTTATAGTAATTTGCTTTTGAACATTTCAGGGAAACATATATTTATTAGTTCCTTCTCTATATAGATTTGATTGAATGAAGTTTAAAACTATAGAGGTATTGTGAGCACTGAGCTCACAAAATGATACCCCCGCCTCCCATATGATTATAATGACAAAGTCCATGTTTTGCTAAGGGCGGCGGCACCGAGACCCGAAATAAGTGTCAGATCAGAAGGTAAAATAGGAGGTGCACAATGGCATTATGTAATAAAGAATGTGAAAGTGTCATTAAATTTCATTCAATGGTATAGGAGGAGTTGCGGATAAGAGATGAGTTCCCCAAAGCGTAACGGACAGTTGGACGTACAGCTAGATGGATGGACATGTGATTCAGAGGGGGGGGGGGGGGGGTCAGGACCCCCTCCTGGAATTTGCAGAGTTATAAAAAGTATATACTGAAGCAAATAAAAATTGACTTTGGCCCCCTCCCCCTCCCTCCCCCCCCTTAGAAAATGTGGACCCCACTATCACCACCACAAAATAGGTGTTTTTCACATTTGGAAAATTGATTTGCCTTTTTTTTTTTAGCTCACCTGAGCTGAAAGCTCAAGTGAGCTTTTCTGATCACCCATTGTCCGTCCGTCTGCCGGTCTGAAAACTCTTCACATTTTCAACTTCTCAAGAACCACTGGGCCAATTTTAACCAAACTTGGTACAATGTATCCTTGGGTAAAGGGGAGTTTAAATTGTTAAAATAGAGGGCCAAGTCTGTTTACAAGGGGAGATAATCAAGAAAGGAAAAAAATGGGGTGGGGTCATTAAAAATCTTCTTCTCAAGAACCACTAGCCTAGAAAAGCTGAAACTTATGTGGAAGCATCCTGGGATAGTGTAGATTCTAAATTGTTAAAATCAGGACCCCCGGGGGTAGGGCGGGGCCACAATAGGGAATCCAAGTTTTACAATGAAATACATAGGAAAATATTTTAAAAATCTTCTTTTCAAGAACCACTGGACCAGAAAAGCTGAAACTTATGTGGAAGCATCCTGGGGTAGTGTAAAATCTTAATTGTTCAAATAATGACACCCGGGGGTAGGGCGGGGCCACAATAGGGAATCCAAGTTTTACATTGAAATATATAGGAAACATCTTTAAAAATCTTCTTCTCAAGAACCACTGGACCAGAAAAGCTGAAACTTATGTGGAAGCATCCTGGGGTAGTGTAGATTCTAAATTGTTCAAATCATGACCCCCGGGGGTAGGGCAGGGCCACAATAGGTATTACAAAGGGGGAAATCTGGTAAAGAACAGCACGGCCAAAGTTACTCAGGTGAGCGATGTGGCCCATGGGCCTCTGTTTTTTTTTTTGTTTTTTTTTAATATTGCTTGTCAAAAAATTTCTTGATAAGCAAAATAAAAAAAAGCTAAATTCCCATCCCAAACGTAATAAACGAAGAAAATTTCTTGACAAGCCAAAAAAAAAATTTTTTTTGACGGGCACCCCCATCACTATATACCCCCCTGCTTTTCAAGCTGGGGGTATAAAAATGTACATGCAGGGAAACAAAATTGGCGTTTTTAGAGAAAAAGAAGTTCTAAACCAATGAAAGCAACCAATTATTTGAGTACTCCAAAATCCAAAGAAAGAATTTGTATCAAAAATTTACTGGACTAAACTGAATTTATTATAGCCCCGCAAACAATGTTGGGGGGGGGGAGTTATGTAGGAATCACCTTATCTGTCTGTCCTTCCGTCCATCTGTCTATCTGTGCAATTTTGTCTGGGCCATATCTTTGTAATGGAAAATCAATGGAAGCTAATATTTAGTACAGGGTTTGTTTATAATCCAGGGGTGTGTCCTGACCTTGAACCAATGGCATTTCGGCAAGTTCAAGGTCACTGGCAGAAAAAGTAAAAAATTCTTGTCGAAGGTATAAATTTGTAAAGGGAATCTTTGGAAGCTCATACTTGGTACAGAGATTGTTTATGAAATGAGAGTGTCTCATGACCGTGACCCAAGGTCACTCCAGCAAGTTCAAGGTCACTTGTATAAAAAGTGTAAAATATACAAAATGCATTTCTTTATGGAGAAACACTGCATGTCCATATTTCACTGAAAGATTACTTATGACCAGAGGATGTGTCACTTTTGAACCAAGGTCTGTTTGGCAAATTCAAGGTGACATTTACAAGTCTGAATGGGCACTTTAAAAAAATTGCGACGAGGGAGGGGGTACTATTTTGTGAGTTTGCCTACAGTACCTATAGTTAATCTCATCAAAATTTTAGGATTGTATACAACGTCGCGGGTTCGAATCCCACTGTGGGACGTGGAGGCAGGTCCTTCGGATGAGACCGTATAAACCGAGGCCCCGTGTCGCAGTAGATGCTGGGACGAAAATGATCCCTCACTGCTCAATGGCCCTAAGTGCCGAGTATAGGTCAAAATTTGCAGCTCTCTACCGGCAAGTGGTGACGTCTCCATACGATTGAAAAATTCTCGAGAGGGACGTTAAACAAGAAACAAACAATTGTATACAGAGATAAACATAACATATGTGACAAATTAAAACAGGTTTAATAGCATGCCAAAAAAAAAAAAAAAAAAGAAAAAGAAAAAAAAAAAAATGGCGTCGCCTGGTGAGGACGCCCCCAATTCGCCTGAGAGTGATATCCTTGAACTACAGAATTGTGGAGCCAGTCTCCTGCCTGTAAGTAGTCAAGATCCTCAATTTAGTTGTGTTCTGTCAGAAAATCAGGTTGAATCTAAGATTTTGCGTACTGTCCTCAAAACTCTGTGCAAGCAGTTACTAGCGGCTTATGTTGTAGAATGAGTGATGCTCACTCTACAATGGAATCTACAATAACGTCTTGCCAAAATGACTATGCATCCTTTGATCATGCACTTCAAAATCTTCCGAGGGACTTATATGTGCAAAAACTTCTTAAAATTACATCGAACAGCGAACAGCTTATTATAGAATACAGATATGCACTACTGGTGAAAGCAAAAAATATTTAGGGGTGCCCAACGGGTAAACTTATCACCGGAAAAACAACTAAAAGTAACACTAGTTCCACTAAATATGCTAGACTGTTTTGCCCTTTACATGCTCTGCAATGGTGATAGTTCATATATATCTGATGTGGTTGATATGATTTTGTTTCACACACAACAGGATGCGAGACCTCTCGCAAAAACACCAAAGCACACTTGAAAAAACTTGATGGTCTTGACTTAACTGAATACCAAGTTGTGAACAAGAAATTGAATGAAGAACTATCAAGAGTATCCAAAGTTTGTTTTAATTTACAAAAACAAATTTCTAACACAAAAACACAAATAGCATATGCATCAGCTATTTCCCCTCAGAGGACCCCTCCTTCAGCCGAGGTGGAATTTAAAGGGACTTCACACCTGAACGATCAAGCTAACTGTTCCCATGCAGACAGTGCTGATTGTTCCATTGTGCACCCGCCCATATACGTCAATAGCAAACCTGACCTGTCTCCAACGATCAGACCAAATACACAAGACTAACTCGACTGTTCAGACAAAATCAACCCGGTCGTGAGCAAAGGTACTAGTGGTAGCAAAAATGCATACGCCGTAAATCAGCCATCGCCTCTGGACAAAAAGTCAACGCACGACAATTCCCGCCAACACAAGCGTAACCTCATACCAGACTCATGCTCTTTGTCGTCTAAGAGTGTCCGATTATCTGATCATTCTTTTAACATTGCGAATACTATAAGCCAACAGTATAGTTATACAGTGGATGCGGGCACTTCGGTAACGGGTGCTACAGTATCTAACAAAACCTCTTCAGAAATGTCTTCACTCAGCAATGACGATAACGAAATCTTTGAAGGTGTAACCTATAAACGCAATGCGAGGTACTATATATCAGGAATCGGTCAAAGATCAACGCACAACCAGGCATGCTAAACTTCCTCAAACGCAAAGGAATATCCGTCTCTCATTGTGTGTTCTTTAAACCGAAACACCCTAGGTCTCGCCGCAACGCAAAATAAATGTAGCTCTGTCCGACGCCCAAACCGTGGAAGCTCCTGGATTTTGGCCGCAAGTAATCTCTTGTCGATTGTGGCTGAGTGAAAAGGACTGGGAATCAAAGATTGCGCAATTAGACCTGCTGAAAATGATACTACAGAGGAAGAAGACTGGGAAACCGAACAGTCTAACACTTGATTCTCTCGCCCTGCAATAAACAAGTATTTTGTCCTATCATAAAATTTTTAAATCCATAAATATTTTGACCTGGAATGTCCGTGGTGTCATATCGTCGTCACTTTCTTTAGCTGAACTCTTAGCAAAAACAAACTGTGATGTTGCAATAATAACAGAACATAAATTAAAATCAAGCAGTGTAAATTACCTAGATTCCATATGTTCAGATTATTGTAGTATCACACGTATAGAAAAATCTACTAATGACACTCTAACCGATATTTGTCGATTTTTGGGCAAGGGTGGAGTAAGTATAATGTACAGGAAAAACATCCAGTTCTCAGTTATCGAAATTATTGACATTCGCATTATTGGCGTAGAACTCAAGCGCTACAATCAAAAGTCGTTGTTTATTTTTGGTGTATATCTTCCGTCGGATAGCAATACACAATCTTATATAGACGAGATAAACCTACTTGAAGCCTTATATAACCTCTACTCTGCATATGGTGATGAGCTTATTGGGAGTGATTTTAATGCCAGTCTTCATACCAAAGGCTACTCGCGCTGTAATTTGCATAAATCAAATGTCTTAAAAGACTTTATTACTCGAAGCGACCTGGCATGCCCCGACATAGACTTCAAAACAACTGACTCGAACTACACTTTTAATACGACACGCACTACATTAACTACATCATCTGCAGCAAAACTATGTGCAATTATGTCATAAACTATCATGTTCTTGAAGCGGGCTCTTTCAGCTCTACTTCTGCCCATCTGCCAATTAGTATGGAACTACAAACTGACATTAAAACACATGTTCTATGTAAACCATCCGTCTCGCTCCCAGCCTGGCATAAAGCTAAACCTGATCAAATAAAGGAATACGAAAAATATTCATCATCATGCAGACTTTCTAGAAAAAAGTCTTAAAACTATAGAACTTGACAAGTTCTGCACAGAGTTAAACACTGTTCTACATTCTGCATCATCGCTGTCTATCCCCACGGCAAAGTACAAACCCTTTTTGAGACCAGAATGGACCCCCACAGTACACGAAACAGAGCGTCAAATGCAAAGGGTGTGGATAAATGAAGGTCACCCTCGAAGAATGACACACAGCTCCTACAAAAATTACAAACAAGCGAAACGAAACTTCCGGAACGAACTCAACGACGAACATGATCGATACATATCTGGTGTCTTTCAGGTTTTAGCGGAATCATCAGAGTGTGATGTTCGCCTATTCTGGAAGTTAATCAGACAGTTAAAACCACGTTCCTCTCATACTTATCCTATTATTGAGTACAATGACGAACAGTTCGATGACCCCCCTGGCGTCTCTTTTGCATTTGCAAAGCATTTCTCAGATATTTATAATGCCAAAGATTGATTGATTGTATGTTGTTTTACGTCCCATTCGAGCATTTTTCACTCATATAGAGACGTCACCATATACCGGTGAAGGGCTTCAAATTTTGACCTATACTCGGCACTCAGGGCCATTGAGCAGTGAAGGATCTTTATCGTGCAACGCCCACCGTGACACGGGACCTCGGTTTTTGAGGTCTCATCCGAAGGACCCGCAACTTTCACTTCAAAGTGCCGAGCGCATGGCGAAGGAACAGTTGCTACCCATTTTTTATCGACTTAGGTCAGTCGCGGCCGAGATTCGAACTCACGACCTCCCGATCACGGAGCGAGCGCTCTATCGACTGAGCTACCGTGAACGGTATAATGCCAAAGAAAATGCAAATTATCATTCAGAATTCCTCACTTCAATTGAAAACCGTTATAGTGAACTCGAACGCGTTTCCAGTTCATCAAATGATAGTTTCCCAGGAGGTCCCGCGACCGTCAACGAAATACAAATCATCATTCGAAATCTCAAACGCAGAAAAGCGCCTGGTCACGATCTCATTCAAAACGAACATTTTATTCATGGTGGTATACAATTAGCTATATGCATTACTCACCTTTTCAACGCAATTCTGGAGGTCGGGTATATCCCATCCTGTTGGAAAAAAGACTTGATTGTGCCCATCTATAAAGGCAATAACAAACCTCGGAAGTCTCCCGATAGTTACAGACCAATTGCTCTCCTCCCTTGCGAGTTTAAAGTGTTTGAAAAGTTTATTCTCACTAGGATACAGTCAAACTTACTGCCCTCAATCTCATTTCCTTGTTCTCAACAACAAGGTTTCCAGCAAAAACTTGGGTGTCTAACAGCGTCCTTTAATTTGCAAGAGACTATTTTTCACAACATTGAACACAATAGCTCTGTTTATGTTGCCTTTTTAGACACACAGAAAGCCTTTGACACTGTATGGAAGCATGGTCTCATGTGCAAACTTCACGAACTCAGAATATCGGGCACAATGTGGTCTTCGATAAATGACTGCCACTCCAACACATACCTCTCCGTTGTAGTTAACCAGACCAGCTCCCAGTGGTTTCAAGTATCACAAGGCGTCCGACAGAGAGAAGTACTTTCGACTTTCCTGTATCTATTCATTAATGGTTTACTATTAGAAATTCAAAACCTTAGTTTGAACATCGGAGTCTTCAACGTTCAAAGTTCAAACCCAACCTTAGCAGATGACATTTGCGTCATTGCTCTCAATCCACGTGAGCTCCAAAAAGTTCTGGACAACATATTCCAATACTCAACACGCTGGCGGTTTACTTTTAATGCTGCAAAATCCAATGTTCTTTACTTCCATCAAAAAGGTCCCAATCCTGCTGACACCTTAAGCTGGCGTCTCGGTAAAGAACGTATTGAATTTTCCAACTCATACAATCATCTTGGAATTCTCTTAAACTCCAATTTTGACCCTGGCGAAAGAACATCTAATGCTTGCAGGAAAGGACGACAAGCATATTTCGCTCTTAAAACGCCGAACAGCTCAACCCTATAACAGTGGCCAAAATGTAAAAAAAAAAGTTGTCTTACCATCAGTTCTTTATGGAAGCGAACTATGGTGCGATCTTTGGACAAAGGACATTAGATCACTCAACGCTTTCCAACATTTTGTCGTTAAACATGTTATGGGACTACCCCATCACACCAGATCAGACATGTGCGAAAGCCTTCTCGGTTTCCTACCAATTACAGCAGAGATCGACATTAAGAAACTGCAATTCTTTGGCCGTCTCTGTGAACTCAACACAACTTACCTTACTAAGCGTATATTCATCATCCGTCTTTTCTCCTACTTGTTCAATGTCAGTACTAAGCATTATGGGTTTATTCAAGACATCATTCCCATACTGTTAAAATAAAATTTATACAGCGTGTTAACTGATTATCTCGAAAGTGGATTCTTTCCCAACAAGTCTCAATGGAAGACATCAGTGAAATCCTCCGTCATCTCGTTTCACTCTGCCTCTAGGCGCAACCGAATGCTTGCCGATCCTGACTTCGCTCAATTTAACATCCTCTGTGCAAACAAACCACCTAAGCGTCTGTGGATCATCCCCAGTAATATTCATGAAATTGTAGTGTGTAAATTTATTGTAAAATTATGGACCCTTCTAGATACATCGCCGGAATCGTGCTGCATCTGAGCAAAATCTTTCACGAACGTGTTCGAGCACATTACCACAGTCTGCCCGGAAACATCTCTGTATCGCGATACCTGGTGGGAAACTGTGATTGAGGACTACGACATCTCACTAGGCGCCGAGCTATCAGGACTGTCAGAAAGTGAATTATACTTGTTTCTTCTTGGTGCTAGATGTCTAACTACCTCACTCTCGGACTATGACACGTCAGAACTCCATCTTCTTAATTTTCGTTTTATAAGAGATGTGGCAGCGACGTACTACAGAAGGACAACCGTGTTCCCTTTAATGGACCGGACAGGTGTAGCCTCTGTGCTCTCACTCCATTGCAAACTTACATGCGAATATTTTCCAGATTAAGTTTATCCTTTTGTTAACTTTTACACTAATGTACATAATAGCACCTATGAGAAGTTACTTTCATTGAATATGTATTTTGTATAATTATTGAATCTCCAATAGGAGGAAATAAAGAATGAATGAATGAATGAATGAAAAACTAGATGACGAGGAGCACGTTTTAGCAGAACCCTAAAACGCCCCTTTCTTCTTGAGTACAGTCTTAAGTCTGTAATTTTAATGTGGAAATTTTCATTTATATATGTAGGTGCTGGTTGCCCCCTCCCCCCACGTTTTGTTTCTGTTAGGTTAAACACTGGCAAATTCCAGCATTTATAAAAAAAAAATGTACCAAAAGGTTAAAAAAAGATATAACACCCCATATTTTTTGAATTTTGGAAGTTTACGTGTTTTTTGTTTTTGTTTTTTTTGATTTGTTTTTTATTTTCTTTTTGCTTGTTTGCATTTTGGTTTTTGTGGCTTTTTGCTGTTGTTGTTGTTTGGTTTGACAATTTGTTTTTTAGGTTGACCCACCCTTTTAAGCAGACCTCTAGACCTCCTTTTAAACTCGCTGCTAAGGGCCTGCATTTCTGTAATATTTCTAATTAATGTACACGGTTTTCTTAAAAGGGATTTTTTTTTTAAAATTCTTATTATTTCTCTTTCTTGATTTTTTTTCTAATTTCCCTGAATGTAAAAATATACTTCTAAATCGTAACTGCTTTGGCGATAAACATTTTTTTCTTATATGATGGCTGTGGAATTTAATATTATAATGGAATTCATCACGTACAGTTCACATACAAATTAACATGGAGTACCTGGTGTATTTTAACTCTATTAGACAGCATTTTTTATTTATAATCACATTTTTATTTCACATATAAATGTAAATATAAGGAATAACTGTTTAGTTTGTTGGGTTGGGTATGCCAGGGACATAAATGACTGCGCCCGTTATTCAGATTATACCACGTTTCCAACTTAGTTGATACCCTGGGCTCCGTTTTTAAGAACTTACAATTAAGAAAATATATATTTTTAAATAATTTTCTTCTCTATATTATTTTGTTAATCAGCGTTATGATTTTTTTTTTCAAATAATTTTGAAAAACATTTTTATTCAAGAAATTTTGAATAGATATTTTAAGTTTTTGTGTCATTACTGTTTTGCTTTTGATGATTATAAAAGTATTAAGTTTCTTTGAAACTGAGCTAAATACAATTTTTAGAAGTGAAGACAAGGTCAAAGGAAAGGTCAAGGTAAAAAAAATGTTGATGAAGTTGAATAGTTCTCATTAATTGATATGAATCAGCATATAAGGTTTGATAGAAATATCTTAAATAGTTTCTTTGAAACTGAGCTAAACGCAAAGTGTGACGGAAGGATGGAGAGACGAGACATACATGTAAGACGGACATGACAGATACAGTAACGACCGGACACAACCTAACACCAGAGCGAACCCAAAGCGCATCCCGGGTTCGCTTCCTGGGTTCGCTCGGGGTCCGCTGCGGGTCCGCTTTTTAAGAAAATTTGGGACCGCTATGGGTGCGCTTCGGGTTCGCTCTGCGTTTGCTTGGGGTCAGCTCTGGGTCCGCTAGAGCGAACCCGGCGTTCGCTTTCCGGGTTCGCTTTACGCACTTATGCATGAAGCGGACCCCGCTTTAATCTTGCCGCCAGTAAGACCCGCCCCTTGTATTTAAATTCTTGGTTTATGCGCCTGTAATTTAAGATTCGGGGTATATAGTTTTTGCCCTGTCCGTCCGTCTGTCTGTTTGTATGTGTATTTCTTGTGACAAGACCTTCCTTTAGGTACGAACATATTTGACCTCTTGACATTTACCTCGGAGTTTGACCCACTTTTGCAATAAATTACCCAATTTTTGAACATTTGGTGCTAGGGCTTTCATATTTCACACGTGTATTCATTGTGACAAGACCTTTCCATTGGTATAAATATCCTCGACCTTTTGACCTTGACCTTGGAGTTTGACCCACTTTTAAAAAACTTTAACTTTGGCCATAACTTTTGACTAGGTTTTTTTTTTTAAATTTCACAGGTCCACTCCATGTGACAAGACCTTCCTTTTGGATACCAACAACTTTGACCATTGACCTGGACCTTGAAGTTTGACTAACTTTCGAGAAACTTTAACCTTGGCAATAACTTTGAACAATTGGTGCCATGGCTTTTATTTTTTGCATGTGTATTTCATATGACAAAGCCTTCCCCTGCGTACATTAATTTTGACCCTTTGACCTTGAGTTTGACCCACTTTGAGAAAACATTAACTTTGATCATAACTTTTGAATGGTTTGTGGCTGGACTTTCATATTTACCAGGTATATCACTTGACACAAGTCCTTTCCTTGGGTAACAACATTTTTTATCTCTTGACCTTGACCTTACAGTTTGACTTGTATTTGAGAAACTTTAACCTTCGCCATAAGCTGCCGAAGGGGCATCAGTATTTCACAAACGCATCTTGTTGTTTTTGTTTTCCTTTACTTATTATAAATTTTATTTGTTATTGTTAATCTTAAAATTCCGATTGCAAAAATATTTGAGAATGTTTAAGAAAAAAATTTTCATTGTAGCCACTGGGCCATGATTACATATAGTCATATAACTACATACATACATGTAAATAAGCATCCTTAGGATGCAGATTCAAATTTCGGCGGTATTAGGTTAGGATAAGGTAAGACAGAGATTTAATTATATAAGAAATTATATTTCTTTTCACGAGTGCTAGGTCCACAATAAATTTAATTCAATATAATTCCTATTACGCAGAACATTGCAAAAAGTTGCTTTGCTTCAAGTTCTTTCATTTTATGGGCCTGGGATTGAAAGAAATATTTTTTTATGCCCCGCCATGAATATGGCCGGGGCATATAGTGTTTGTCATGTCCGTCTTCCGTCCTTCCGTCCTTCCGTCCTTCTGTCCTTCCGTCTGTCCTTCCGTCACACTTTGCGTTTAGCTCTGTTCAAAGCTCAGTTTCAAAGAAACTATCCAAGATATTTTTATCAAACTTCATATGCTGATAGATATTGATGAGGGCTATGCAACTGCATCAACATTTTTTGACCTTGACCTTTCCTTTGACCTTGACCTCACTTTTCTTAAATTAGTGTTTAGCTCAGTTTTAAAGATACCATTCAAGATAGTGTAATCAAACTTCATATGTTGATACATACTGATGTAAGCTATTCAATTGCATCAACATTTTTTTGACCTTGACCTTTATTTTGACCTTGACCTCACTTTTCTTAAATTAATGTTTAGCTCTGTTTTAATGAAACCATTCAAGATATTTTTAACAAACTTCATATGCTGATACATACTGATGAGAGCTATTCAACTGCATCAACATTTTTTGACCTTGACCTTTCCCTTGACCTTGACCTCACTTTTCTTAAATTAGTGTCAAACTTCATATGCTGATACATACTGATGAGAGCTATTCAACTGCATCAATATTTTTTGACCTTGACCTTTCCTTTGACCTTGACCTCACTTTTTTTAAATAAGTGTTTAGCTCACTTTTTAAGAAACCATTCATAATATTTTCATCAAACTTCATATGCTAATACATACTGATGTAACCTTTTCAACTGCATCAACATTTTTGACCTTGACCTTTCCTTTGACCTCACTTTTCTTAAATTAGTGTCAAACTTCATATGCTGATACATACTGATGAGAGCTATTCAACTGCATCAATATTTTTTGACCTTGACCTTTCCTTTGACCTTGACCTCACTTTTCTTAAATTAGTGTTTAGCTAAGTTTTAAAGAAACCATTCATAATATTTTCATCAAACTTCATATGCTAATACATACTGATGTAACCTTTTCAACTACATCAACATTTTTTGATCTTGACCTTTCCTTTGATCTTGACCTCACTTTTCTTAAATTAGTTTCTGAATCAAACGTCATATGCTGATACATACTGATGTAAGCTATTCAACTGCAGCAATATTTTTTGACCTTGACCTTTCCTTTGACCTTGACCTCACTTTTCTCAATTTGTGTTAAAATGTTGCATTACTAATATACCCTTGGCGGGGCATTCATGTCCTATGGACATATTTCTAGTTTCCAGAACATAATGATAATTCTAGTCATATTAATGATAGTGAAGTGAACCATGCGCAAAAGTATATACTTTCATATGTGCATGATATGAGTACGAATGCATATAGAAAATTTATATATAAAAAAATACTTTTGCTCAAAACTTATGTGTATATACTATACGGTTTATTGACCTTTTAATGTATGTTCAAACGTACAACTCTTTCTCTCTTGTTTGTATGTATATTGTATAATTACATGTACACATGACTATATATGCGGTAAATATACTGCTTTCTGCCTCATGAGGGCCCTTAATTAGTCAATACACTAATTGAATTGAATTGTTTTGCAGATTCATGTTTGGTTAAGGACCCCTTGGAGCAAGGGTGGGCCATGGTATTAAGTCGATATCGTGTATGGGAATAAATAAAGAAACGAATCTGAAGAAGAACAGTAGGGCCAAGGACACTCAGAAGAGCAATGTTGCCCATTGGCCTCTTTTAATCCCTGTATGTCAAACTTTGTTACCTTTCCGTGGTTCACAATACCCATGTTAGCCATATATACAGGTACATGGAAACTTCAAAACATTAAAAAAAACTTCAAATCAAGACGCTAACATATCAGTATCATTAATTGTGGCCCAAAAGTTCCTGAAGAAGTTGTTTTACAAAGTTTAATTATTTATATTGCTTTGTCCATTTTACAACAACCCAACCCCTAACTTATAGAGAGTCATGATTTACATACCACGTCATGTAATGTCAAAGTCTAAACGTTCCAAATGAAGAGCCTAGCTGAACTAAATGTCAAAAAAGCATGATCTTAAACAACATGAAAATGCTTTCATATTAATTTGACTAAATCTTGCTCTATTCTTCTTTGAATTTTTGAACCCTTTTGTGGCCACTCTGCACTGATGTCAATGGGTTACAGTGCTAACCTGAGTCACCTATCTCTTTCTGTCAAATATATAAATGTGAGACCCCTTATTGAACTTTTCATAATTAAGTCATTGATTTTACAGTACATTGAGGCTTATGTGGAAAGTTGCAAAATTCTACACTGTTTGGTTTTTGTTATGCTGCTGAAATTTATTACCTCTAGATAAAACATTGCACTCACCAACTCCACAACTTCAATCAAGCCATGGGCCAGGATTTTAAGAAATCAAAATCTACATTACATGGAATTGCTTGCATTACAAATTAGTTAATAGTGGCTTGAGTACCATGATTTGAACTTGAGGATTCAAGCACATTAATATGATTCGCTGTGAATAGACTAGTATTGTTCTCGAGAGAAAAATTATCCGTGGTATTTCTATCCTTAATTTTGATTCCCTGTGGTGGCCCTCAGCAATCCCTGGTCGGGGACATAATTTGAATGATCTTTCATTTACAGTACAATTATAGGTTAAATAAATTACATTCCTTCAAATGTACATTCCATTTATCCATGGATATATAAAAAAGAAATTGATTAAAATTGAGCTGTTTTTTTTTTGAGAAGTTTTGTATATAAAAGAAAAGTTTATACACTTCATTTAAGGAAGCTCTAAGCACTAATGAAAAATTTATTCTGGACCGAAAATTCTATCTTATATGTTTAGAGTGTTCACTTTAATTTATCTACTTTTACAATTTAGGTACCTGCCGTACTTCTGCAGGAAAAAAATGTTCAAAGACACCCATGCATGCAGTATCACTTATTTGGAAAATACATACAAATAATGTTTCAACTTTTATCTACTTTAACTTGGTGTAATATAATAATAAGAATACTTTAAGCTATTTCAGATTGAATAATTTACTGTATATTTCCGTGTTTTCCATTAATTTTCTATCAAAGGACAGATCACTCAATTAGCATAAAACTACCATGAAATAAGAACTCTACAGTGAGCATTGTTTAGAGCTTCCTCAAGAAAAGCTTATTTAGGAGCTAGACATAAGGACATAATATGCTCAAGAAAGTTATGTCTTGTGGATATTTAATTTTGATTGAACGAACGTGATTCCTCTGAGATTTGTTTTATAATCGATTTTAAGAATTTTAATTGAACTTTCTAAAACAATACTAACAATAAACAAGAGGCCCAAGGGCCTTAACGGTCACCTGAGTACAATACAACACTGTAAAGGATCCTTAGAAGTATAAAACAAAATTAACTGATAGACGAAGCAATGTTGTCCAAGAATTTCAAAAATCTGGTAAAAATACCCTTGCTTATTGTAACGTGGTAGACCCGAGTGATCTCCTCGGGATCATACTTGGTTTCCCCAAGTCTTACAGGGATGATAATGAATGCAGAATATACAAATACAATAGACATTTGCCTATTGTGTAAGGTATTCAATATATACAGATATGTTTTTGTCACTTGCCTAGTGCTACAATTCAGTACACAGAGACTTGGCTATACAATGTTGCTATTTGCCAAAATTACAGACTTAAGACTCTACTCAAGAAAAAAGGGGAGTTTTAGGGTTCTGCTGAAACGTGCTTCTCGTTATCTAGCGAATACATATTTATCTATAATTCTTAATTGTCTCTCTCCATACTCATGCATGCTATTAATCCTGTTTTAATTTGTCACCAAGGTTATGTATATCTCTGTATACAATTGTTTGTATGTTGTTTAACGTCCCTCTCGAGAAAATTTTTCACTCGTATGGAGACGCCACCACTTGCCGGTGGAGGGCTACAAATTCTGACCTATACTCAACATACTCAGGGCTATTGAGCAGTGAGGGATCTTTTTCGTACCAGCACCTAGTGCGACACGGGACCTCGGTTTATACGGTCTCATCCGAAGGACCGGTCTCCATGTCTCAAAGTTGATGCGAACCCGCGACGGAAGGATCAACTCCTTACTCTGCAATTCTAGAGCAGACGCTCTAACCACTGCGCCACGCAGGCGACCAGGAGCAAAGAAAAGGCACATTAACTTATAATAATATTTTCTACATTTACATTGATGTTTGCATTTAGTTTGTTTGCTTATTACTCAGGGGCAGAGGAGAAGATTTTCAAAACATTAATGCATTTTTGCTAATTAATCAATAGAGCCTCACCCAAGCACCAGAACCCTGACCCAGGGGCCATGAAATTCATAATTTTGGAAGAGGTACCCTTTCTCATCATAACTATGTATTTAGTTTGTTTGCTTAATACCATGGGACAGAGGAGAAGATTTTCAAAGAATTAATTCATTTTCGAATAAATAAGCCACCCCCCCCCCCCCTCCCTCGGAGCCCCTGACCCAGGACCATGAAATTCACAATTTTGGAAAAAGCACTCTTCCTCATCATAACTATGTACTTAGTTCATCGGATTAATTCCAAGAAGCATAGGAGAAGATTTTTAAAGAATCAATGCATTTTCACTGTAGAATCAGTAGAGCCCCGCCCTAACACCAGAACCCCTGAGCCAGGGGCCTTGAAATTCACAACTCTTCCTCATCATAACTATGTACTTAGTTCATCAGGTTAATACCCAGGAGTAGAGGAAGTATATTTTCAAAGAATTAATGCACTTTCACTATATAAACAGTAGAGCCCTGCCCTAACACCGAACCCCTGACCCAGGGGCCACAATTTTGGAAGAGGCACTCTTCATCATCATAACTATGTTCTTAGTTCATCGGCTTAATACCCAGGAACAGAGGCGAAGATTTTCAAAGAATTATTGCATTTTCATTATATAATCAGCAGAACCCCTGACCCTTGGGCCATTAATTTCACAATTT
Source organism: Saccostrea echinata (assembly GCF_033153115.1). Classification (NCBI taxonomy): domain Eukaryota; kingdom Metazoa; phylum Mollusca; class Bivalvia; order Ostreida; family Ostreidae; genus Saccostrea; species Saccostrea echinata. The sequence goes on from NW_026889789.1 coordinate 7,152,971, forward strand.
TGGTAGAGGGCTCATTGCTTATTACAATCATGCCAACAGTTTGACTGCTTGATGTCCAGGAGTAAAGAAGATTTTGAAAGACTGCATGAATTAATTAAACATTTTGATGCATCCTGATGAAGTGTTAGCCGAATTGTGCCATGTTGATCTTCTATAATCGTTCTTGAGTTGTTCCTCTGATAATTGTTCTATAGCAGTCAGGACACCCCCCATACTTTGTGTGTGTGTGTGTGTGTGTGTGTGTAAATTTTGAAATCCTTTACCTTGTTGCAAAATTGTTTTAAAAGGTTATTAAAAAATACCCAAAAATTACTTTACTATATTTAAAAAATACAATATTTTCAAGTAGGTAGAACTGCACATATTTTATTTTTTCCTTGGTATATATAATTTCTTGTAAATATGATCGTCCAGTCACACATAGATAACAAAACAGGATATAGATGTGGTACATTTTAATTTCGACAAACTGTGAAATATATAATGACAATGATAAATAAATGGTCAACAAAATAAAAACAAATAATAATCGTACAATCAATAGATACGTGGACGGACATTGTCTTGATCGACACTATACACCAGACAACTTCTGATGTAAGGGTGGGGGGATACAACCTAGGAAATTTAATTCTCCACAGAGAAGTGCAAAACTGAATTTTATTTCTCTGAAAACTAAAATCTTTCAATTATAAAATAATAATAAACATATAAGATAAAACTCTTTTCCCTTTTTCAGATTTGCTTCAGGATATACTCAATGAAAAAAAAGACCACAAATATTCACGATACTTTAATTTTGCCTAAAGAAGAGTTTCACTGAAACAAACAATGTTAAATTCAAGCACTTGCTTCTTGGTTACAGCTCAATATTTTTGAATTGAAAAAATTGTAAATCTAAAGATCGTTGAAAGAAAAAGTTACAAAATTGAAAAAACTCCTCCCATTTGTAACGGATTATTTGGATATTTTTTTGCTTCATATACATGTACTTCAAAATTTAATAAGATAACAAACTCAAGGCTAACAATGTATAAAGACACGGCACAAGTTCCTGGCAAATTAAACAAAACTTTAAAGTTAAATATTATGCATTATAAAGTTGGTACAAAATATTGTCATTATAAAGACAATACAGATAATTTCTGTAAATGTTGAATCCCGTTTTTTTAAAATCTGGCAGGCAATAAAGCAAAAGCTAACAAAAATATGAAAATAACAAATCACTGGGTAAGGGGGATAACTCTGAGCAAAAGTTCAGAATTGCACTCAATGTTTTGTTTCCCAAATCTTAATTCTTAATTCAAAGATTAATACACATTTCACAAAAATGCTTGTATATATTATACATGTATTTGCTTTTACAACAACTATTAATTTTCATTCAATGTATAAAAATTAAAATGACTGAGAGCACACTTTAAAGATTGTATTTTTCAGCTTAACATGCCATTTAAAACTTTTTTTTTAAAGATGAATGGATAACATTTTAAAAAATCTTCAAATTAACATATTTACTAGTTGTTCACTCAATACGTATTTCAAAAATATTATAGCACTTTATCCCCAATATTTAAGGAATGAAGCTTATTTTAACCTATGTTATACGATATAACATAACTTGGGGCAGATTACGCTTTATAAACCGCGATGCGGTTTATAAAAAGCGTAAACTGCCCCAAGTTATGTTATATCGTATAACATAGGTTAAAATAAGCTTCATTCCTTATAATTTAATTTCAGTGTAGACAATTACACAATTTTCCTCCAAAAATGGCTTCAAATTAAGCATAGTTTAAAAGTAACGCCAAGCGGAGTAATACGTTTTTGACGTAACTCATTGTTACGTAGGCAACTTATGTTATACGCTATAAACAAAGTCATTTATCCAATCAAATGACGTATTGCAGCTAAAATTAAATTATTAGTAAATAAATTACTTCTCACTTATACTGTACATATCACAACTAGGTAAGAAATCAATATAGAGTTAAAAAAAACTGGGAAATTTTATCAATGTAAATTCTCTTCAATATTCTTTTTCTGATGAAAATATACAGATTTTATCTAACATGTTTGAAATCAGAAAAGTTTTAATTGTCTAGAATGATTAATTTGATCAAATTAGGAAGAAAGTTCAAGTTTGTGCAAGGAAAACAGTGATATCACCTTAGCTAAACACAACAGTAAAGGGACATCACTCTGTCCTGTCTCTACTGACTCTTTACTGATAAAATGTCCCCTCCCAATAATAAACTACTGTAACATCTTTTCTTTGTCAATAGTATTCATAAACACTTGACATAGCGTATTTATTTTATATAGATTATTCAATGTGTTGTTTCTTCTAAAATTGTTAACAACTCTATATAAAAAAAATATAAAATAAGAAAAAATACAAACATTTATCTAACAACGTTATGCATTTCCCTGTTCTGCTATATATAAAAAAGAAAGAACTGACTTGAAAATGATGTAATCATTATTTTACAAGAGTGCCTAGAATCCTCATAACTCTTAGTTTAATTCAGCCATAATATTAAGAGATGTGGCAAATGCGTTTTCTTGCTAGTGCAATTTAATTGACGTGAGTGTATGAGACACGCACACACACACACACACACACACACACGCACACGCACACACACACACACACAGAGAGAGAGAGAGAGAGAGAGAGAGAGAGAGAGAGAGAGAGAGAGAGAGAAGATTGCACAATTGGCAAAGCCAACACCATAACAACATGTATGCAAATATTTTTATTATAAAAAATCATTAAAATATAATGTTACGTTCACGGTAGCTCAGTCGGTAGAGCGCTCGCTCTGTGATCGGAAGGTCGTGAGTTCGAATCTCGGCCTCGACTGACCTAAATCGATAAAAAAAAATGGGTAGCAACTGTTCCTTTGCCATGCGCTCGGCACTTTGAAGTGAAAGTTGCGGATCCTTCGGATGAGACCTTAAAACCGAGGCCCCGTGTCACGGCAGATGTTGGCACGATAAAGATCCCTCACTGCTCAATGGCCCTGATTGCCGAGTAAAGGTCAAAATTTGAAGCCCTTCACCGATATATTGTGACGTCTCTATATGAGTGAAAAATTCTCGAATAGGACGTAAAACAACATACAATCAATCAATCAATATATATGTTGGATGTTGTTTTTTTTCCTATTTATCACACCCACAATATAAAATACAACAAACTGGGAATTTCAAGACTAATAATTGGGAAAAGGGGGTGTAACTAAAATGCCCATGTGATATGCATATGGACGAAAAAAATGTCACAATAGTACTTAGAAATCATATGATGTACAAAATCAAATCACAACACCTACATTTAAGCAAAAACACAGCATGAATATTCACATTTCAATCAAATTCGAGTGTCATATTGATGGATGGTCATATGATATTTTTCACTTATACAATAAAAACGTGTTTCATTCACACTTGTTAAAATAATCTAACAAACAAATCATCACATTAAAAATATTTAAAATATTTTCCAATATAATGTCAATTCTCTTAGAGAAAACACTACAAGCTCAATTTCAAACAAAACCTGGAATTCCCTTGTCATCTGTTTATGAAGGAAATGCGTCAATCATAAGTTACACAGAAGGAATTGTCCATCTTGGTTTTATGTAGTCCATTTCAACTGTTCGGAATAGCATAAGGGGAAAATGAGTCTGATATAAAAAAAAAAGTTGATCTATGATACTGTAATTTTTTGAATGAAATTTCAAACCACAAAGAATGATCTAAAACAACCGTTTTCTAATAAGATTAAGAATTAAAAAAAAAAGAAAATTGTACGATTTTTTATTGACTTTTTTGACTACATTTATCTGCACAGATAAAAAAAAATTGATGGGGGTGGGGGTGGAGATATGGGGGTAGGTGTTATTCACAGGCTAGTTTACTGTCAAAACTACTCAGTGCTATTCCAAAAGCTTGAACTGCACAAAGAGGGTAATTAAAATCCATGGTAAACACGTCTTCTGCTACTCGGCCAAACTGCATCACAATGTATTCAACTGAAAGGTAGAAATGAGTTGAAAATTCATACTTGGTAGAAACATTTACGACGGAATAAAGTTTGCTTTTTAGCGAATAGTTCTTCAAAGATATTAAATCTCATAAAAAATTCTCAGGAATAATACACTACTAAAATCATTTATGATATAGAAATATCATAATAAAACTCTCTTGATGCTTGAAATCACTACTGGATACAAATTAAACTAAGAATTATAACCTAATTGATTTTTTTCCTTTACAGCATTCATACACAAAAAAACATTTTTTTTTAAACATTTGCTCTAACTAATATAATATTAGTAACTCCTCTCGAAATCTGGTAAATCATGCTGGATGAAAAGGATAAGTAGATTTCCTCTGCTTGCTCATGATCTAACCATATTTTTATAATTAACAAGTGACCTAATTCTTACCATCATTGTCATGCACGATTTGGAAATTCTTTACAGATTCCTCAGTAACTCTGCCATGGAAATTCAGCACATATGATTGAGTCTCTACAACAAAGAATACAATTGTGATAACTTAATAAGAGGACAGGGAATTTAGCAGTTAACAACTTTTTCCAATCATTTCACATCTACAACTATAACGGGTTCAGATACAAGCCATTCACTGACTGATATTTTTCATTTCGAAATCTTAAATCAATGATATTCTAGAAATTGCAGTACAATTGATTATGATGTGCTGTAATCTGTATATTCCGTTACTGTGCCGACTTAATTTGATTCTGACGACATACCACCATTCCAGACGGGGGTCTTGTTGTGGAGTTCCAGTATATTCTCCATATTTTTCCTCTGGTACCTGCCAATCAAGCCATCATTGTCCTACAAAACACATATCAATACTTACCCTCGTCAGAACCTCATTTGTAGTATACCACTTAGTCTGACTTGTTAATTAATAAGTTCAAAACATGGTTTATGTGTGACTGAGTAAGCACCATCAGTTTGGTTGTTTGTTGAGCATATAACATCTTTAATAAACATTCGTAGATCAGATTTATCGAAAAACCAGCAAGAGCTAAACAAGCAAAACAAGAACAATTTCATTTTTAATATTATTTTCCCCTCCCTTATATTACTTCTATGCTTTTTCTATTTAAAACAGATTAAGTTTAAAAATCAAATAAATCATTTTTTGCATCAAGCAATGAATTGGTGGCACATCTAAAAAGAATCTTTGACTTTTGTCCACTAGACAACTTAGGTTTGGGTATAAGCATTCAAATCAAACATTCTTTGAATATTGTATAACTGGAAGTAGAACAAAATGCAAACTTGTGGACATTTGTTAAAAACCAAGTGGGACAGAATGACAGACATTCAGAGGAGCAGACTGATAAAAAGACGCGGAGCAGATTTATAACTCCCCCTGTCCCACCCCCAACCCAAGTTTCACCGGTAGGGAACTAATAACTTTGACAGAGGATGGACTCAACTCTACTCTTTACACAAAATGGAGGAACTAATCAAACTTTTTATTGACTCACAGATCTTGGCTTGATGTCTACTCGTTCATGATCTAAATTCATCCCAGGAATAATGATGGTCATTTTTCTGGGTCCCTTAAAACCTAAGACATTTGTTTCCTGAAAAGATGAAGCAGAAATATTTATATCAAATAGTCACTGAGTAATTCTCTAGAATAGAATATACATGACATGTAAAGCTTACAAGAATGTCTCTCTCTCTCCCCCCCCCCCCTTCCTTCCCTTAAGTAATACTTCCCTAAAGTAAGTACCTGATTTCAATATTGGAAATATTTGGTGAATAAATTATTATGATAATAAATAAATATGTTAGAAAGGTTTGCGGAGAAGTTCTATTGTAAGCGTGCTATTTGCATGAAACGAGTAAAGTAGTGTGCTTCCTTAGATGTATCATCCATGCATGTGTGGTCAATATAGGGCTTATAGTTACATGGAAATGAGATTTGCTCCAAAAAACTTTAACCTGGCCACTTATCCGGAAAATATAGGTCAGATCCAGCATCTGAAGCAAGTCCAGTAGTGTGCATCCTTAGATGAATCATCCATTATTTTCCAATAAATATTCACAAATTTGGTGTTTTCCGATGATCCTTAAGAAAATATACAGCTATATTATTTATGTAAAACATATTTAGCGGGGCATGTCATTTTTTCGCATGTTTTCATTACATAGACATTTTTTTAAAATGAAAAATTGCACTGTTGTGGCGCATAAATATTTATGATATTTACCTGTCGCTATAATATTCATAGACGTCTTTTGGAGAAAGTTTGAATTAAATTGGAGGGGATATGACTGGTTTTTCGTTAACTATAGATGATCAATGCGTAAAAACAAAGTTAAGAATGGAACGTCATTGAACGTTTTTGAGCACCGAGTTATTGAAAAATTATGTGTACAGACAGGAAAATGTCCCAAAGAGACTAAATTGTTTTAGTTGCTGTTGGGGATTGCCTACACGTACCTTAGGCCAAAGTGTTCAAAGGGTAGTAGGTTTTGTAAGAATGGAAGGATGGAAATTTTTGATGATCAACTCCTGTGATATCCTAAAACCCAACATATCGCACGGACGTTGCGCCTATGGATTTGCATTTTTTCCATACCTTATCGATTAACTGTGTAGACATTCATTTTAAGCTAGATCTCACCAATATCCGACACTCCACAAAAGACGTTTTAGAAAAAATGCATCATGTCTAAAAATAGTTATTTAAGTAGGAAAAAAGACAGGAAAAGTCTATAGAAATGAAAGATATTTTAAACTGTAATAAAGATTGACTGGTTTGGAATTAGGTTATCGCGTCACCTAGCGTCAAAAAACGTTAAGTGATTGCTCCGTAAACTCTATAACCGCAAAATAAAAATCATTGTATATTTTCAAAATGTTAGTAAATGGACCTGTTTTTTTTTACATACTAATAATCAAAAGACATGAATTTTATTAGATATATATCATTCTTCAAAGTACACAATAAATTTTCTGTAAATGAATTTGTCCGCGATTTTTTTCTATAACAACCATCGTTCATCATTGATGCATAAATATGTATAATAAAGTCTTCATTTCATACTTACATAAATGATTCCAACTAATTCTTTTCTAGCATTTTCATAATTGCTTTTTGGGTTGTCACCATTGTCAAACAATGTGAACTGGGTCCCTAATAAGTTTGCCCTTTAAAAAGAAAAGTGGCAAATCTTTTAATACAGACACTATGTATATCAAGGACTACGTTATATATTTCTTATGTCCATGGTAGAAATTTACATGAGGACACTGATAAATTTTTGCGACACCTTACTTTAGCGAGATGATTATCTGGTATTTATTACAAGGGAATGATGAGTTTTGTTGTTTGTAATCTTTAGAAGTACAAAAATACTTAAGAATGACATTCTAATGAACAGACAGTCTCGTGTAAATGCACAAAAGTTTTTCCATATAAAAAGTGATAATTTGTATATTCAACAATTTGTCGAACTTTTCCAAATTTCTGATAAGGGAGGCAAGTATTACCTGAGTTTGCCTACATAGGCCTCACCTCCCCTGGACAGATCTGTAGGATCCGTGGATATCAGGTAGTTTGATGTTTTACTCTTCTTCCTCTTTCTACCAGCCAGCAAAAATACCTTTTAAAATGCATGTATCTTTAAAAGTTTTTATATATTCAAAAATTTTAGAATGTACATTGGAAACACTTTTTGTACTAATCTGTTACCATGCAAACCCTTTTATTTTAGTAAATTTCAGATGCGTACCCTTGATTCTGATATGTTTTAATCGATACAAATCATACAGAAGTATATTTACCAAAGTATATATGATATATACTAATAATCTTTAGAAAACAATCACACTTTTTTTCAAATATCACTGGAAGAGTTATATAGATATACCTAGTAATTAAAAATTAATCCAAAAATTATCTGGCAGCTAACCTTTTTGCCATCATCTTTTTCTAAATGGAGGAAGTATGTGGGATAAATCCCTCGCTCCACGCCTTTTTTGTCTCGTGTGATCCGACACTTCATTACGTGACCTTGAGGGGCTGGCCTTAGCAAAAAATCATCAAGGTTATCAGTGAGCTCGGGAGGTTCGTCTCCAGCCATAGCACTTTCTGCCGCCTCCTCTTGATCATCATTCTGGAAAATAATATACCTCAATACTGAACATTGCATGTCATTGTTATAGTTAAATCATTTTTCAAGAATTTAAGGAATCCTCTCATTATCCATAACTACACTCTCATCACTTCTTGGAAAAATAGAGAAAACTAATGTGCAAAGTATGTATAGGTAAACATGAATTTTGTGTTTAAAATGACTCCTATTTCATTGCATTGCCTTCAGAAAATCAAATAAAAAAATCTATTTGCCCAAAAAGAATTTTATAAGAGTTAAGACATAACTTAGAAAGTATTTATTGCAGGAGAATTTTAAACCACTTGGCTGGGAATAGATGATTTTTGAGTTTTCAGGAAAACATATATTTTGCTTTCTTTCCTGCTTTTTAAGAAATAAGACAGCGATTTGCCCAGGGTGTTTCATTATCTATGAAATACCAACTTGGGAAAGGATGCAGAAAAAGAACGCACAAGCTGCATTTATAAATAGAAAAGCATCGATAGCAACACATTTAAAACTATCTTTAAAATTTTGACAAAATATTAATAAAGGAATCGAATATGCATTTACTTAATGAGACCAATTTCTTTGCAGAGGACTATTGTTATTTTAGATAGCTAATTCACCAGAAGTTTGCTTTGCAACCATGTAGGTACGATGGAGGATTTTTTCTGCTGGAAATTTGAGCACGAATGAGTGGCTGCATCTAGGAGTGCCCATGCAGGGATTTTACCATTTCAAAGTGAAGAACCCAAATTAAAAGGCGCTTTTTATCCCATTCAGAACCCAAAGAACAATGCCAACAAAGAAAAGTGTTCGAAAATGCAAGGACAGCGGTACAAGACAAACAAGTTGTGTTGGGAAGGCCGGAAAAGGAAATGAAAGGACCATGGTGGGTTTTCTTTGTGACCAATTTTAACATTATATCTGACATTGCAACTAACGATATGCATAGTGTCTTACTAGGAGTGCAGAAGATTTTTAGGCATTCATTAGTTTTTGAAAGAGTTTTGAAAAGTTCATAACTGCAACGGTGTGTGCAAGCAAATTAAGGTGAAAATTTGTTTGTGCACACCGTTGTAATTACATGTATGAGACTACATCTTAAAAAATAATGATTCCATTCGATGCTTATATGTATATTTTTAACTCCTTGCCTTTTCTGCTAATGTGATTTATATTTCAAAATCCCTGTACTATCATTCGTGTAAGTTACAATTAATGGAAGATCCATTGCAACAGGTTCTGTTCAATGCTGGCGCGAATTTCGAATGACGTTGCACTTGCACAGCTTTCAACGTTTGTGACGTCAAAATAGAACGCATACTTTTAACCTTTTGACCTTTCCGTCCGTGTAATTGTGTTTCGAATGTCGTAGCTTTCCACACACTTTATAAGCAAAATACACGTGTAATGTAAATATTTTTTTGCATATTCAAATTAAAAGAGTATATTATTTTTCATCGTATTTGTAATTTAAAATTAAAATTAATGCAAACATTTTATTTACAAAGATGAATGGGACGGGCAAGCAAAGCCCATCTTAGCCATCTCCCTTAGGTAGCATAGGCGACGTGGAAACTGAGACCGTAATAAACCGAGGTCGGTCATGCCGACTATCGACAAAAATTTTGACTCGGTTATTTGTTAGAAACGTGCTATGTAATAGTAAGTCTACGTTCAAGTAAATAAATTAAGAGATTTTTTCTGGTCTGGTTTATTGGTGTCAAAGCCCAGACACTCCTCTGATGTTGTGTTTGTTTGTATGTATGTTGTTTAACGTCCCTCTCGAGAATTTTTCACTCATATGGAGACGCCACCACTTGCCGGTGGAGAGCTGCAAATTTTGTCCTATGCTCGGCACTTACGGCCATTGAGCAGTGAGGGATCTTTTTCGTGCCAGCACTTACTGCGACATGGGACCTCAGTTTATACGGTCTCATCTGAAGGACCGGTCTCCACGTCCCACAGTGGGATTCGAACCCGCGACGTAAGGATCAACTCCTTACTTCGCGACTCTAGAGCAGACGCTCTAACCACTGCGCCACGCGGGCGACCCTCTGATGTTGTGAAACAAGCTACTTTTTTAATGATTACGTACTTTAGCATATCTGTAATATGGAAATGGATATGTGTGTACTTTGATTTTACTTTGATATTGCTTTTGATGTCTTATTTAAATTAACGAGGCCGAGCCTAATTCGAGTGCGCATGACATTGCGCAGCTTTTCAATTTCATGCAGTCATATGTGCGACATTACTCCTTTTCCAAATATTGTGATTTTAATACAAAATTAACATTATCTGTAACGCCTATGGGTCTGAAATTGTGCTTTTACGACAAAAATGTACTCAATAATTATTTTACATCTGTATCATGTGTTGATGATATTGGGCCAGAATTACCTGAGGCATATTATGTATGTAACAGTGAAATTATGTATGTATTAGTGAGCAAGAAATAATTGATATTATAACAATACTTAGAAATAATTGATATTGTAACAATACTTCCTACAAACAAAGCTATTGGTCCTTACAATATTAGTCACAAGATGTTAAAATCAGCAAATTTACTATTACCGAACCCCTTTGTTTACTGTTTAATAGATTTCTGAATGAATGTATTTTTCTCTCCGGATGGAAATTAGCCAATGTACTTAGTCCTTTTAAAAAAGAAGATCCTTCTGTGATGTCTAACTATAGACCAGTTTCACTGTTGAGCTGTGTTGGAAAAATCATAGAAAGAGTTGTGTTAAAATATATTTATAATTATTTTCATGACAACAATCTTTTTTTATAAACATCAGGCTGGTTTTTTACCTGGTCACTCAACAGTATACCAGTTAATAGAAACATATGACAATATCGTAAAAGCTATTGATGATGAAAAATTTTGCTGTATGATATTTTGTAATCTCTCAAAAGCATTTGATCGTGTTTGGCATAAAGGTATTTTAACTTAAAACATATGGGATTACTGGAAGTTTGTATAAATGGCTTGAGAATTATCTTGAATGTAGATATCAAAGGGTGATGTATCGTAACTTGTTTATCAACACCCTAACCCTTACATGCTGGTGTTCCTCAGGGTTCAGTTTTAGGACCACTTTTGTTTTTAATTTATGTGAATGATGTTGCTGATAATATGGTTACTTTTTGTAGACTATTTGCTGATGATAATTATTTGCAGCATTCGTCTCATAATATGAAAATTATTGAAAGAGACTTAAACAAAGATCTAAATGCACTGGAACTCTGTCTAAAAATGGCTATTGAAATTTAATCCCACTAAAACTAAAGCAATAATGTTTAGTACAAAGAAAAACATAGAATATCCTAAGCTTCTTTTTCAACAATGCCAATTGGACTTCATCTCTGAACACAAACACCTTGGAGTATTTTTTTTTCACACGACGCTAGTTTGTCACCGCATATTGAAAATCTACTGTCTAATGCCTACAAAAAATTATCTCTTTTGAAAAATTAAAATTTAAAGTAAGTCGAAAAACTCTCTCACTCATGTATACGTCATTCATAAGACCGCAACTTGAATATGCTTCAGTGGTATGGGGATGCTGTCAATATAGTGATAAGGATAAGTTAGAAAAACTGCAACTTTATGCTGCTAGAATTGTTACAGCAATACAACAATAGCTTCCAAAGATTCACTCTATTTTGAAACGGGATGGGAACCTCTTAGTTGTAGAAGACAAGAAGCTGCATTAAAAGAACGTTCAAGCTTCATAATATAATTTAGTGCCTGATTACTTAATCAATATACTTCCAGATACGCGCTGTAACTCATCTATTTACTTAACAAGAAATTCTCAAAATTATGATATTCCAAAATGTCGATTACAAACTTTTAAGTCTACATTTATTCATACTGTTGTTAATGAATGGAACTCAATTCCATTCGAAATTCGAAATTTACAGTCAATGTCAAAATTCAAATCTTAAATTAGTACTAAAAAATCCGCTCCACGATCATACTTTGATTACGGTAACAGACGACTAAATGTTCTTCAAACTAGACTACGGCACAATTGTGTTTTGAATAACGAACCTTTATAGATGCAGTTTAATATCAAGTCCTTTATGCCCGTGTGGTAAAGTAGAGGATACATATCATTATTTTTTGTATGTCCAAATTATGTGAAAGCCAGAAATGAATTTTTAAATAAATTTTTACAATTTGACAAAATCAACATTCTAGATACACATGTCTTATTATGGGGGTAGATGCATTGAATACTGCAGAGAATGAACGTCTCCTTTCTTTTGTTCAAACATTTATTAAACATTTAGGTAGATTTCCTTGTTAGCATTAATTAATATATCAGTATATGTATATGTACAAAATTATTTGTATTTATATATATCTGTAAAATGCATCAATTTGTAAACTTTTGCAAATATTGTATACTTTAAAAACACTATGTTTAACATGTTTAACTGTGACAATTTTAATGTGTACTTTGCATGTAGGGAGAGGGCGTAATAAGTTTTCAGAACTTGTGCCCAATCCCTTTGTAATTATAAATTACAATAAACTAGTATTAATTGTAACGGGGACCGTTACAGATGTTCCCCAAACGCTCCCCAACTTCCTTTTGGTGTCTTATTCCCTGTAAGTTTTGTTAAATAAGGCAATCAAGTATATTGGGTTTTTTTTTACACATTGCATGCGTGCGCACTTACATGCATGTACAAAATGACCATGTCAACTTTTCTACACTTTTAATACATCTTTATATTCAAATTTCATCAAAAGAAAAAAAAATCGGCTATATAAAGTATATCTGTCATTTTACGCATTGCACGCGCGCGCACGTGCATGCATGTCCATGATGACCATGTCATCTTGTCAACACTATTAATATATATACATATTTTGAGTATCAAAGCATTTCATCAAACAGTATAAAAGTTACAGCCATATCAAGTATATTGGTCATTTTAGCATTGCATGCGCGCGCACGTGCTTGCATGTGCATGTTGACAATGTCGTCTTGTCAACATTTATATTATGTCTATATATTCTGAGTATCAAAGCATTTCATCAAGAAATGTAAAAGTTATGGCTATATCAAGTATATTTGTAATTTTACTCATTGCACGTGTACGCACGTGCATGCATGAGTGCGCTGACCATGTCATCTTGTCTACACTTCTAATATATCTTTATATTCCGAGTTTCAAAGCAATTCATCAAAAAATGTACAAGTTAAGTCTATATCAATTGTATTGGTTAAATCAATCATTGCGCATGCGCACACGTGCATGCATGTGCATTCTGACCATGTCATCTTGTCTACACTATTAATATACCCTGATATACTGAGTATCAAAGCATTTCATCAAAAGATATGAAAGTTATGTGGCTATATCAAGTATATTGGTCATTTTACTCATTGCAAGCGCACGCACGTGCACGCGCGTGCTTGCATGTGTGTGCTGACAATGTCATCTTGTCTACACTTCTAATATATATTTATATTCTGAGTTTCAAAGCAATTCATCAAAAAATGTACAAGTTAAGTCTATATCAATTGTATTTGTAATTTCAATCAATGCGCATGCGCGCACGTGCATGCATGTGCATTCTGACCATGTCATCTTGTCTACACTATTAATATATCCTTATATTCTGAGTATCAAAGTATTTCATCAAAAGATATGAAAGTTATGGCTATATCAAGTATATTAGTCATTTTACTCATTGCACGCGCACGCACGTGCATGCACGTGCGCGCAAAATGACCTTCGTTCCGCAAATCTACATAACATTCTTATTAACCCTAAAAAGGTTCCACCTCAATCGGATGTGTAGTTTCGGAGATCACTCACGGACAAAAAAGTACCCAGGAAGAAAAATAATAATAATAATAATAATAATAAGAAACAGAGTAAAAACAATATGTTCCCAAACTTCGTTTGGGGAACATAAATATTTTAACCAAAATATATAATCATCTGCACCGATATAGGCATATACCGCAATAATTTTGGAGGTACAAGGCATTGAAAAAATAAACTTTGTAATAATTCCTACACCAACCTAGATGGTCAACTTTTTGAAACTTTACAATTTGGTGACTTTTACAATAACTTTCATGTACTTGGCTGAAAAAGAAATCTCTAGGGCAGAAATACAAAAAAATATGGAAAAAATGTGATAATTTGGTGCTTTTCCAACACATTCCTATGCATAGGATCCAATAGTAAAATTTGACAACTTTGAGATGGCTCCGTAAGAAATCGGGACGGTAAACATTCGATTTTTTGATCTTAAAACAATTAATTTGATAGTAAAAATTAATTCAAGAAAATTTATCAAAATCTCTTGGGTAGAATTAATTAGACTCGGCGTCTTTAATTTCACGATTGTATTTATTGTTTGCACAATATTGCATAATTAAGATTATGCGCTTTACGAACTCTCCAGCTTTTTTAAAAAAATGTTTTTCATCTGCACACTTACCATTTTCTAGTTACGGGTCAAAAAATCAGCTGGAATTAGACACGTAAAAAGGCTTCAAAAAGTACAGATAAATTATATATATATGCATTGGCGTCCAGAGAAATGCAAGCCATATGCATAATATTTGATCGATGTATTTGGATAAGATGTAAGGTAAAAAATATAATTTGAATTAAGATACAAGTATCATACTTATTTCGAGTTAATAAGTTAAACTAATTTCTAAATACTTATATTGAGAAATACGTTGTCTGTAATGAGTATTTTACTATCGTTCGACTAAAGCTTCAGATTATTCAACTAGGCTAAAAATTTGTGCTACTAGTATTTAAAATATTTAAGAATTTATATGACTATTTTTGTGCCAAGACGTTATATCTTATCATCATTTTATTTATGGATATCAATTCTCTCAGTGTAAATCATTTTTTATAAGAATATTACGCTTAAGCTTGTTTTTATTTTCTCGTGCTTACTTCAAAATATTTGTCATTTTACTTGAAACTTCAATGAATGCTAGGATAATTATGCTTGATCATATCAGCAAAAGTTCAGTTATAATTTGAAAGATTTAATAGACAACAAAATTGACAAATTTCAACATTTCATTTTACTGAAAAATAAACTTTGTCTAAGTGACCTAGTTTAAATTTACTTTTGAAGTAATTTAAAACAAGATGTGATTGTGAAACACTGATGCCCCCGTATGGCAACTTATAGCGAAGGTTAAACTTTCTCAAATGCAAATCAAATATGTTGGTACCCAAAGTAAGGTCTTATACCGAGGAATATACTTGTAAAATATGAAAACCCTAGCAGCAACCATTGGAAAGATATGGAAAAGGTTAAAATTTTTCAAAAGTAAGTCAAACATCAAGGTCAAGGTCAAAATTAATGGTGCCCAAGGAAAGGCCTTCTCACAAGAAATACTCATGTGAAATGTGAAAGCCCTAGCACCAACCATTTGAAAGATATGGCCAAGGTTAAAGTTTTTCAAAAGTATGTCAAACTCCAAGGTCAAGGTCAATGGGCTAGAATTGTTGGTATCCAAGGGAAGGTCTTGTCACAAGGATAACATATGTGATGTATGAAAGCCCTAGCATCAACCGATCAAAAGTTATAGCCAATGTTAAAGTTTTTCAAAAGTAGGTCAAACACCAAGGTCAAAGGGTCAAAGTTGTTGGTATCCAAAGAAAGGTCTTGTCAGAAGAATTACACAAGTGAAGTATTAAAGCCCTAGCACCAACCGTTAAAAAGTTATGGCCAAGGTTAAAATTGGGAAAAGGTTTGTAAAACTGGGTCAAACACCAAGGTCAAGGTCAAAAGGTCAAATATGATGGCATCCAAAGAAAGATCTTGTCACAAGGAATACACATGTGAAATATTAAAGCCATAGCTTCAACCAATCAAAAAGTCATGAGCAATGTAAAAGTTTTTGCGGACAAACTGACAAACAGATGGACGGACAGGGCAAAAACTATATACCCCCGAATCTTCGATACGGGGGCATAAAAATCATTAAATACGCTTAAAGAAAAAGGTGGAATCCGCTTCAAAGCTAAGAAGGTCCACCGAATTTTCTTAAATGAAATTTTTATGTCCGTCTAAAATTAATCTAAAGTAAGGAGAACTTATAAATACATGGATGCCAAATACATACCGTCTGAAATTCAGATGAAATGTATTCGTCAGGGGACTTGTAGATATTTGAGATTTCCTCTTGAAAGTTTTTAGCATAACATGATTCTAAATCGGTAAATATATGTCCCCGATGTTCTACTTGTGTGGCACATTTGGAACATACTGGACTTTGGCATTCTTCACAGAACATGTCCATATCTTTAGTTGGGTGGATCTTGCATTTTTTCACAGGAATTGGTCGTTTTCGTTGCTGGTAAAGGACCACCTCATGGTTCTTGGTTTTTGGACTTCTCCGATGTTCATCTGTGCATTGTTTGCATAATCTGTGATGACAATGGTTGCAATAGAACTCACAGTTTCTTTCGCATTTTTCAGTGTTACATACTAGAAAGTGTTGGGCCATTAGTGGAATATCCAATTTAGAAAATGCCATCTGAAACGATAAAAGTTTTTGTGTAGAAAATGTTTTTATAATACATGGGAAGATCTTTGCCTGTACAATTCCATATTTTTAAGTACACATTCATGTTTTAGGTACAAATTTAAATACCTTAAATATTTCCAGAGAACAAATAATGATTTTTTTTTATATATCTACTGGGGATATCCCAACAAATCTACATTATCAGTTGCAACTAAAGGGGGCTACGAGGGTTGCATCCTCCTCTTTGTTTTTGGTTAAAAAAAGATGAGGTAAAAGAGAAAGAGAGTTGTTTATACATATGAATTATATTTTGATAATGATCTGACTTGTTCAGCTTTATTAAATCGTTCAATAATTCAAGTTTATCCCGAGTACAAATGGGATAGAAAAATAGGTTAATTTCTATGTCAACATTTTCTTCCATAGGCTCTGCAATAATAAATAAGATGGTAAGAGGAAACAATTTTGAAAAATTAATGTATATTGGGCCTCTAAAACAAGAAAATACAATGTATATATATGTATATATAGTAAATGAATAAAATGGGGAAAATCCAATTTAAAAACTATATGTGTATATTATGATCTGATTTTAGAGAGTAATTAAATGAAAGAAAATCATTATCATTTATTTGGTTTCAAGTCATCGTACATAAAACAAATACACATAATCCTTTGAAAGACATATTTTGGAAACATAAAATAACACAGATTTGTAAATAAATAAAATAATAAAATATTCAGGTAATCATATTTTTAGAAATGTAATTACTGTGACTAGATGATACGAGGATAACCCATTTAAGCTCGAAAGTTTATTTTCAATGGGGTCCTTTTTAAAATAATATAATTGATGCAATCTTTCATCATTAAAGCACTATATTATATTTGTCACGATAATTTTACGCACTGTATTGCTTAAACTTCAAACATAGTTTTAGGTATGGCAACATTGATAATATCTAACAATAATAAAAAAAAAAGTTTTATAAACTAGTAGTAAAACATTCCATTTTCATGCTTTAAAATGCCATTTTGTAAGATAAAATTCTTATCTTGTTTCTTAAAGTACTATTTCCTTTAGTATATTTAATAGAAGATGGTAAAAAATTCCACTCCTTAATGCCATTATATTGAAAAGTGTCTGCCTGGCAGGCCTTCATATGAGGTATAAAAATCCTTATTAGATGATGTTCTAGTATTGAGTGAATTAAAGTTTTCACCTAGATAAGACGGTGTACAGATGTGGTAGATATTATACATATGATTTCTGATCTGTCTTACCCGTTTTATATATATAAAAGAAAAATCTTAAGATTTGCTAATTCTATTGTGAAATCAATAGAAATACATAATGCATGTATTTAATCTAATAATCAAAATATATATCGACACTGTTATAATTAAGCTTTCACTTTGTTGAATTGAAATTTATGTATATATAAAATAATGGTGTTAAAAATTCCTTCGATATTACAAATTGTGTTGCCATCATGTTTGTGTTCTACATGCAGTAACTATGAGTAAAATATACCAATGCAATTATAAAATCTATGCATTTTCGTTAAACAAAATCTGTCTTTCAAATTGCCAAAATCCAGATGACTTATTTATCTTAAACAAGGTTTTGCCCTGATCTCAGTGGGAGCCCCAAGGTGGCCCAAGGCCCCAAACGTCTGCCTTATCTGTACAAGCATTGTACTTTGGCGGACTCCGCCATTTAAAGTAATATATTTTTACAATTCATGTTCATGAATTAAAGTTGTCATAGCGTGTGCCAGTTTCTTTATATAGCAAGTTTCTTTTATTTATTGTTACTGTCTCACACGGTTTGGGTATGTTTTTATGTTAGCTGTGCCCGACCCATAAATTAAGGCAATCTTTTGTTAGGTAGACGATCCTTACAATCAGGTTTGTCCTTGAACAAAATGTTTTATGTTCACAATCATAAAAAATAGATCTAAGTATAACCCAGTCTCGCTTTATGAAAACAAATATAACAGAAAGTATAAGTAATAAAACTTTATGTATATAAGTTTAGAAAAAAATAAGACCGGATACGTAAACCGTTGTGACAATCGAACATAAAAAAATCACAACAATAAAGTTAAATTGAGTAAACAAAAGAGTTATCGTTTTTACCATTAATACATTAACCATGTTAAAATAGAATGTAAATGGATTCAGAAATCAGGGCTTTATAATCGTCTGAATAGATTTATGCAAAAAAGAAAAGAATTTGGTTGTGACATTACCGTTGCTTTGACAACAATAAACTATTATTTGTAAATTATGCAAACACACGTTATGCTACAGAAAAAAAATATGCTACACTCTACCTCGTTTCAATTTTTTTTGGATACGCACCACATCTTAATTTATTTAAAAAAAAAAATATTTCAATCATAATTGAAATGTTTTTCATACTTACAGCTTTTTATGAACTGTTGACAGATTTTGGAATTTCAAAATCGATAATTATCAAAGTATAATTTACTTCCTTGTTGTAGGTAAATTTACATTTAAATAGATACGGGTCATTACTAATGTATGCTAACATTCTTAGGTCTCCAACCTATTTTTTTTTCAAAGCAGTTTTGGTTTTTTGCGAATACAGTGATATGTCAACTAGTTATTCAAATAAAAAAATAAGGGAGTACAATTTGGGAATTACTAATTATTAGCATTATAAATAATTTATTTAGTTCCTAGAAACAGACTTGAGCAATCATTTAAGGAACAGTTTTTTGTCTTTAAATTTTGTTTTAGGAATAACTGCAATATACATGTACATGTATGTGGTTTACGAAAATCATACTTATATATTTTTTTAAGTTAATTATATGTGTGATCGCAAAAACATCACGAATATTAGCATTGAAGTATGCAAACAAAAAAAATAAAAAGAAATTCCTTAAGTGTTATAATTGAACGAGCATAATCTCAAAGGCATCGTTTCGTAGGTGATCCTAGTTCAAATCGATGCATAAAAAATGATGCTGTAGAATTTTTTTTTTAAATTTCCTGAATAGGATGAAAAAACACCGATTGTTCGGTTGCTGTTTTGGCATGCATTTTCATTGTTGTATTATTCCTTCTTAATTCCTGTGAGCTTTTCTGGTTTTTCGTTGTCCGCCGTCTGCCTGTCTTTCCCGTTCAACTACTTGTACAATTTCATCCAAAGGTGGCATAGTCATCCAGGTGTAAGGGATTCATTTTTAAATGAAGGGTTTTTAGTGTACCATCTTTTGCCAAATTATTTCGTTAAAAGCATTCTGATTGTACACACAAGTACTCTAAAGTTGACATTAAAAAGATGCTTGAGTTTCTGATTGACAGTATCGATGTGGTTGTTGAAGACCAGGTCTTCCAACAATCTATTGGAATACCCATGGGTACCCATTGCGCCCGGTTATTAGCAGACCTTTTTTATATTCATATGAAGCAGAATTTGTCCAAAATCTTATACATGAAAAGAAGAAAACACTTGCTGTGGCCTTCAACTCGACATTTAGATATATTGACGACGTATTGTCAATTAACAATGGTTATTTCCATTCTTATGTCGATACGATAAATCCCGGTGAGCTTGAGATAAAAGATACCACAGAGTCTGACTCATCTGTTTCATATTTGGATATTTTACTTGAAAAAGACGTTAATGGTAATCTAACAACCAAGCTTTATGATAAATGTGATGACTTTAACTTTTCAATCGTCAACTTCCCTTAATTATGCAGCAATATACGTTCATCACCTGCATACGGGGTTTATATCTCTTAGTTAATTCGATACGCAAGAGCATGTCTACGTATGTACAATTTCTAAAACGAGGTAAATTATTGACAAACAAGTTGATGAAACAAGAATATCAGCAGTCTCGTTTAAAGACAATGACTGATCATTTGTTTACGTTAAATTTACTAAAATATTCGAGATATAAACTATATTATCTGCGTTATAAAAGACCAAATAATAATTTTATCGATTTGAGGTTGGAGACCAAACCTAATATGTTTCAAATACCATCAATAGAAAATCCGTAAAATCTGTAAACACGGTAAAATAATAGCGACGATAGGAAGGGGTACTCGGCGAAGACGAAGAAACTCGCCTTCAAAATACAATGTGATTTGTCATCAAACCTTTATTATTCACAAATTCAACATTGTAAAATCTTTTGTATTTTTTCTTTATGATAAAATATCAATTTATGCAAATATATCTGCATATATTTTGCAAAGAATGGCGGTCTCGAATAATAATTTCCCTTTCACAAACATTACTGGATACAAATACATATCCAAATTTTTAACTAACAAACAAGGAAAGCACACTAATTTTTCAGATAGAAGTTGGTTTGGTAAAATAAAATAAATTTAAAACTCAGCTTTCACAAAGCATTAATTTTAATCAAGTTTAATTGTAAATAAGCGACTGAATTATATTCGATTTCAGAAGGACGCCGGGGGATAATTAGAATACATGTAACAATGTGTAATACCTGGAGAAGAGAAGGTGTCAGACGTGATATTTACAAATTACCTCTTCTTTTATAGTCATAGACTACAACTAAAATTCGAGAAACCAAGAAGTAATTTTTTGCAACTTTGTTCGTTCATTACCATCACTTTTTATTTACCTACTGACATGAAGCCACTATGTACATTCACTGTAGCCCTGTAATAGTACATGCATACTCGTACTTTCATCTTTTATTCAATTATAATACTTAAAATTAAAACTAGTTCAAATTTCTGTAGTAACTGAAAAGCAGGTAAATAATTATGTTTTCAGCATTTTTCGTATTTTTTATTGCATTTGTCGTTTACAACTACGTTAATAGTGTACATATTCTTATCTCTCTATCACTGAATTGTCGCATATAACGTCAAAGCAGTATGGCGCAAAAATCATATTGAAATATGCATATCCCAGTATTTGAATTTCAACTCTAAATATCGCTGAAAATATGCTTGCAACACCATTTATTATGTTCAGTATTTTAAAGAACAAGGTTGTAGATAATATTTTTCATAAAATTACGATTTTTAAGAGCATGCGATAAGTCCTTTAACAAGTGCAGATTGGAATTTTCCAAATCAAAGACCTTGGGGGAGGGGGAGGAGGAGGATGGAGCAACATAAGTCTTAAACTTGTAGTATATGAACAACAGTCTTAAACTTGTAGTATATGAACAACCCCGAATAAAAAACATTCTACACAGAAATACTTGTATAGATAACGTAAAAAAGAGGGATGCATATTACCAGCTGTATTTTTAATTGTTGGATTTTTTAAAGTATGTCATTCCTCTATATAGCTATTTCTTTTGAAAGTTTAAAACAATGACATATAGGCCTAAATAAAAATAAATAAAAACATGTGGTATAATACAGGAGAGTTATCAACAAATCACACTATTCTCCTCCACCACCCACTGTGTGTACTTTTGGTAATAATCAAGGATGTGCATGCGTGACCTTTTCATACAGAGATTCCTCCCTGCTGGTTCTGGAACGAAAGACACCTGTACGCTAATCGATTTTTCGTGGTTTTTCTTTTGACATCAAAACATTCTTGTTCGCGGTATATATACTCAGCTGTAATGTATATTGTATGTAATGTCGTAACAATTTCTATCTTAATCTTATCATTTGTATATCGGTATAGACAAAACACAAATGCACTGCATATATATGAACTTTATTACAAACACACAATATCTACTAAAAAATTGTTCTCGACTACCCCGTAATCGTCGGCTGTTTTGCGCTTTATATATCGCTGGTTTCACAGTTAAACTTCAGTCTGAGGTGGTTAAGCATATTAGTTGTCCTACCAATGTATGTTAATTCCATTTCACATAATTAACACCTCACGGATTTAAATTCAGTCATTTTTTAAAAAAATATATAACTCCATGCTTTCGATGCATCTTCTTTTATCTTGTACTGTGGACTAGCACAGGTTTATGTTAGGTAATTATAGTTAAATCAAGCCTTCAAAACTTTATACCACTTGGCAATCAAAGCCATCAGTTAGATAAACTGTGAAATACTAATCAAAACAAATCGATCGCATTTGTAAAACGCTAGGTCTTACTCGACTAGACTAACGTTAAATAATAGTAAATAAAATGGGGACATTACAAACAAAAATACATTTATTCTTATTGATTTACTTTATAAAATTCAATATACTCGTATATCCGAGTAACCGAGTAGCAGTTTAACTAACCGATACTCGCATCGTTTGACGATTAACCGGTTAACCGGGTACTCGTTGACAAAACTAATTGAAACGCATATCTCACTTTTTGATATATGTATGTAACAAAGTACATGTAGTCTTAACTTTTGAACAACGTGTGGTGATTTCATAAAAACTCCATGAAAATATAGAAAAATATACATTCATTTTACTTATGTGAATTAAAGTTTAATTTATGTTGTTTTTAATGTATCTGCGGTAATCTATTTTGAATAGTTAAAATGCATATAAAGGAGTTAAGAAAATTTAAAATTATAAAATACAGGCACGAAGTATCGTTTTTGAAAGCGGGGGGTTAGTGGGGGGGGGGGGGGGGGCAGTCAGATTTTTTTTGACAACCTACCTGAAAAAACCTTGACAAGCAAAAAAATAGGGTAAAGTGTCCAAACTCGAAAATCCTATTTCGTGGGGGAGGAGGGTTCCACCTTCCACTTTCTTTTCGAAACACATAATACCAAATTGCTTTGATTTAGACTATCCTATAACAAAGGGAGGGGGGGGGCAACCAACTTTTCAGTGGAAATTTACAATAGAAGTTGGTTTTGTTTAGAAAAAAGTGGGGGGGGGGGCAGACCCCTCCTGATGCTATGTGCCTGAAATATTTTCTAAGAATTTAAGGGTACGTACAATAGTCTATCGAAATCAGGATTGCAATTCAACTGAACTGTAACGATATTGTAAGACCAAATTCAAGATGACATACAAGATGAACTTAATTAGCTGGGACTTGGCTACACATGCATATTTATTTTCAATGCAGATTTTTACAATAATAAATTTGCACACGGTAAGAAAACAAAGATTTCTTGAGGTTTATATTCATCATGTTTTCTTATATTTATTCGTAGTCATGCTCGAAGTAAAACAAGACCTGGTTGATGCCATTGATACACATGTACAATATTGCTATAAAGCAAACTTTTTAATTACTAGAACTTGTACATGTTTACGTACAAAATACAAATTGCATAGATTAGGTTTTTTAACTCATAATCTGAATTTTCAAAAACGTTAGATATGCACATGAATAGTCTTTTAAAAAGTGGATTTTGTATCAAATATGTTCCTTGAATGTTATTGAAGATTATTTTCATTTTATAATTATACAGTCATTTTCTCTTTATAATGACTATAGAGTTGGGTAAAAAAGTGTTATTACAAAAACTTAGTGTTCGGAAAATAATTAAAATTTTGTGCATACAAATTCGAAATGTAAAGAGAAATTGTTATCTTGGAAAATATTTGTCAAACCTCGAACTCCATAAAGAACATGATTTATTTGCATTATTTAAGAGTGACAAAACACATTCTATGTTCTTTCTATTTATTATAATATCCATTCCCATTTTCTTATTAGTAACATTGTATGTAGATGTATTTAGTAATTCACTATGTTTTAAAATTTCTGATGTGTCATTATGGTCCAACGATTTGAAACTTTAATAAATACATAGATTCAGATGTTGCGACTCAATCAATCCACGAACCAGATCCGTCACTGATGATATGTTTTATCATTTGAGTAGAGTTTTGTTATTTCATTTGGACAAATTTTAAGTAATAAACATACTAAAGCACATAGAGTATATATATATTTCCCTTTATCTGGTCCTATTTCTTAAAAGTGAAAACATTTACCAAGTAATCGCCATTATGAATGAGGGTAACGCTTACCCTTAGGTGTTTTTTATCGAGTTGTTTATGACTGAAAATATGCGATATCATGGAAGGAGTTCATAATAGTGTAGGCTACAGATATCCAACTAAAATTGACATCCTCATATTTTATAAGTAAAGACACACGTATAATTAGAAATAAAATATTTTTTATGTTTGACTTTAAAAACATACTCTGTATATCTAAGGCCAGGTAATCCCCACTTTTTAATCTTTTTGAAAATAAAAAATATATCCAACCAACTGAATAATTTCCTATTCCTAAATGAAAAAAATCTGCCCAAATGAATTCATAATTAGTACAAATGAGAAGTACCAAAATAAGTTATAATCAGAAATAATTCTGCCATCAATTTCATGAAGAATCCACTTTATTAATCGTTTTATTATGCATGTGTTAATTTTATTTTATACAAGTACTTTCCGTTAAAGTTGTATCTATCAGTTAGAGAATCTTAAAAGGCCATAGAGCGTATATTTAAAAAATAACTAAATAATTCTATCAATTTTTAAAGCAAGATCTGTTTATCGTTAGGAATTTAGAGTTTGCTGTGTATTACTTTTAGTTCGGAGTCGAGTGCATCATATGCAATGGTACTTTTTCCCCCGCATTATAACACACAAACATGCGATTCCTTTCTTGCCATTATTTATGCCCGGCATCATATAATACCACCATATTTTGGTAGAATCTCGGTCAATGTAAGAAAAAAAAAGATATCTCAGAACAACTTTTAATTTTTTTTTCACACAGTTCACAAGAAAACACTCCATTTGTTCGATTGGATTAGCTAGAAATCGGATCGAGTTTAAGCAAAGAAATAGAGAAGCAAACAAATATGCATATCATGGTCAACGCCATTTTCTCTCGATTACATCCAGCTTTCATGAAGAGATAAAGAGTACAGAAAACCAAGAACCCAATGAATATTCTATGTGCATAATAACGATGTGCGCAGCTGTATGCGCAGTAAAATTGTTTGTGTAATTTTTAGTTTCCTCTGCTCGTGCAGTTTTTGATTTTACGTTTGTGCATTTTATACCCCTTAATCGTGTAAAAAAATTCAGATTCGTGTATTTTTCGTTATGTTTGTGTAAAAATCTTTCAAACTGTGTGCAATTTTTACCGATACGTGCATTTTTATTTTACTCGTGTATATTTTTCATCAACCTCGTGTATAAAATCATGATCGTTGTGCAGAAAATAATTTTGGTGCAATCGGCGTGCCATACATTAGAGCTAAGACGAGGCAACAGTATGTTATCAAATTTTGTCATGGGAATAAAAAGTAGAAAATATTTTTTAAAAAATCTTCCAAGCTATAAGGTCAATGTTGCTTTTTAAGCAGTTAAGTGTTAAAAAGTATAATTTAATACTTTATAGTAATAGCATGAGATTACTGAATTATTAATTTATTGATTGATTTAGTTTGGAGCTCCTACATGATTATTGCTAGCGCTCTCGAGCGCTAGCAACTACGTTAGTCTATATTTCTGGAATACGCATGCTCGACTTCACGGTCGGGCATTCTGGGAAAACTACTGTAGATAGACTGTGCAATAACAATTTCGTTTTGTCATACAAATATAGATATGATCAGAATTTACACTAGCCTTTCCTGTCTGGTATGTGCGATATACATTTCTTACGTTAGAGACAGGCAATACCAGTCTAGATCCGGATTCTGATTTTTTTTTTAATTTATTGTCTAACCTACACATAAAAGTACAAGAAAAACTTAGGTCATATAATGCCAAGATTCTAGACATCTAGCTTTCCTCACAATTACACCACCTTCCTGGATAATTTCGGCAAGCTCGGAAAAAAAAACAACAACAAAAATCTTTTTCAGAGTATGTCAGAAAGACATGTCAATTTAATGTTTATCATCTGAAAATACATATGATCTGAAGTTTCGTGTTTTGTTGTCTAACCTGAACGTAAATGAACAAAAAGTAACAGTAACTTGGGTCTTATAAAACCAACTGTTATTTCTAAAGTTGTAATGAATACATAGCTTTTCTAATCTACCTTCATGGATCTTTCCGGCAAGCTCGGTAAACCGCGGCAACCTCGGATATGTTTTCCGAGCTTGCCGGAAAGGCCCGAAAGTGCTCATTGGTTCTACTGACCTTTTATTTTTCACCTCGAAATTGAAATTACAGTAAAATACAGAATGCTTAAAGCACAGTAAGGAGTTATGCCATTGCCGACGTGAAGCACACTCTAAGATTCACCATTCTGAATTGTGACACCCCCCCCCCACACACACACACACAAACTCAACCCCCAGTGCACCAATCTGCCTTCCTATTAATAATTAATCGATTCAGCAAATTTAACAAATGGTTCAGATATCTTAATTCTTCTGTATTTTATTATGCCACAGCGCTAGCTCACCAATCTTTTTAAAAGATAAGCTTGTATAGTGGACATACACCAGTAAAATTATCGGCCATGATGTAACCATCCAGTGCCCCTTTCCCGCGAATCCCATGGTTCTAAATTATTTGCGATTTTTGAAATCAGTTCAAAATAAATATGATATAACTTGTATCATTAATTTTTACAGACAATTTGTGTTGTATGATTTGGAAACAAAATGAACAAATCAAAATAATTTGAAAAATCGACATTCCTTACGCAGATATATGCCATTCACACACATGAAAGTAATTGCAAATCATATCCGTTCTTCTCTGGTCCGATATTCAAATAAACCATAATATAAAGAGACTATACGGATTATTATTTATCAGAAACCATTTCTTTTAATTCTTGAAATTGACAATTTTAAGAACCCAAGTTTTTTCCCCTCATATAGAGACGCCATCACTTGTCGGTGGAGTGCTACAAATGCAGACTTATACTCGGCACTCAGGGCCATTGAGCAATGAGAGATCTTTTTCGTGCCAGCACCTACTGCGACACGGATCTCATTTAAAACGATCTCATCCGAAGTTTCCACTTCCAATAGTGGGATTCGAACCTGCGACGTAAGGATCAACTCCTTACTCTGCGACTCTAGGGCAGATGCTCTAACCACTGTGCCACGCATGCGACTCAGAACCCAAATAAAACGCTTTAATCTGACATTTTTGACATCTATATATTTTACTAAATTGCGCTAAATGTTTTTGGGAAAAGAGGTACAGGTCTTTGCATGTAAACTTATTGTAGTCTTGATCCTTTATAGATCAATGTTTATCTCAAATCTGGAACTTAAGTACTGTTATCGCATTCAAATCTTACATTATGAAGTTCAATTATAGGCCATTTAGGACTAAGTAACCTGTAAGCTGTAAGTATAAAAACAAGACACTGAGCTTATTTTTTTCCTCATAAATTATTGAATCAGCTATGATTTTAAAACATGCTTGGATTGGTCACCTGTACAGTACTTGCGTTTAGAGATAGGCTAAATTAAGTTCTTAGGAAAGATTAAAGTCAGCTTAATCAATATGAGGATGTGTCTTTAAAATATGGAATTCTTTCTGTGGATCTATATCTTACTCATGCAACATAGAACACAGTTATTCATTTTTCTCCTTTTTGTTAAATAACAAAGATTCATTTTTCAGAATGCATTATCAAAAAGGCTTTTCCTGACAGAGCCCAACACTGTTTAGAGTGCAGCATTGAGGAATGTGAAAGAAATTGTGAGTTCTATTGCAATCCTTTTCCTCAAATGTTGTGCAAACAATGCAAAGTAAAAAAAAAAAACAAGAACCATGAGGTAGTACTTTACCAGCAAAGTAAACGACAACTTCCTGTATAGAAATGCAAGATCCATCCCATTAAAGCTAAAGACATGCTCTGAGAAACATGCCCAATAAATTCTAAATGTGCCACACAGGGAGATCATCGGGGGCATATATTTACTGATCTACAAACAATTTATGCAGAAAAATATGCAGTCTTTCAGGAAGAAATTAGAAAAATCCATGAATACGTTTTCTCTACATTACAAGATTAACAAGAAGATATATATATATATATATATATATATATATATATATATATATATATATATATATATATATATATATATATATATATATATAAAGATTCCTCAGAAATCAAACACATCATGGGCAACATCAGAACATCCATGAAGACAGAAGATGAGACCCTGAAAAGTCTGGTGGACACAGTCATATCTGAGAACATAAAGCAGTTAGACCAGATAGAGCATTCACCGTTAGAAGATCTAAACATTCAAGGCAAGACAATGGATGATTACACCACTTATCTTAATAACCTTGTCAAAGAGCTCCACAGATGCCTGTCCTCTACAGAACCCCAGAAATTAATGTCTGAGAAGAAGCCAAAGATTCGATCCATACCACAGACAACAAAACCAGTCACAGCAGAATTTACTGCTGGTCAATACAGCAAAAGTGATGTCACTAATTCAGAGAAGAGAGAAATAAGGCCCATTCAAACTGTCTACAATACAGCAATGAAACCTACACATAAACAGATAAAGGAGATAGAAAGAAATCTGACAAGAAACAAACATTGTCTCTATCTGCCTCTGTCACCAAGGTCAGGGAGTTCAATGTTATAGGTGTTGATGAGGTATACCATGTATCACTAGATCAATCAGACAGACTCTGGATCAGTGACAGTGATGGTAATCTTGTCCAAATAGATCTACAGGGGAATGTGATACAGAAGATAAAAACCAGTGGTGGATCTGAAGGTTACCACACAGTGACACGGGATGGGGATTTGATCTTCACAGACACAGATAAGAAAGTAATCCATAGGATAACACAGGATAATAATATCACTGAATTCATTAAAACTGGAGACTGGAAACCACACAGCATACACTCCTCCCACATCAACGGGGACTTACTGGTGGTTATGTTAGGTAAAGTCACCAGGTACAATAAGACAGGAAAAGAACTACAGAACATACAGAGGGATAACAAAGGACAAGAACTGTATAGACTACCACACTACATCACAGAAAACATCAATGGAGATATCTGTACATCAGACTATGGTAATGGAGTAGTGGTGGTAAATAAATCAGGACAACACAGGTTTTCCTACACAGGTCAAGAGTCAGTGTTCTATCCCTATGGAACCTGGACTGATGTCCTCGGTCACATCCTAGTAAGTGATCATTACAGTAACACTGTTCACCTCCTTTATCAGGACGGTCAGCTCTTGTCTCTATTACTCACACGACAACAAGAGGTATACTGCACAATACTAAGAATTAAAACTGTATCATGATTTTTGTTATGCACTTGGTAACTAATTAAATTATATTCATGACAAAAAATTTATTTAAACTAATTAATTTTACAGAAGTTTAATTACTGAACTACCGCGTCTAATTGCCTGTTGTCACCAGGTACTTCAATTATCACTTGATATGGGTGCTAGCTAGCGTGTGTTTACATACCCCGTTGGTGACACAATTCACTTAAATAAACATCTAGAATTTAGTTACTTGTTAATTAAAATTAAACATGCAGGTTTTATAGCTGAATATCCATTTGGCCCTAATAGCACGAAATGATATCGGGATCGACCTCGAACGTCTATTTTCAAAATGGCACTCGATCATTGGATTTGGAGAGAAAAAAACGTAAATGTTTAGTTATTAGATTCAATGTTTATTCTATAAATATCAAAACGTAAGTAAATCTATTTATTTTGAAATGTTGTTTTATTCGTAAAACTCGCATCATTAAATGAAATAAACGCGTGCCTGTAGATGTTTTGAACCAAAAAACGTAGCATGCTCGACCGAAATCGAAAGTAAGAATCTGAAATTATATAGTAGTTAAATCCAGGTAAAATTGCCCGGAATTACAAATCATGGTCTCTGGTCGCCTTAGACAGGTGGTCGTTTAATACAGGTATAATATATAGGAAAACGCGTTGGGGTGAATTTTTACGGTCACATATGATAGCGACTCGCTTAATACAGTGGGTCGCTATGGCAGTTTAACTGTATCTCTAATGATTCTTATTCTTGCATATACATTATTGTATGTTGTATCAAACTTTAAGCTATGAAGTTACTTGTGTATTTAACTATCATTTTTATTACCGTACTTTATATCAGTTC
This sequence comes from Saccostrea echinata, assembly GCF_033153115.1. Taxonomy (NCBI): domain Eukaryota; kingdom Metazoa; phylum Mollusca; class Bivalvia; order Ostreida; family Ostreidae; genus Saccostrea; species Saccostrea echinata. Next base: position 7,183,736 of record NW_026889789.1, read on the forward strand.
ACGACTTTAATTGTTACATAAAAAATAAAAATGTAATATATAGAATCATATTTATTTACATCCTATATATGTCGCGGTTTCGAATCCCACTGTGGGACGTGGAGACCGGTCCTTCGGATGAGACCGTATAAACCGCGGTCCGGTGTTCCAGAAGATGCTGGCACGAAAAAGATCCCTCACTGCTCAATGGCCGTACGTGCCGAGTATAGGTCTAAATTTGCAGCTCTCAACTGGCAAGTGGTGGCGTCTCCATATGAGTGAAAAATTCTTGAGAGGGACGTTAAACAATACACAAACAAACAAAAAACATCCTATATGTATAAAGCAAAATTATAACAAACTATTACAGAACTTTACTAAAAATAAACTTTAATAAATCAGTTTGTCATGTTTTATTGGAAGTAAGGAATAATTTTACTCTAAAATATGTATTAAACAAAACAAAGTAAAAGCATTTCAATAATAAATATTTGAACAATTTATGTTCTATCAAGTGAAATATTTTTAATTGACATTCAACATTACCGGTATATAAAATATTAAGATTTTGATGTTAAAAGTCTCATAATTATTGAACAAATCACATTAACAATTTGTTTATGAACATTTCAGTGGGACGTATAGTTATATGCTCGTTTTTTAATTTTCATGAATTAGTTTGAATTAATTTCAAAAATGTACACGCAGGGTAACAAAATTAGCATATACGCAGAAAGGTTCTAAATAAACAAAGCGATCAATTCTTTGAGTACCCAAAATCCAAAGAAAGATATATAAAAAAATATACTGAACTGAACTGAATTTATAAATATCATCACGATTTTAGAATTGTATACAGAGATATGCATAAACAATGGTGACAAATTAAAACAGGCTTATAGATAGCATGAGTATTGAAATAGACAAATAGTACAATATTATGATAGCTATATCTATTCACTAGACTGGGTAGGGCGTTTTAGAAGGACGGTAGAACGCTTGGGGTGGGGGATGCAGTCGCCCCACTTTGTCCGACTTTATAGAGGTACCAGTAGAACAGCTGTAGAATGCGAGAAGGTTGTTCAAAGTGCAGTTCGTTGAAAAAAAAGCTATTTACATTTTATAAACAAATATTCATTGCATGCATCTTTTGATCGCACAGATCTTATGATTAGAGAAACCCGTTGACCCCTATTCAACTTCAACAGCACACCTTACACGTAGTATCCTTTCATAGTATGTTAGGATGTAGCATGTTAGGAGTGGGATAGGTTAGGGTGGAAGATAATTGAAAACTAACGAGAAAATTCTTTGACAAGCAAAAATTAGGTGAATTTTAAGGTGAAATTTAATGCCAAAATTGTAAAGATCTTTTATGATACCATATCTCCATGTTATCGCACGCTTTTTCTAAGTCATAATATATAGATACTGCATGCTTTTCTAAGTCAAAAATATATAGATACTGCATGCTCTTTTTTTGCAAAAGCATATCGAATATAGATTTCCAGTTAGCTGGTCAGTTATACTTCGTTTTTTTAAGCACATTTTATATTTGTAAGAATGTTATTTGTTTCAAGAAACCATAATAAGTGTTCATTGATCATCTGTTCTATGGTTTTACATAAATAAGCAGCTTGTTAAAGCAATTGATCGATAATTATTGGGTATGTTCTCATCAATATGTATCAGGATATAAGATTTGATGAAAGTATCTTCAGTAATTTCTTTGAAACTAAGCTAAACGTAAAGTGTTACGGACGAACAGATGAAAGGAGAGAAAGGCGGAAGGCAAGAAGAGCGGGGAGACAGAAAGATTGAAAGGCCGGAAGGATGAAAGGACAGGAGGACGGAGAGACAGAAGGATGAAAGGACAGATGGACGGAGAGACAGAAGGATGAAAGGACAAAAGGACGGAGAGACAGAAGGATGAAAGAACAGAATGATGGAAGGACAGAAGGACGGAGAGACAGAAGGATAAAAGGACAGAAGGATGAAAGGACAGAAGGACGGAGAGACAGAAGGATGAAAGGAAAGAGGGACGGAAAGACAGAAGGATGGAGAGACAGAAGGATGAAAGGACAGAAGGATGGAAGGATAGAAGGACGGAGAGACAGAAGGATGAAAGGACAGAAGGATGGAAGGATAGAAGGACGGAGAGACAGAAGGATGAAAGGACAGCAGGACGGAGAAACAGAAGGATAAAAGGACAGAAGGATGGAAGGATGAAAGGACAGGACAATTAAAATATTTTTGTGTGTGTACTTACTGTTTAGCTGTTTATCTTTTTTAATGTTTCTGATGCTATAAATTAAATACCCTCGTATACTATAGTAATTAATTTCATTAATAACTTCAATAATATTTTTGCCGTACACAAATTCGTATTTTTTTTTTCATTTTGCGTTCCTTTACTTATTATCAAGACTTTTGTTTTGTAAATGTTAATTTTAAAATTCCAATTTGTACAATATTTTAGATTGTTTAGGAAAAATGTTTTATTCGGTCATAATTATAACTACATGCATGCATGTATGCAAGCATCCTTAGGTAATTCAGATTCAAATTTGGTCGTATTCGGCTAGGATAAGGCTAAAAAAAGGGTTTTAATCGTGCAAAAAATTAAAATTCTTTTCATAAGAGGTAGGTCCACAATAAATCATATTTAATATAATATGCAGTTTGGATTCAAGTTCTCTCATTTTATGAGCCCGGGGTAAGCAAATATTTTTCTCCAGAACACGAAGACAATGTTAGTATTAGTCATATCAGTGATAGCGAAGCATCCGTTAATTGTGATGATTCTTGTTTGGTTCAGTCAGGACCCCTTGGAGTTAAGGATGACCACAGGATGAAGTCAAAGTTGTGGACAGGAATAAATAGGAAAACGAATCTCAAGAAGAACAGTATAGGCACAAGATTATTAAGATGAGTGATTTGGCCCATTGGCCTCTTTTTTAATCCCTATGCAAGACTTTATTTCATTTTTGTGATCCACAATTGCCGTGGGGACCATACGTTCAACAAGAAAATTCAAGATATACAGGACGCTAACATATTAATCTCATTTAATTTAGGCCAAAAGTTCTAGTGAAGATTTTCTTTGATAAAAGTTTTCTAATATAGTTCATTATAACAACCCAATCCTAGCCATAGGGAGTTATGATTCACAGAGAACGAGATACTAGACAATATCAAAATGTTTGCATATTAATTTAACTAAATCTTGTCCTTTTTTGTTTGTTTGTTTGTTTGGGGTTTTTTTTGTTTTGTTTTGTTTTTTGTTTTTTTTGTTTTTTTTCTTTTCTTTTCTTTTGTTTTTTTTGAATGCTTATGCATAATCCAGTGTAATAACACTTTGACATCTTACTGTGGCCTCCTTGCTCGGATTTCAATGGGCCACAAAGCTCACCTGAGTCGCCCATCTCGTGCTGTCAAATGAAAATAAGACCCCTTATTCAACCATTTACCATAAAATCATTGATAAATTGTACAGTATATTGAGATTTATATGTCAAGCTGTAGGTTCTACATTGTGTAGCTTTGTTATCCTTGCTGAAAATTTCATTACTTTTTGGATTTAACTTCGTCCTCCCTACTTCACCCCCTTCGTCGCCCGCGTGGCGCAGTGGTTAGAGCGTCTGCTCTAGAGTCCGGCGTAAGGATTTGATCCTTACGTCGCGGGTTCGATTCCCACTGTGGGACGTGGAGACCGGTCCTTCGGATGAGACCGTATAAACCGAGGTCCCGTGTCGCAGTAGGTGCTGGCACGAAAAAGATCCCTTACTGCTCAATGGCCGTAAGTGCCGAGTTTAGGACAAAATTTGCAGCTCTCCACCGGCAAGTGGTGGCGTCTCCATATGAGTGAAAAATTCTCGAGAGGGACGTTAAACAACATACAAACAAACTTCACCCCCTTCAATCAAGCCTGGGGCCAGGAAATCTACATTTCATGAAGTTGTTTGCATTTTTAAATAGTTAACTGGGGCCTTTCTGTGCTTGGGAAACATATCTTTATATCATAGTTTTGCCCATCCCTAGCCGTGCATTTATACGTACCATGATTTGAAAACTACACTATTTGAAGATGAAAAAACATAATGTGATTCATTGTGAAAACACTGTTCTTGAGATGAAAATCTTCCCTAGATACGCATTTTCTTAATTTTGATTCCCTGCGGTGGCCCTCAGCTATCTTTGGTGGAGGTCATGATTTGAATAAGGCTAAATTTACAGTACAATTAAATAATGTAATATAAACATGTATAACTTAATAAATTAACATTTCTTAAAATAATCAAGTCAAATTCCATTTATCCAAGGATATGCAACAGAGAATTTGCTTTACTTTTTGAGAAGTTTTATAAAAAGAGTGTTCAAAAGGTAAGTAAACAAACTGCCGATGACCTACACACTTTATTAAAGGAAGCTTTAAGTATGCACTAATAAAAATGTATTTTTGACTTTGAGAATATTGTATCATACATGTATTAAAGTGTTCAAATTCAATTTATTTAGATTTCAACATGAGTATCTGCCTTACATCTGTAGGAAAAATTTTCAAAGCCAATAAAGATTAGTGAAAAGATGTTGTTTACTTCCATTGTAAAAATATTCAAAACAAGCGAGTTTATTGGTCTGTAGAAACGACTATAAAGTGTTGGGAGGTGGATGCAATAAACAAGTTGATAAAAATGTGTCTAAAATTAGGGAGTGAAAGGCAGTTGATTGACCTATGCTGGAAAGTGGAGAAATTCTCCCCAACAGTGAACAAAAAATCTTATGCCGTAAATTGCACTTATTTGCATTACGGGATCTGTAGTGTTAAGGTCAAAGACTAATATATAAATCCAGTTCTGCACCTACCTTGGTATAAGTAATCTCTTGTAAATTTCATCGTCAAGTCACACACAGAAAACAAAACAGGATATAGATGTGGCACATTTTAATTTCGACAAACTGCGAAATATATAATGACAATGATAAATAAATGGTCAACTAAATAAAAACAAATAATAATCGTATAATCAATAGCTATGTGGACGGACATTTTCTTGATCGACACTATACACCAGACAACTTCTGGTGTAAGGGTGGGGGGATACAACCTAGGAAATTTAATTCTCCACAGAGAAGTGCAAAACTGAATTTTATTTCACTGAAAACAAAACTCATTCAATTATAAAATAATGATGAACATATAAGTTGAAACTCTTTTCCCTTTTTCACATTTGCTTCAGTATATATTCAATGAAAAAAAGACCACAAATATACACGATACTTTAATTTTGCCTAAAGAAGAGTTTCACTGAAACAAACACTTAAGGGAGCCGACTGGGGTTTTATTGTGTGAAAACTACTATAGAGAAACTCTTTAATTTTATACCATATGTACCTTACACTGACTTCAGTATACATACCAAGTTTAGTGAAAATCCACCGTCTGGTTATTTTTAGGGACCATCTCAAAATACAGGTACATTTACTATAGGATTATATAGGAAAATACCATTTTTTCGCACTTCTGAGCAGATTATACAAATGCTACTATAGACTTTTTGCTCAAATTATATTATTTGATGGGTAATATTATATTGTACATTTTGTGCAAAAAACACAAAATTCTACCGTCTGGTTTCCAGAGGGGGCATCTCAAAATGTCAAAATTCATGATATTTTCCTGTTTTTATGGAGTACAACAAAAATGACAGATACCACAGATTGACATAAAAAATTATAAAAATGATTGTTAGATTCTCGATTCCCTATGTTAAAAATTTCAAGAGCATGTATTTTATACTTTTTATTTTATGGCATAATTAATGACCCCGCTTCAAGAACTTCGGTTTTTCATAACGTCAAAAACACACTATTACGACGTCTATCTACCCATCATTTGAAAAATCGTTTAAAAAATCAGTAATTTAAAAACTTAATTAGATATTTTAACCTGAGATTTCCTAAAGGGGGAGTTTCGATAAGACCGCTTATCGGCCCACTTATTTTCATAAAAACCAATTTCGTTTTATTTTTTCAAAATTGGTTTAGAATTCAAGAAATATATGTTAATTTTTGTTGTTTATATTTCAAGAGTTTATATGAGATGAATTCACGCCGTAGTTGGCACATTCTTAGATGTACCCTCAAATGCTTTAACATTAGGCTAATGGGAAAATATAAGAGGGTGGCATTTATAAATCGATGGTTAGAATATGAAGTGGTGCATGAGGGACACTCACCTAGTTTTGCTCAGTAATTAGATATACTCTGCACACTAATATCTTAAAATGTGATGAGTGTCGCGTGTGCACTTCATATCCAAAAATTGAAAATTGTCTAAAATTTGCATATCTAAAATTAGAAGCTCCTGGTTACTTGATCTGACACCGTGTTAAAATACTAAGCCAAAAGTAGCATATTTTTTCTAAACCAAAGAGAACTCTCGAAAATATTAAATAAGAAAACATAATCGTATCCTATAGTTATTTCCCTACTTATTTTGTCGCTCGCGTATAACGTTAACGTCACATATTTAGCTCACCTACACGACGTTGGGGGAGCTTTTGTAATACCATCGTTATAGGCGTATAGGTTATTAAAAGTTTTTAATCATTTTTTTTTCATATCATCAGAGTCGCCTGATTTAGTGTGTTTTCTTGTCATCTGTAGGGTTTTAGATGCTGCATTTTCAGTTAAAGAATGTCCAGGTTAATGTTTTTAAAGCAGGTTAATGTTTATGGAGCAGTGCAGCCATAAGCACTTGTTGAGAAGACGTGCTTCATGATGCATCTTCGGATGCACACTTTCAGACTTCCTTCAGATGCTAGATCTGACTTACATTTTCTTGATGAATGCTCAGGGTATATATTTTGGAACATGTCTCATTTTCATGTAACTATAATCCCCATCTTGAAGAAATATGCACCGATGATGCATTACACATTACCAGAACTGTAACAGATGCCGGATCTTACATTTTCCGAATGACTGACTGAACTAAAGAGAAGTTTAAGAATTAGTCCATTCATTAACGTTCTTTATCATGGATATGGTCCTTTCCTTTGAATAGAAACTCTCATCGCTTCAATCTGTTAGAGAAGGTTCATATATATTTCCGTGTGGTCTACATGTAGGGAGCGTAGATTACTTTTAAGACTGGATGTTGATGTTGATTTGTACGTTTCTGCAGGATATGATTTAACATATACATTTGGTATTTACAAATTGCGGATATGGTCTAGAAAATCAAATAGTGACTAGAGTTGGTGAAACAACATAAGCATCAAAAGGTAGTTGGGAAGCGCGAGGAATTACATGTAGGTCCTCGCTTGCCTGGATTGTCTCATTTTTGCTGAAAACATAATGCACCTCTTTATGTGCGTAAATACTTTTAAGTTTAAGAATGAATAGAAGACATGCACTCAATGTATTTTAGTTTTTTTATCATTTGGCTATTTATTCATACATTCTGTAAGCATTGCATTAGCAATAATAGTCCACTATCGGCACACCAAGTATAACCTGGTTTCCATAAAAAATTGAAAATGCCCTATTTAAAAAAATCATTGAAGCGGAAGAAAATGCAACCCAAGTTTAACACATATACCAAAACAAAAATCAGCTCAATATATGCGATTTAAAAAAAACAAAACAAAACAAAACAAAAAACGCCGACCCCCCCCCCCCTTTTTTTGAATTTGTAATATTCCGTCAAAAATCAATGAAGCAGAATTTAACGAAATTCAAACTTGAATTTCAAACTCTGTTTCTCATCAGGATACACTATAAATACCAAAACCAGCTCAATATCTGCAAGCGTTTAGAGAAAAGTGCAAAAAACTAAGTGGAACAGACTGACAGATAGACAGAAAGACGGACGGACAAACAGGCGGACAGACGATGAGGAAACTTATAGACCCCTCCGGCTTCACCGGTATGGGACTAATAATTACTAGCTTGATAAAATATTTTGACTGGTAGTAATACGCCTGGTATTATTTAATACAATGTACATTGCAGTATGATTCTTTTAAATATGCTTTAAAAATATAAATAACTGCATTTTTTAATCGTACCGAATTCCGAAATCTGTTAATTTCAAGATTTTTTTTAAAATTCAATTTAATGAAATTACGGTACATTTTATTAATACTATATTTAGCACAATAACTTTAGTTGATAAAAATGTGTTGCAAGCAGTGTCAAACACCTGTCAATGACAGTTTAAGTTTATCTATCTCTTGTCTATATATCTTTACATTTGCTTTTCTACGTACGGGAAAATGTTAAATGTTGATTATTCAGTCTAAGTATAAACTGTCGATTAATTCATTTTTTGAAAATTCCTGTCTTTATTATTCATATACGTTTTATATGTTACATTCATCCTCTTTGAAAGAAGAGTTACAATTAAAACACGAGAAAAATCTTGCACTTTAAAACGCATTCAAATAAAATAAACATCATTAATTTTCTGTTAATTCAAATATTGAAATTGGTTATTTGATGTTTTTATTCACATTCGTAATATTTCATTTATGATTTTGACGTTAAATAAACTCCATTACCCCCTTTAAATATCACCCCTCCAAAAATATGGGGAAGAGGGTATACTTAAATTTTTAATTATCACGTGACCAGAAAATGTGCAGTATAAATTTTTTTCATATTTTAAGGAAGATAACGCTTTTATCTACAACATATCACAATTTCATTATTTTTTTGAGGGGCCGAAAAACAGCCTTATCGAAACTCCCCCTTTGTTAATTTTTATAAATTATGTAAAAATAGTTGATTTAAAAGGGTAAATACGCTTTATTTTACTATGCTGCGCGAAGTATTGCGCAATGAAAACCCCAGTCGGCCCCTTAAATTCAAATACTTGCTTCTTGGTTACAGCTTACTATTTTTGAATGGAAAATTTGTAAATTTGAAGATCGTTGAAAGGAAAAGTCACAAAATAAAAAAAAAAAAAATCCTCTTCCCATTTGTTATGGGTTATTTGGATAATTTGCTAATATACATGTAATTCAAAATTTAATAAGTTAACAAACTCGAGGCTAACAATGTACAAAGACACAGCACTAGTTCCTGGCAAATTAAACAAAACTTTAAAGTTAAAAGTTCTGCATTATCAAGTTGGTACAAAAAATTGTCATTATAAAGACAATAATAGTTTCTGTAAATGTTGAATCTCGTTTTTTTTTTTTTAAATCTGGCAGGCAATAAAGCAAAAGCTAACAAAAATATGAAAATAACAAATCACAAGGTAAGGGGGATAACTCTGGGCAAAAGTTCAGAATTGCACTCAATGTTTTGTTTCCCAAATCTTAATTCTTATTTCAAAGATTAATACACATTTCACAAAAAAAAAACATTTTTAAAACGTTTCAAATCAACATATCTTAATTACTTGTTGTTCACTCAATACGTATTTCAAAAATATTATAGTACTTTATACTTCACAGTAATACTATACATATCACAACTAGGTAAGAATTCAATATACAGGAAAAAATAATATGGGTAATTTTGTCAATGTAAATTCTCTTCAATATTTTTTTTCTGATGAAAATATACAGATTTATCTGACATGTTTGAAATCAGAAAACTGAATTGTCTAAAATGGTTAATTTGAATTAGGAAGAAAGTTCAAGTGTGTGCAAATGTAACAGTGGGGTATGTATCACTGAACTAAACACAACACTAAGGGATATCACTCTGTTCTGTCTCCACTGACACTCCTCTTCTGCTATAATTTCCTCTCCGAATAATAACGTACTCTTACATCTTTTCTGTGTCATTAGTATTCATAAACACATGGCAAAGTGTAAATATACGTACTGAAAGGAAAAAGAAACGCAGGGTAAACCTTTTAGGTGAAATAAGGTTGTATTTTTCAGACGTATTTTTAAGTATTCCTATCTAACATTAAATTTCATCTTTAACAAACACGTAACTAAAATCTCATTTGATTTTCCCTAATAATTCATGAGTTATTGAAACTCATATGACGGTACCCCCCAAAAGTGAAAATTGAAAATTCTCATTATCTCACATGTGCCCTCGCGCATCTGTCACAGCCTTGATTCTCCCATGCAAGGAGTTCATCAGTGTGTTTATCCTTCTAATAGGGATATTATTCAACCCTTCCGACAAGAAATCCCTAGGCTGATTTAGACCACCTTGGGTATTTTGAACCCTATCGTCAATGTAGTCCTAAAGATTTAGATTAGGAAAAAATGGACTTTACGGAGACCAGTGGATGAATGTGATAGTTTGCGAGAAAGTTGACAAACCCTGGCAGCATTGGGACGGGGGTAAACACGCCGGAAAAAAAAAATAGGCAAACGAGCACGCGGGCGCGAGTGAGTGAAACACCAACGTAAAATTGATGAGCTCACAAACCATAATCGCGCTATCGATTTCCTTCAGTTTTGGGGTGAATGTAAGACTATCATAGCCTACTGTAATAATAGCAGTTTTAGGGCAATGTGATGGTGATTATGCAGGTGGCAGGATAAATAGCCCGATCTTGACGTCGCGCTTTTACGCGTCAACGTCATCGTCACGGTTGGTTGGAAACCTTTCTAGGCCCTTTTTGAGGACGGATAAGACGTTTTATGGCGGAAATATTCACAAAAAATGCACAGAACCCCGGTTTTGCCTTTGTCCTTACTTTGGCAATGCAATAGCCAGGCCCCCATGGAACTTCCGTCAACCGTACCATGATTGCAAGAAATGCACATCGTCTGTAAATACCGAAAAACAGTGTGTATAACTTAAGTGCAGCAAGTGGTACTAAGAGATGTGTTGAAAAACATGTCGTAATCAATATGCACGTGTTTTTGGCTTTTTACCACTTTCCCTACGTGACGTCATATATTTCACGATTGAGTAATTCTGAACACTGATTTAAATGCAAGATATCCCTCTGACCAATTTTCATATTTTCTGTTAAGCAGTAAAAAAAAAATCGCATATTATGTTACCCTGCGTATCTTTTTCCTTTCAGTATACTTTAGCTTATCTTATAGGTCTGCTTGGAAAACTGATATAATTAGAATTCACAAAGGTGCCTAGAAATCACATACAGTATTTATTCAGCCAGTACAATACTAATGAAATTGACAAACGCGTTTTCTTGTAATTGCAATGATTTTGACAGTATTTAAGTGGGTGTATGTGTATTGTGTATGAGAGAGAGAGAGAGAGAGAGAGAGAGAGAGAGAGAGAGAGAGAAGATTGCGCAATCGGTAAAACCAACACCATAACAAGAAGTCGTATACAAATATTTCTTTTTATTTAAAAAAACAGTAAAATAAAACGTGACACATGTGGGATATTTTTTCGTTTTATCACAGCCGCAATATAAAATACAACAAATTGGGATTTTCAAGACTAATGGAAAAAAGTTTACATTGCCTCATGTTAATTTCATGTTATGCTACAGCTGTAAAAGGGGAAGGGGGGAGGGTAAAATGCCCTTGTGTTATACATATGGACAAAAAACATAAGTCATAACAGTATTTAGGAATCATGTATTATGCAAAACCAAATCACGACACATACACAACACATACATGTATAGGAATGTGTGCCAAGTTTCATAAAAACTTAGCGTGCAATATTCTCTATATATTAAGAGTCTGAATGCAGATATTATAAAGGCGTTATTTTGACAGACCTTTAGCAAGTTTTTTTTTTAAATTTAAGGGGAGGGGGCAGGTTCCCCAAAATTTTACAAGCAAAAATAAATGATTATAAATGATAATATAAAAATATTTTAAAAAACAAACATACCGCCTAAACTCGAAAATCCTATTCCATTGTTGCGCGGAGGGGAGGGTCTTTCTCTCACTTTGCGGAAGTTTTTTAATGCTAGAATTTTCTAGAGTTCGGCCTTACTGCAGTAAAACGTGCAGGAGCAAAGCAGCATACAAACGAAATTATTTCCACATTTAAACTACAATCTTATTTTCAAAAACAAAAGAGGGTCCGCCTGTTTGAAAAGGCTACATTTATTCATATCTTTCTATAAAGCGGGTTGTCTTGGACGCCTATACAATACATTCGAGGTTGCTTTTCCGTCGGAAAGACCCGAGAAGTTGCGATTGCACAGAAAGTCCACGGAAGCATATAATTTATAGAAAAGTACAAGTCATGGATTGTTTTTCCGATCAGGAAGTAATATTCAAGTAAATTACTGTCATCGCATTCTTACATCTCAAAGTCTGTCAAGATTTATTAAAAGCCTAAAAACTGTAAGTAAAAACATTACTGAGATTATCTTTTTGTGAATTATGATTCAGTTACATGATTTTAAGACATCCTTGAATTTTTCACGTGCAAACAGGCATTGGACCTTAAGGAAGTTAATGTGAATATATTAAGTATGTGTATGAATTCCTTTTTATACATGCACATACTTTATATTTACATGGACATTAACTTCCAGTGACCGTGGGCACTTAGAGGTGTAAAAACGTCTATTTCTTTAAGTAAAATTCCTTGGAGCGGAACAAAGCAAGGTATATTGTAAGTAAAGTATACAGAAACGATTTATTGCGCCAGGCCGTTTGAAAAACATCCACAATACCCTTAACTCGAATTTGCCTCAAAAAGAATATCCTGCCCTTCGTTTTTTATGCATGCACATACTTTATATTTACATTAAAGCTGACATGAATTCTTAAATACGCAACATTTTCATCTGTTTTCATCCTTGACGACTTAATTTATCCGCGTTCACTTTTCGCCGCCATATTTCTCATAGAATCCGCCATATTTCTTTCAGATTCCTTGCCTTATTTTACGGGCTATATAAACCGTAATACATTGCTACACTTAAGTGATTTTCTGGTTTGATTCTCGACCTGTACACATCTCCGATAAAAATGTATTCGAAAAACATCATTAACGAACCTAAAACACGTTCTAAAACTCAAAATCATACTGTTGCAAACTTGAAAACTAATTAGAATTACATTTTGAATACGTTAGATAAAAGGTGAACAATAACAAATGTATGAGAAAACGCATCAAACACCGTAAATTCTTTCTTTACCTGGAATACTGGAGTGGTTCGGGAATGTGCAAATATCGAGAGAAACTCATTTACACCATATTTTCCATTTATTGAAATATGCATGACGAAATAAAGCAATAAATTCTATCATAACTCATTGTAAACAATTGGTCGGTTGTACACATAATCAGATTGCAACGGCCAGGGAAAATATCAAATTCGGAAATAGCACTGGAATTCGACTGAAAAAAAATATACAACTTATAACATTTACAAATTGAAGTTATGGTAGCAGTAAATAAAATATTCAATTTTACTGCATGACAGTATATTACAACATATAATAATGTTCTACAGTCACAGGTCTAACATCATGAAGGGGGGGGGGGGGGGGTTGGGGTTGGTTAAAAAAATGGAATACGTATTATATGTAAAATACAGACAAGGTATCGTTTTTCAAAGGAGAAGAATTAAGCAGCCAAAAAGCAATTGACTCGCAAAAAATAAAAATACGTTAGCAAGAAATTTTAACAAGCCAAATAAAAAAAAGTTTCAAACGAGGAACCCTTTTCGTGCGCGTGTGTGTATTTCAAAAGGAGTGGGTGTTACAAGTCTCTTTTTGACAAAATATGTTTGGGATAAATTAATTGGGGGTTGAAGTTTGTTGGCCACATTGCAGCAAGAACTGGGACGGGGGGGGGGTGCTACGGGCCTTTAAATGAAAATTTCCATACACGTACTAAAATACTAATTTTAACAATGGGGACGAGATCCAAGTAATCCATGTCTAGCATAGTATCGTAGTGATAAGAGAAATGAAACAAGAACTCGAGCTGAAAAGTCGCAAGTACAAAATTCAAATTATTTTTTTTTTATATAAATTGGTATCGATATTCGGCTTTCGAGAGTTTCACAAAATACGCGATTTACGTCGGAAATGAAGTTCCTTCCTTCTGAATATAATACATACATTTAGTGGTTTAATTGTATCATTATAAAGAGGAAGCAAGATAGGACGAGTCACCCATATGTATTTTGTCAACGTATGTAATGCCCTGAAAAAGTCTGTATATTTTACCTCTACTCCTTACCCCAAAATTCGGGTAAAGAAAGGTAGTGGCTTTAATCGGGTTTCAATTTTTTTGTCTGATCAAGATATCCTTCCCCAGACATTTCACAACACTTTGTGACAACAAAACCACCTTCTGAAGTGTCTTTTACTGGGCTTCTGATTTTATTTTGGTCTGATTGTCAAGATATTTTGCCCCCCCCCCCATTTTACATCTCTTTGTGACAAGAAAACCTTCTCCTCCATCACATTCAAATTTGAAAAGGATTCCTACATGAACATAAAACAGGAAGGTAGCACTCTTTTTCAAGAGGGGGGGGGGATAATTCTCCATGAGTACTTTGGAAAAATAACTTTGAAATAGATAGTTCCACAATGCTTAAGTATTCAATAGTAGGGGTGGAGCCAATTCCGTTCTCATTTCATTTTTGGCATAAACATATTTGGGTATATGGTTTACAATAATATGGGATAGCTCAATAAAAAGAGGAAGAGCCAGTGATTTAAATGAAAATTTCTTTTCCTGTTGAGCAATGGAGATTATTATTTTATTTTCTGGTGCATATTTTAATAAATAGAACATCTACGACCCAGTACATTAGTCTTATAGATAGGTTTATGGCGTTCGACTCGTTTTCACGAGATACATTTGTCTGAATCTATTGTAAATGAATGCATATGATATACAAAGCATTCAGATTGGTTGCCTGTTTCATTCTTGCAGTAGATGATTGCTAATTATTTGACGAAGTTCTTTATTTTCATTTTGTTGCCTTATTACAGTTATCAAAGTTATTGTGCAAATATACTGATGTACATAAACTGCATTTGAACTTTTTTTTTATCGAACTAGCTCCAATATTATTTAAAACATAATTACTTCTTATTTTCCTTATTAGGTCTTTCTCTGAAAGACCTACTGAAGTTGTTATGTTTCTTGATATTTTTCTTCCGCTGATTTTTGTTAAAAGGTTTATCGAAAAAGTTTTGTTCATCATAAAGGTCATTAAAAATCATAAGAAGATTTGACCCAATGAAAATGAACTATGACCCTTTCAGAGTTCTTGCCCCTCAAGGTTGAGGTCAAAATGCTGATGCAGTTGAAAAGCTTATATCAGTATGTATTTACTATTAGCATAGAAGTTCAATAAAAATATCAGAAATGGTTTATTTAAAACGTAGATAAACACTAATTTAAAAAAGTGAGGTCAAGGTCAAAGGAAAAGTCAAGGTCAAAAAAGTTGATGCAATTGATATCTCTCAGCAGTATATATCAGCATATGAAGTTTGATAAATATATCTTGAATTGTTTATTCAAAACTGATCTAGACACTAATTTAAGAAAAGTAAGGTCAAGGTCAAAGGAAAAGTCAAGGTCAAAAATTTTGATGCAGTTGAAAAGTTTACATCAGTATGTATCAGCATATGACGTTTTATTGAAGTCAGACATGACAAACACTATATGCCTCGGCCATATTTATTGCAGGGCATAAAAAATTGAATCTACACTATATGAGGATGTTTCCATATCAAAATGACTAACAAGCAAATTCAAAGAATTGTGGTCCCCTGCTTTCCGTGTCCTAGTGGATGGGATGCCATTATTTATGACATATTGTTTCAAATATGCAGGCCTTATCATATGTCATTCAAAAGTAATCACCAAAGTTAAAATTTTTGAAAATTAGGTAAAACATCAAGGTCAAGGGGTAAAAAAATCATAGCATGCTTGGAAACATCTTGTTACAGGTAATGTACATGCCAAATATAAAAGTCCTATCTCTTCTCAATCAAAAGTTATAAGGAAATATAACATTTTTGAAAAGTAGGTTAAACTTCAAGGTCAATGTCACAGAGTCAAAAGTCCTGATATATTTAGAAAGGTCTTGTCACAGGTAATATACATGTATAATATGAACGCCTTATCTTTTCTCTTTCAAAATGATCATTTAAAATAATGTTAAATTTTTTGAAAAGTAGATCAAACTTCAAGGTCAAGGTCATGGGTTAAAAAATCATGGAATATGAAAGCCCTATCTCTTATTATTCAGAAGTTATGACCAAGGTTAAATTTATTGTGACAGACGGACAGACTGACAGACAAATGAGATTTAATGTCCCCTAGGTCCCTTTTGTGAAAACGGACGACAATAATGCCCTTGCTGTTCATGAGAAGAAGATTTATGATGGAAAAAATCCCCTGCATTTTTCTATGTAAATCATTGGATCCCCATATGTGGCCCCACCCTACCCCAGTGGGTCATAATTTTAACAAATTTGAAGCTACGCTGTCTATGTAAAGAAAGTTTCAACTTTTCGGGCCCAGTCAGTGGTTCTTGATAAGACTTTTTTAAAATGATACCACCAAATTTTCACTAATTCTTGATTATCCCCCCTTGAAAGAGGGTGTGACCCTTCACTTGAACAAACTTGAATCCCCTTTACCCGAAGATGCTTTGTGGCAGGGTTGGTTGAAATTGGCCCAGCGGTTCTGGTGAAGAAGACAAAAATGTGAAAAGTTTACAGGCGGACAGATGGATGACAAACAAAATGTGATCAGAAAACCAGAAAAACTCAAGTGAGCTAAAAACTGATGATCACAAGTACTTGGAAAGAGTTACAGTATTTGAAAAGCAGTTTTTTTCATGCATTGTTTTCAGAAGCTGAAAAGGTATGACTTGTATCCATGTTGAAAAAACTTCACATTTCAGAAAAAAGTATGATTAAAAATAGTTAATCAAGGTGCTTTGAGTAGCAAAATAAGCTAAACTGGTATAGCTAATTCAACCACAGAGCTTAGTGAATTTTAAAATGCACAACCTTTTCAACTCTTAATCATTCTTAAAATATTTATATCATCATTTCTGATTCAAGGGAGAACTAGAGATATGATCAGAAGTATATCCATTGACTAATAAACATGTACATGTATATTGTGTTTTTTAAGTCATTAATGTTTGTTTGTTGTTAAATGTCCCTCTCAGGAATTTTTCACTCATAAGGAGACACCACCACTTTAAAAATAATGATGACGTACAAGTCAGATTTGAGGTTAACATTCATTTTAGGAATTTTCAACAATTAAGACGTAAAGAGATAACTCCTTCCCCTTGCCCCTCCCCCTTCCCAGACCCCTGTTTGTTCATGTATGCAAACTAGTCTAATACTTGGGTTTGACTTAAAAAAATGTGAATACATTCAAATAGTTTAATGGTCCATCTCTTTGAATGATTTTCATTCCTAATTCTAGGAGGGTACATGGGTTGACCCAAATTCATGAATGAAATGTCAAGTAATCTTATCATTGATGCACTTTTATTTAATTTGATGTAGTCATATTATGAACATTTCCAGTTCATTAAGAGAGTGGGGATGACCTCCAGGGGTTCATAACCTTAAACCATTAGATGTACATAACATAATAACACAAGAAACAAAATTATGTATAGTCAAATGGAAAAGTTTCTACTATTTAGGAGTCACATGATCATTTGTCATTTCAGGGACAGGGAGCGGCTAGGGAGATTGGAACCCCCCCCCCCCCACCCCTGGACTTTGCAGAGTTATCTAAATAGGACTATATACTGATTTACAGAAGCAAATAAAAAATGACTTTGGATGCCCTCCCCCTTAAAAAAACATGGACCCCACCATCATTGTTTTTATTTTGTTTGTTTGTTTTTGCTCCTCAGGAAATTCTGGGCTGGAATTTTTTTGGACCGAGGTGTGGACCCCCCCTCCCCGGAAAAAAATTCCCGGATCTGTGCCTGTAACTGAATGTAATGTCGACAACGGGAGATAACTCTTCAGAATGTGAAATTCGTCTATTGTGGCATCCGATGATCCACTCTCTACCATCGGCTCATACATTCAGTGTCTGAGAGAGAAACGAACGACAACTCTGCATAGTAGATTGCCGATGATCTTTGATCCTTTTTAAACTTTAACCTAACCATTTGCATTTCGGTTTATTTTACCCCAATCTATACTTAATACCGACTGTCATAGGTCCTGTCAACTTCATGAAATATAATCCAATTAAAACACAAAATGAATTAATTTCCACTGATATACATGTAACACTGCACCATGTCACATGGCATGTGCAATCTAAAAATGATAATGGTAAAACTAGTACTAGTACTGGTAGGGTGACGCAAGCCCAATGTGATGTAGAAATTTTCAAAAAAGTGTTCACATACATGTACAGTACAAGAACAAATTTTAAATTATAACAAACGATGTTTTAACATAACTTTGCCATCTAGGCCTATTTCCAAAAACAGGCAAATTGTGTGTGTGTGTTGGGGGGAGGGGTGACAAAATTGATTGGGTATGGCTTTTCAAGGAGGTTTTTGCCTAATCAAATACTAAAAAAAGTTTGCACATTTTGATAAATTCATCAAAAACGCTTTGTACTAAAATAATATTATTTGTTGTTGAGAAAATAAATTTAAAAAGTTCCAATTATGGGCCAAAAATTTATATCCCCCCCCTTTTATCAAAACCTAATTTACATCATTAATTAAATTCTGTTATTTCAGACTGGTAATGAAATACTTATAAGAGGTTCATGGGTCACATGGTCAACTGCATGAGCATTTTATGCTCGATTTGACGAATACATGTACTGTGTAAATTATAGAATTATTTGGACTTTTTCCTTGGTAAGCCCAATATGAAGGAGTGTGCATTTAGAAGCAAACACCTTAGTGCGGGTATTACTGTCTCATGACAGCATCTAGTTTAATTTTAAAATCAACATGTTTTGTGACCACGGAGCATACTTAACAACATTGTAAGATCAAAAACATACACGCTGCATGAGATTTTTAAAATACTCTCCCTATACACTTCACATTATGGCCAAATACCAGTGCATTCTTTAATAAAATATTTCCCTATCATTTGAAATTTATTTTGCTAACAATTGTTTCAGTAGCATAATTTTGTTTATGAATGTTATATTTTTTTACTGCATGAATGTGTTTTCAAAAGATCTGCAACTACGCATAATTCTTACCATAACCATACTAACGTTTTTTAAAAAGTCTTTTTATTAGCTTTTGACAGATGCTCCGTTATCTCACTGATCGTCTCGTCTGATACAGTCTCTATCATTCAAATACCACCTGTGCAATGTACACACACATGCATAGCTCGTTTTTGACATATTGCATGCTTCCTCCAACATTTTGAGAAATTTTTTTTTGAGTTTTCCAGATTACAACACAAAATTGTATCGTTAACTGGTGCTCCGTGACGTTCTACGAAGTCATCTTTTTTGCCCTTTTCAATGAGTACTGCCTATCTTCTGAAATTGATTTCTTTTCAAGGAAGCAAAATATTAAGTCATAAAATCGAATATGAAACGATGTAACAATTTGAAAGACTGGAACTTTTTGTTTTTGAGCAATTTCACAGAGGATATATGACTACAGACATTATTTAGTGTTTTAATTGTAAATAACGAAATTCTGACCGCCTCCGCGATCCGATTTTCGCCATTTTAAAATCTAATTAAGTTTGAAATAAATCACGGCATTTTAAGATTTCTTATACCGGTACATGTCATTTTAATTCATTGTTAAAACATTGCTACCAAATTTGTATACGATATGACGTTTAGTAAAAAAGTTCTGACAATAGTCCGCAAACTTTCTGAACAACCCTCGTATTATTCATTTCAATGCATCTTAAAGAAGTCCTTTTAAACCAGTTTTAAATTTATTATCTTTAACCTTAGTCTGAACCATTTCAAAGTTATTTCCCCTTTCATCATAAAGCCTGCTATCTCTACTCCTCCAAAATCGTACTCTGTAGAAACACCAAACTTTCACTGTTTCTGAAGATAAAATTTCAATTTATTCTCTGTGAAAGGATCTTACGACCCCTTATGTGAGTTATTGACCTTTTTGTGTCGTTCGCTTGTCGTTAAAGAATAAAACTTTTTAACGGATAGTTATAGAAACATGGGACCAACTGCAATGTGACCGTTCATCTTGAACATTTGGTCAAGTCAAAGGTCAAGGTCACTTTGATTTCTTTGAAATATTTTTTTTCCAATCTTCTAGGCCAATTCTGTTTTTTTTTTCATACAATTTGTCCTTGAGAGTTAAATACAAATATTATATTAAATTTATAGAAGGTGGAAAGACCTCTAATTGTTCGAGAACAATTAAACTACTCGTTTTTTTAATTTCTGTTTTGGTTTTTAAACTTTTTCAATTAGTTCGCATATCCCCCAAACACTTTACTATCGGAGATGTGCACGATGGAGTCGACAGCCACTCAAGTGTAACGAGCTCATTTTGGGTATATATTGTTACAATAAGACAAGGATTCTGAAAGAAATATGACGGAATACGGCGAATGGGGATGAAACAGGTCGTACAATGATAAAAAAACTGGGTATTTAAGAATTCTGGTCAGCTCGAACTATCAGTGCCCGTGCTTTTGTTGAAGAGACAGGCTAAAAAGATTAAGGATGACTTAATCAATTATTGTTTATATAAACTTTAAAATATGAAATTCTATTTGTAAGTCTACATCGTACTCATGAAATACAGAACACATTCATTTTTGTTTTTTTTAATACAGGAACTTATTCATTTTCAGATGGCTTTATCTAAAATGGATATTCCCCGCCCAGCCCAACACTTTTTAGAGTGTGGCATTGAAGAATGTGAAAGAAACTGTGTGTTCTATTGCAACCCTTGTCATCAAAGATTGTGCAAACAGTGCAGCGATAAACATCTGAAAAGTCCGAAGAACAAGAACCATGAGGTAGTTCTTTACCAGCAACGCAATCGACGACTTCCTGTGGAGAAATGCAAGATCCACCCCACTAAAGATGTGGAAATGCTCTGTGAAGAATGCCAAGTTCCAGTATGTTCCAAATGTGTCACACAACAAAACCACCGGGGGCTGATCTGGAAATAATTTATGCAGAATTTCAGATTTGCAAGAAGAAATGTCCACCAAACACAAGTACTTTCTCCCAACATTGCAAGATTTACAGGGAGAAATTAAAAAAGATTCCTCAGAAATCAAACACATCATGGACAACATCAGAACATCCTTGAAGACTGAAGGTGAGTCCCTCAAAAGTCTGGTGGACACAGTTGTATCTGAGAACATGAAGCAGTTAGACAAGATAGAGCATTCACTGTTAGATGATCTAAAAGCCCAAGACAAGATCATGGATGATTACATCACTTATCTTAATAACCTTGTCAAAGAGCTTCACAGATGTCTGTCCTCAACAAAATCCCAGAAATTAATGTCTAAAAAGAAACCAACGATCCAACCAATACCAGAGACAACAAAACCAGTCACACCAGGATTTACTGCTGGTCAGTACAGCAAATGTGATGTCATCAAATTACTTGGTAAATTACATATCCCTGACACTAAAGCAGAGAAAAAAGCAATAAGGCCAATTGAAAGTGTCTACAATACAGCAATGGAACCTACACAAAAACAGATGAAAGAAGACAGAAAGAAATCTGACAAGAAAAAAACAATGTCTCTATCTGCCTCTGTCACCAAGGTCAGGGAGTTCAATGTTCCAGGTGTATATGATATATTTCATGTATCACTTGATCAGTCAGGCAGACTCTGGATCAGTGACTTGTATGGTAATCTTGTCCAAACAAATCTACAGGGGAACGTGATACAGAAGATAAAAACCAGTGGTTGATCTGAAGGTCACCACACAGTGACACAGGACGGGGATCTGTTCTTTACAGACCAAGACAAGAAAGTCATCAATAGGATAACACAGGATAATAATATCACTGAATTCATTAAAACTGGAGACTGGAAACCATACAGCATATACTCCTCCTTAATCAACGTGGACATACTTGTGGGGATGGCTAGAGAGTCTAAGGGACTGTTAAGACTGATGAAGAATGAGGAAGAGAGTAAAGTCACCAGGTTCAACAAGACAGGAAAAGAACTACAGAACATACAGAGGGATAACAAAGGACAGGGACTGTATATATCACCATAGTACATTACAGAAAACATCAATGGAGATATCTGTACATCAGACTTTAGTAATGGAGTAGTGGTGGTGAATAGATCAGGACAAGACAAGTTCTCCTACACAGGTCAGAAGTCAGTGTTTTGGCCCTATGGAATCTGTACTGATGTCCTCGGTCACATCCTGGTGTGTGATCAGTACAGTAACAATATTCACCTCCTTGGTCAGGACGGTCAGTTCTTGTCTCTATTACTCACAGAAGAGCAAGGGGTAAAATATCCCATAGTGTGTGTGTGTGGATGATGAGAACAATCTCTATGTGGGACAACTAGGCAACACACTTACAGTGTACATATATCTAAAGTGATTAATGTGGTTCTTATTCTGTCTTAAACATAATATATGTTGTATCAAACTTTAAGCTATCGAGTTAATTGTGTACTACTTTATATCAGTTCATGACTGGAACTGTCACATAAAAAATAAAAATGCATTGCACAGATTCACAATTATTTACCTAATACATGTATAATGCAAAATTTTAACAAACTATTACAGTACTTGACTATAAATAAAATTTAATAAATTAGTTTAATTCACATGTTTAATAGGAGGTAAAGATAATTTTACTCTGAAATAAGTATTAAACAAAACAAAATAAAAGGATTTCAATAATTAATATTTGAACAATTTATGTTCTAACTAAAACATTTTTAACTGGAATTCAACATTAATATTTGTAGAATAATTCTTAACAGAACAATTAGAGGTCTCTCCACCTTCTTTGAATTTCAATACTTTTTTTATATTTAACTCTTTACCATTAAATTCCAGAATTCTTTACCATTCTAAATTATAGAAGAAATGAAAAATATAAAAATAAAAAATGAAACGACCTTGACCTTTGAACTTCAAAAAAATATTCAAGGTCAAAGGTCAAGGGTCACATTGCAATTGGTCCCATGTTTCTACGACTTTTAGTTTTAAAGTTATAGGGTTTAACAGTAAGCACAATGACGTAAAAAGGCAATAACTCATTTAAGGAGGCATCAGATATTTTCGTACTGAATGAGATGAAGTTTTGTCCAAAGACCCTGAAGACATAAGTGAAAGTTTGGTGTCACTACGGTTAATGGTTTCGGAGGAGTAGCGATAACAAGGTTTATAGTGAAAGGGGCAATAAGTTTTAAAGAGGTCAAGCTTAGGGGACAAGAATGAAATCTTTTAAATAGCTTTAATTGGACATATTAAAGATGCAAAGATATATAGAATACGTATATAGTATACGTTGAAAGACAAAAGAGATTTAAAAAGAGCTTGATTTCTCATATTTTCAATGACCTTGACCTTTGACTATCACATAGCTTTCAATGCCAGACGCAGATGAATCTAATTCAATTGGTCCAATGTCTCTACAGCTCATCGTTTTGAATTTTTTTTCATTATTCGTGAACATCAAAAACTTTCAGGGGCAATAACTCATTAAAAGGGGTCAACGAATACTTTCGCAATAAACAATTGAGGCGTCTTCTACATTAGTCGAAGACATCGGTGAAGGTTCCGTATCTCTATGGATACGGTTTCGAAGGAGTAGCGATAACAAAATTTCTCGTACAAGGGCAAGAACTCTAAAAGAGGTCATAGTCCATAGTCGTTGTATCAAATCTCTTCATAATTTCTAATGACCTTTACGATGAACAAAAAATATTTTTCGATAAACCCCGAAACAAAAAATCAGTGGAAGAAAAATATTAAGAACTAGTAGACTAATTGTTCAGAGAACAATTAGAGGCCTTTCCACCTTCTTGAGTGTTTTCATGTCATTTAGCTTCCAAAAAAAAGGTAAGAAAAGAAAAAGAAAAATGAATGAAAATAAATAAAACTCCAAAATTAGTCTTTTGCTATAGATTTATTGTCGGACTCATTTCTCTGGAGAGTTCAAAAGATCTTCGCGGATCTCCAAAAAAAGATGGGTTTTTATTTTTTGCGATTTAGGGGCCATTTTTTCTCTCCTTCCCTTCTCTCTTCCTTTCACCGCAAAAATATGGCTGAAATATTACCGACTCGGCGTAAAACAACAATAATCAATCAATCAATCTCTTCCTTTCTTTTCCTCTCCCTTTCTTTCTCCCCCCTCTCTCTCTCATTTTCTACCGTTTGCTTCAGTGTTTATGTATCGTTTAAATAGTAGTCATGGAAAAGCAATGCCTGACATGTGTTTTACTGTGCAAATCGTATTTCTATTTTTGTGCATTATGCATTTGAAGGTTTATTTTGAGGTGTTAAATGTACTGATTATGTTAAACTAATGAGAAAATATAGGTATAAAGGTCCTCTATGGGAACACATGGATTGGACTCAAAGTGGTCGGACTGCGGATCCTAAGGTTGTTGTAGGTTTGGAAGGAAGATTCCTGGTTGAAACAAGCTTCCATGTGGGTTATATTAAATGCAGCTATAATAAATAAAATGTTTTACATGCATTTCAAGAAGAAAACAAGATAATGAAAGCGTGAAATATTTCATTTCCTACATTGATATTAGTTACCCCTCCCCCCTTCATATTTTCTGACCTTAAAAGTATTTTTCTTATCCTGTCATTAGCTTAAAGTTAAAAACTAAATACATATTCTAAAGCTTGTCCAGATCCTTGTGCCATGGGTCAATGGGTCATAAATCATTATTTAAAAAAAGAACAATTTTAGTTTTTGCTTAGAAACAAATAAATTGAAAGCTGGATAAAAGTACCTTTAGATTCTCCTCAAAGTCGAAGGTCAAGGTCAAAGTTCAGATCACATATGGTTTTTGGCTATATGAGCAGGGTTTTGAGGTTTTGAATGAACTTGACCTTTTACCTTGACCCATTCTCAAGGTCAAAGGTCACCTTTGCAGACAGTTACATGTCTTTGCAACTCATAAAGATGTTATTCTTTGATTATGATACACTGTAGCTTTAAAAACTTTCAATAACTATCAGAAGGGGTTGACGAATCTTTTCGCAATGAATTCATTGGAGAGTCACTTAAAGTAATTGGAGACAAGGGTGAAGGTTTCGTGTCGCTTCGCTTTACGATTTCAGAGGATCTGCTTTACGTGTGGGCATAAAAAGAAACCAAGGACATTTATAAGGAAAAATGGTATCCTACAACGAATTCCAAAGGTTGATAAATACTCGTATACAATGAATATTTGAATAATAACGTAAAAAGAATTAACTGCTAGACGTAATCACTTAATCATAAAACTGTTACTTTAAGAGCTATTAAAAAACTAATAAAGAATATTAATCAAGTTAGATTATCACCATTACAGATAATTCAACACAACTCATCTAACTGTCAATTCATGTACGTCATGTCCATGTATCTTAAAAGCACATTTTATCTTATCAGCACTCTTATCACGTTAAACGAATATTTTGTGTGCGCTTGGGAAGGAGGAGGACAAAAAATGCAGCCAATTTCTTCTGTATAAATCTTATTTCCTGGAACTATTCTCACGACCCTGAACACCTATATCATGTGCATGATGAGAACACTATTTACCAGGCAAACAAATTCTATCAATATAATCATAGGTCAAAGTTCAACTGTACAATGATATTTCACCCTGAAAGAAGCTGTATATCAAAACTAAAGAGGTTCAGAATACACCATGGCATATAAAGTCGACTACTAAATCTCCTCCCATCTACAGCCAGCCAAAATTTGATTTTCTTCTAAAATGTTTACAACTCTTTATTACAAAAATATAAAATAAGATAAAAATCATTTACCTAACAAAGTTATGCATTTCCCTGTTCTGCTATATATAAAAAAGAAAAAAAACTGACTTCAAAAATGATGTAATCAGCATTTTGCGAAGGTGCCTAACCTAAAAGCCTCATAACTCGAGTTTAATTCAGCCATAATATTAACAGATATGGCAAATGTGTTTTCTTGCTAGTGCAATTTTATTGACGTGAGTGTATGGGGCAGAGGGAGAGAGAGAGAGATAGAGGAAAACGATTGCACAATTGGCAAAGCCAACACCATAACAACAAGTCGTATACAAATACTTTTTTTGTTATTAAAAATCACTAAAATATAATGTTATAGATGTTGGATGTTGGATGTTGTTTTTTTTTCGATTTATCACAACCGCAATATAAATACAACAAATTAGGATTTCAAAGACTACTGGGTAAAAAGTTTCTGTTGCCTCAAGTTTATTCCATTTCATGCGACAACCGTAGAAGGGGGAGGGGTGTGTTACAAAAATGCCCATGTGATATGCATATGGACGGGAAAAAATGTCACAATAGTACTTAGAAATCATGTTATATACAAAATCACAACACCTACATTTAAGCAAAAACACAGCATGAATATTCATATTTCAATCAATTCGATTGTGACCTTGATCATCATATTGATGGATGGTTATATGATTTTTTTCACTCATACAATGAAAAAGTGTTTCATTCACACTTGTTAAAATAATCTAAAAAATAAATCATCACAATAAATATATTTAGAATAATTTCCAATATAATGTCAATTCTCTTAGAGAAAACACTACAAGCTCAAATTCTAACAAACCTAAAATTCCCTGGTCATCTACTTATGAAGGAAATACTTCAATCATAAGTTACACAGAAGGAATAGTCCATCTTGGTCTTTTTGTAGTCCGCTTCAATTATTAATAGCACAAGCTGGAAAATGAGTCCAACATAAATAAATTGGTCTATGATATATTAATATTTTGAATGACATTTCAAACAACAAAGAATGCCCTTAAACAACCATTTTCAAATAAAAATAAGGATTTTAAGAATTGTAGTTTTAAATGACCCCCCCCCCTTTTCAAAATTCAATAATTCTAAGTAGTATACACTGTAAATCATAGAAAAAATGTCCACTACTTATTTATCCTACAGAATTTAAACAAATGAACACAAAATGGAGATGAGATTGAACACAGTAAAATGTGCATGCAGATTTCCGAACCAGAATAATAACAAAACTTCTTGCCATATAAAATCTTCAATCTTCAAATAAATGTATTCATTTCACAACTAATGATAAATATAATATGTGGACGCATTTTTTAAAAAGATATGGAATTTCATAACCAAGTCATAGTTAATTGCTTTCACACAAGAAGCAAAGAAACACTTCATTCACAGATAAAAAAAAATTATGAGATTGGATTGAGCTGCGATTCAGATGAAGACGGGTGGGGTGGAGATTTGGGGGTATGGGTTATTCAGAGGCTAGTTTACTGTCAAAACTACTCAGTGGTATTCCAAAAGCTTGAACAGCACACTGAGGATAGTTAAAATCCATGGTAAACATGGTAAACACATCTTCTGCCACTCGGCTAAACTGCATCACGATGAACTCAACTGAAAGCAAGGAAAGAGTTTAAAATGCATATTTGGTAGGAAAAATTGTGACAAAACAAATTTTGCTCGTTTAAATGAATAAAATTCTTCAAAGATGTTATATCTCCTAAAATAGTTTACTCCAGAACACTATCGCAATCATTATTGATATGAAAATATGATCACGAATTTCTGATGAAATCATCATTCATATAAATTAAGAAATTTTAACCCTAATCAACTTTTTTCCTTCACAGTATTCATACAAAAAAGATATTATTTTGGAAACTGTTACTCTAAGAAACACGTAAAACAAGCAATTCCTCCTGAAATCTTGTAAATCTTGCTGAATGAAAAGTAAGGTAAATTTGCTGGCTTAAGCAATTAAATTCTTACCATCGTCATGCACATATTCTTTACAGGAGCCTGAGTGACTCGTTTATGGAAATTTAGCACGTATGATTAAGTCTCTAAAACAAAGAATACAAAAATCATTTACACAGTTGTTATTCTAATACTGTGATAAATTCTATTTATAAGTAGACAAAAAACTTTAGCAGTGAACCATTTATTTCAATATTTTCATATCTACAACAGTACTGTAACTGTTCAATAACAGTTTCAGATATGTCATTCACTGATTGATATTTTTCATTCCAAAATCTTATTTCAATAATATATTAATAACTGCAGTACAATAGATAGTGATTTGTTGTGGTGGAATATGTGTATCCCAATACTTTACCAAGTAAACTTAATTTCATTCTGACAACATACCATCATTCCAGACTTGGGTCTTGTTGTGGAGTTCCAGAATATTCTCCATATTTTTTCTCTTGTATCTGTCAATCAAGCCATCATTGTCCTGCAAAACCAAATCAATATTTATCCTATTCTGAATCTCATTTGTGAAATACCACATAATCAAATCATTGAAGCACAATGAAACGCAACTTTGATTTGTAAGTCATTAAGGTACACTTACATACCAAAATTCAGCTCAATATCTGCAAGCATTTAGAAAATAAGTGTTGAAAACCAAGAGGAATTGACTGACAGACAAAGAAACAGACAGACAAACAGATCAGGACAAAACCTATAGTCGGGTTTCACCTCTAGAGGACTAATTACTCCAACAAAGGGGATGGACTCAACTCTTTTTCTCTTTAAACAGATTAAGGGAACTAGTTCAGCGGATTTTTTTTCTCGAGACTTACAGATCTTCGCTTGATGTCTACTCGTTCATGATCCAAATTCATCCTTGGAATAATAATGGTCATTTTTCTGGGTCCTTTAAAACCTAAGACATTTGTTTCCAATAAAAATGAGTCAGAAATAGTCATATTAAATAAGTTACACAAGACTCAACTTAAGACCAACAATCAGTATCTAGAATATATTATGACAAGTGAATCATACAATAATCAAAATCCTCCCTTCCTCCAACTTAAAGTATTCAATAACTGATTGAAAATTTCTACATGTATATTTATTTCCCGTGCCGCGTCAAACCTAACACGTAAACATAGGTAGTGACTGTTCCTTCGCCTTGCGCCCGGCACTAGCTAGAGGTGAAAGTCACGCGTCTTCCGGATGAGACCTTAAAAACCAAGGTCCCGTGTCACAGCAGGCGTTGACACGATAAAGAACCCTCACAGCTCAATGGCCCTGAGTGCCGAGTATAGGTCTAAATTTGAAGCCCTTCACAAGTACATTCAAACTTGTCATAGCGGTCACCTTTATCCTGCGGTCACCTGTCCTATGCGGTCATTTTATTTCCTCCCAATGAATTTTCCTATATGATGTAGCTCTATTAAGCGGTCACCTGCGTAACGCGGTCAGCGGTCATCAAATTTCATGTAATATCGCCGTTTTCACTTGTATATAGTGGTCATTTTGTCCGATCACGAGACCAGGTCTTAAGTCAGGTGACTCCCAGTTTTTGTCACTAATGTAAATAACTGGTCTTGTGTAGCGAGATCATGGAAAAAATAATTGGCCTTATTAAAAACCATTTGAAATATTGGATAATTTATTTATTTTTTTAACAAAAATAAAAAAGGGTGCTAGTGACCGAAAAGGTTATCAGGAAAACGGACTTCCGAAAATCTTAATCTTATGGAATCTGGTTTATTTGTAGAAACGCTAATTAACTGTTTTGTATACTCAATGTGTTCTGATTATCTCGTGATTTTAAACTAGGTAAGACGACCGTTAGGATTAGTCAAGCTTCATTTCTCACAACACCTGTGAATTTGATATCAATTTGTATTATGCACTACTTTTATAAACTGAGAATATTTTGACTTGTCTGTTTATTACGCTACTATTTATGCATTATTAAACATACAATTATCAGGACTAACTAAACTTGTTTTTTAGAGGCAGTTTAGATAAAAAAAATACATTATATTTTATTCATGGCACAACATGATAATGTAATCTTATAATAAAAGAAAGTTTTGTTGTTGTTTGGAGGGAGGATAATGCAATGCCCTATTAGACTCAATATATTTTTTGTTGGAGTCATCAAATTTAGCTTGAACTTAATCTTGAGACTATTTAAATTCAAAAAGAAAATCTAAATGAGACCATCATTGATTTCCAAAACACATCTTTCTTTAATATTCCATGATGAAGTATTTTAAAACACAGAACTTACATTCATTGGAAAAGAATTTTTCTTGAGAAAAGAAGAACCTCTTTTCAAAGGTCACCTCTCTATAAAGGTCACTTTTAATGGTTCCCGTATGTGATTGCTTAATACAGGTTTGACTGTAAATAGTGAAGTCTCTTTATGAGTGAAAAATTCTCGAAGGGGACGTTAAACAACGTCTGTTGAACAACATTTTTCATTTAATCGGTTACAGTGGTTACAGTGGTTACATTGGTTCAATGGTAACATTGGTTACAGTGGTTACATCTGCATCTACCAAGGTTTGAGATGAATCAACGAAATATAGATGTAACCAGTGTAACTTAAACAAAAGGCCCCTTGGGTTTCTGATAATCTGTTATCATTGTAACTGACTGCCACCAAAGGAATATAGATGTAACCAATGTAACCTTAAAAAAACCTGATTCATTTATTAAGACAAAACAGACTGGTGTGCAGTAAAACGAGCGATTTAAGCTATGTATGGTATTTTTGAAAAAAGTAACCAATTACACATTTCTCTTGATGATCAATTGTATTTGTTTGATACGTTAGTGTTCTAATTCTGTTATATTAATGTGAGGTATGGGGTTATGGTAATGTTGAAATTATAAGGAGAGTACATCTTAAATTCTGTAAACTAAAACCAAAATCTCCAAATTTTATGATTTACGGTGAATTGGGGAGAGTACCTTTAATTGTACATATCAAAACAAGAATTATTGCATATTGTTAAAAACAATTATATGGAAAACAATCAAAATATTGCTGTATAATGTATAAATTACTATGCAATAAATTTGACAATAGTAATAAACCTAAATGGTTGAAGAATCTGAAATCAATTGTAGACGAGTGTGGCTATTATAATATATATAATCAGAAACAATTACTCAATAGTACTTGGCTAATTGAAAGTTTAAAACAAATATTATTAGTTAGATCACTTTCAACAAAATTGGAAATAAAATTGCAATAATTTTTCTAAAGGCATGCCATATAATCTATTCACGAATTTTAATTTTGGACGTCAATTTTATGTAGATTGCATTTTAAGTTATCATAAGAAACAAATTCTAGTTAGATTCAGAACTTCAAATCATAAACTACCAATTGAAACAGTAAGATGGGAAGGTACTGAAAGAAAAAAAAGATAT
The DNA here is from genome assembly GCF_033153115.1 of Saccostrea echinata. Taxonomy (NCBI): domain Eukaryota; kingdom Metazoa; phylum Mollusca; class Bivalvia; order Ostreida; family Ostreidae; genus Saccostrea; species Saccostrea echinata. The sequence continues at coordinate 7,214,978 of NW_026889789.1, forward strand.
TGGTGACGAATTTCAAAATATTTTATGTTGTAAAAAGTTAAAAGATGAAAGAAAATAAGAAAATTGTATATTCTCAAATTATAAATTATATGTTTAGACCAAATATAATCAAGTTTAATGAATTGTGTCTCTTCTAAAAAATAGGCTTACTAAGTAGACTGGGTTTTTTTTCTTTTATTAACGTTGTAAACGAGAGAGTCAAACCTCATGATTATTCATATCTAAATTTAAAGTAGTAAACACAATTTATATATAATTATGTTACATAGTCTGCGCATGCATCTATGTCAATGTTATATTATGTTACTATGATCTCTATGATGCTGAATAAGAACCAAAAAGAAACTAATAAACTAATATAAACTGGCGCGCCTAGATGAATCTATAGTCAGTGTACAATGGGCTTGAATCATTTCAATTTTTGAATTCAATTAATATATATATATATATATATATATATATATATATATATATATATATATATATATATATGATCTCCCATGATTTGTAGTTGGATATGATTTTTATCCAACGAGTTGTGTGTTTTTTTTATCCCCGAGCCTTGGCGAGGGGATAAAAACACACAACGAGTTGGATAAAAATCACATCCAACTACAAATCATGGGAGATTCTTTTTATCCCATGTTTAATACTTCACAACCAATGTTTTACACTGTTTTATATAGGACTCCACTTTATTTTACTTCATCGCGCTAACGCAAAAACCATTGTGACGTCACAACTGTGGATTATGAAAAATTTATCCAATGAGTCATATCCACGGGATAAAGGGGTAAACATGGGATAAATATATATATATATATATTATGGATGGCAATCGAATACATAATTGCCAATCGGTTAACCGCAAGACGTTCCGACCGATTAATCGGTTAATCGTATCTAAAATTCTCGACATATTTCATCCTTGTAAGCTCTATATTCATATAAACAATGCTCTAAAGATGTTACATGTAGAAATATTCTGTTTATATTTGATCAGTACACTATTCATATTTTATTTCAATTTTAATAGGAAAAACAAAAAATACGTCATAGGTGGCTTTAAAATACTCATGAAACATGCTTGAAGTCTCAGATCCATTAAAATAAGAAGAGATGTCTCTTGTAAGCTCATTCTGCATTGTCTTAATACTGAAAATTAACTATTAAATCTGAACTAATTTACAGTGTTTCTTTTATAATATAATTAGATTGGTAATTTCATAGGAAAGAAGAGGTAAAAACACATTTAAATCAGTTCAAAATACTCAACGATCATTTAATTAAAATCATTAAAGAAACACAGGACAGACTGGGTAATGACATGTGTTTATATAGCAATTAACATCTCGAAAACTGACCAATTATCCCTGCGATTTCAATCCGGAGAGGCTTAATTATTAATTATCTCCCAATCAGCTTAAATAGACAGGTGAAAAAACTAAAGTCTCAGATATATTGTGGTTTTTTTTATTGAATTTTTTTGAAACTGTGTTCAAATTGACACAAATTTTATTTCTTTCCGACTAACCGATTACAGATTTCCTAACCGATTACCATCGTTCCGACCGAGTAACTGGTTAACCGATTAGAAATTGCCATCCCTAATATATATATCAAATATAACTGGTATCATCGATTTTAACAGACAATTTGTAGTGCAGGGTTTGGAAATCCAATAAAAAATCAAACATATAATTTGAAAGTCACGCATAATTTGAAATCTTTAGCTGAAGCAGACATATAACATGTATGTCATTCATACGTAGCATTGCGACGATCACATTCGTTCTTTGCTGTACCGTATTCAAATAATCCATATATGGACTTTTAATTTTTTGGAAACACATTTTTTTAAAGCTTTAAACTGACAATTTTTAAGATAAAAATATTATGTACTTTCAGTTGTGGAAAGGAAAACATACTTTTATTTTACTTTTCTGGCGTGGTTATATATATTTTTACTGACATTCCGCCAAAAACTATTTTGGAAGAAAAAAGCTACAAACTAATAGTAGTCCGGATCCTTTGTAAATCTATATTTATCTCCAACCAGGAAGTAAATTACTGCTATCGCACTCTAGACTGGTACCCTGACATTGGTTAACGGGCGCAAGCGCCCTAAAAAACCAACGACAGGTAACCACTGCCATTTTATCGCGTCACTGGAAACAACAATGATGATAAAAATCTATTTTTAACTAGCGTAAATCCATAAGTACTGTTATAAACAAGCCTTCTTTCTGTATTCTCTATTGAGAAGTTGATGGCTCGTTTTAATACTCCCCCTCAAGGGGAGTATTAAAACGAGCTATCAACTTCTCAATAGAGAATATATTTATGTGTTTATGAGTCAGGATCGCAATGTTAACACTATTGGAACATTCTCGGGTTCATTGTGACATTTGTAAACTATATACTCAGTCAATACAGTCACTGTCATGTTATTTAAATATTTCCCACGTTTTTCATTGTTTTATTTCTTCAATTTAGATATGCTACGTTTTGTTATCTCTGTTATTTAGATCACTGGATCCACCTAACATTCTTCTCCGCAAGCATGGATGCAATTTATTTTTAGAATGCGCAATTGCTATGCGCGACAAAGCAGTGAGATTTTCCACTGTCATGGCGGCGGTGGTTACCTGTCCTTGTAATTCCTAGCGGCAGCGACTGGAATCAAGGGCAGAGAACCAGTGCTAATCGCACTCTTCATTCGGCAAACCTCGGCTTCGGTACCCTACATCTTACTTAGATGGAATCGGCCGAGGTAATCCGAGTGCGCATTCTTCCATTCCAAAGTTCATCTATAAATATACAATTCCTAAATGCTGTAAGTATATATATAAAAAACCGTTACTGAGCCCATTTTTATGAATTATGAAGCAGTTATAAGCTTATGTCATGCTTGGATTTGTGTTTATATATACAATAATGTATCCATTTTCAGATGGCATTATCTAAAATGGATAAACCCCACAATGCCCAACACTTTTTAGAATGTGACATTGAAGAATGTGAAAGAAACTGTGAGTTCTATTGCAACCTTTGTCATCAAAGATTGTGCAAACAATGCAGCGAAGAACATCTGAAAAGTCCAGTAAACAAGAACCATGAGGTGGTCCTTTACCAGCAACGTAAAAGACAATTTCCTGTGGAGAAATGCAAGATCCACCCCAATAAAGATATCGACATGCTCTGTGAAGAATGCCAAGTTTCAGTATGTTCCAAATGTGCCACACAGGGAGACCATCGGGGGCATATATTTACTGATCTTGAAACTATTTATGCAGAAAAATGTGCAGTCTTTCAAGAAGAATTTAGAAAAATCCATGAATACTTTCTCCCCACATCACAAGATTTACAAAGAGAAATTAAAAAAGACTCCTCAGATATCAGACACATTATGGACAACATCAGAACATCCATGAAGACTGAAGGCGAGTCCCTGAAAAGTCTGGTGGACACAGTCGTATCTGAGAATATGAAGCAGCTAGACCAGATAGAGCATTCACTGTTGGATGATCTAAACACCCAAGACAAGACATTGGATGATTACATCACTTATCTTAATAACCTTGTCAAAGAGCTCCACGGATGCCTGTTCTCTACAGAACCCCAGAAATTAATGTCTGAGAAGAAGCCAAAGATCCAATCCATACCAGAGATAATAAAACCAGTCACACCAGGATTTACTGCTGGTCAATACAGCAAATTTGATGTTACCAAATTACTTGGTGAAATACATGTCCCCAACACTAAGGCAGAAAAGAGAGAAATAAGGCCCTTTGAAAGTGTCCACAATACAACAATGAAACCGACTCAAGAACAGAAGGAAGAAGACAGAGAGAAATCTGACAAAAAACAAACAATATCTCTATCTGCCTCTGTCAGCAAGGTCAGGGAGTTCAATGTACCAGGTGTTGATGATGTATACCATATATCACTAGATCAATCAGACAGACTATGGATCAGTGACAGTAATGGTAATCTTGTCCAAACAGATCTACAGGGGAACGAGATACAGAAGATAGAAACCAGTGGTGGGGATGAAGGTTATCACACAGTCACACAAGATGGGGATCTGATATTTACTGACCAAGACACGAAAGTCATCTATAGGATAACACAGGATAATAATATCACTGAATTCATTAAAACTGAAGACTGGGAACCACTCAGCATACACTCCTCCCACATCAATGGGGACATACTGGTGGGGATGGTGAGGGTTAGAGAGGCTAAAGGACTGTTTAAAAAGGGGAAGAAAAAAGAGAAAAGTAAAATCACCAGGTACAATAAGACAGGAAAAGAACTACAGAACATACAGAGGGATAACAAAGGACAGAAATTGTATAACCTACCACATTACATCACAGAAAACATCAATGGAGATATCTGTACATCAGACTTTGATATAAGAGCAGTAGTGGTGGTGAATAAATCGGGACAACACAGGTTCTCATATACAGGTCAGGAGTCAGAGTTCCTTCCCTATGGAATCTGTACTGATGTCCTCGGTCACATCCTGGTGTGTGATGGATTCTTTCATAGTAACACTGTTCACATCCTTGATCAGGACGGTCAAATCTTGTCGCTATTACTCACACAACAACAAGGGGTACATCGTCCCTGTAGTGTGTGTGTGGATGAAGAGAACAATCTTTATGTGGGGCAAGTAAACAACACACTGACTGTGTACAAGTATCTCCAGTGATTATTTCTTATTCTTTCATAAACACTGCCAATCAAAATATGCATTTACTCATCAGTTTTGTTACTTTATATTCAATTATCACAAAAAGTGATTCTTAATTGTTTTATCATTATTTTACACGGCATATTGATGTGTCAAAATTAAAGTAACCAGGTTAATATTATGGTGCGCACTAGGCACTTATTTTTTGTTAATTGCTTAGAATCACATAAATTTACGTAAAACACGTATAATGTAAAATTATATTAAACTACACATTTTGCCGAATGTGAATGAAATCAACATATAGTTGTTACGACTTACGGCTGTCTATATTTAGCGGCGTAACATTGTGGGGCTCCTTAATCTGAATGTTGAACGAAAGACAACAGGATATAAATTGTTTTTATTATTTTATTAGATTTTATTCAAATAAATGTACACAAAACTCTTCTTTGGCTCTGCAGTCTGCACCTGAAATAAAAACAAACCAACCACCCTTTCCACCAAATGTTAATTCTTAAACCACCCTTAAACAAACCCTTTAGTAAACATGAACAGACCTAATGCCTTTAGGTCTTAGTTTAAAGATTGAATCAGTGATTTCTTCACTACTGAATATAAATATGAAATACTAGAGGTTATAGCAAACAACTATTTGTATAGGGACAAAAAGTTATGCTAATTTCTCAGTAAAATTCAATGCAATGCACCATGCATTTGTTAATAATAATGTCAGGAGTTATAATATCAATTTCAGGTCACTTCTTGTGCCTGAGTAAATAGTAACCAACAACGGTGAGTTCAGATCACTACTTGTGTCTGAAAGAAACTTTAAAATGCATAAACAAATAAAGCAATCAAAAGTTGCTAACAAATATTCAGTGTTAGATTAGGTTAATAATAATTACCCATCTAAATTCTTCTGGACCATGCTCTGCGAGCGTCATTGTTACAGTGGCAGAACCTTACTGTAGGTGAGACTGCAAACGTCTGTCTGTCAGAGCCCGCGGAGCTCGTATTTATACCAGTTAGACCCTCTATGACGTCCCATGCATGATGATTTGGCGCCATAACTTCAAATCACTGGAAGACTTCGGGTGCAGTTAGTTTACTGTACTCATCAGAGGTGTTCCGAACGTACTTTACAGCTTTTACCGCTTAATATGAAAACTGATGTGTAATTTACCCAAATTATCAGTCACTGGACTTATTATTTATCCAAATTACTATAGGTAAGCATATTCAGCTTTATAATAATGTAGTTATTGAACCATTAATGGTGTATTTACATTGTGTGTTGAATTTCCCTAGTCACGTGGAGGAAATTCGGAATGAGATGTACACTATACGACATTTTCTTATTAAGATCCTGGCTTTAATTAATAATAACAATTACTAAATAAAAATGAAACATAAGTATATATTCTTCATCCAATCATTCATCCACTCATTATTTTAATGACTCATTCCACAAGAAATAACTTGTCATTTGTTTACTTGTACATAACCATAGTGGAGAATACCGAATTCGTAACATAGTGTTCCCAGAAATTATTGAGAATTTTTTTTATGAAACAGTGTACATTTATCTAAAATGTTGGATTGATAACATACAATATAATTTAATGTAACTATTTTATTTAATGACAATACCCCGTACTCTCAGTTTTCATGGATAGCCTCCCATTAATTTAATGTAGTTCTTGTTGTCTGCTGATGTTCAAAATTACTGCTATAGAAAAAAAGAGGCCCATGGGCCACATCGCTCACCTGAGCACACTGGCTAGGAAAAAAAGCAAAAATAGTATTGAAAAGTTAACATAGGTGGAGGCTTAATTTTTAAACTACCTGATGATGCTTCCATATCAATATAACAAATGGCTTTGCTGTTCTTGAGCAGCAGGTTTTTTCCTATATATTCATTTGTAAAAATGATATCCCCCATTGTGGCCCTACCCTACCCCCAGGAGCCCCCATTTAAACAAATTTGATTCTACACTACCTGAGGATGCCTTCATAATAATATGACTAATCATGACTTTTCTATTCTTGAGAAAGATTTTTTCCTACATATCCCTATGTAAAACTTTGATCCCCCATTGTGGCTTTAACCTACCCCCGGGGGTCATGATTTGAACAAACTTGAATCTACACTACCTAAGGATGCTTCCATATAAATATGACTAATCATGGCTTTGCTGTTCTTGAGAAGAAGAGTTTTTCAGAATTTTCCTATGTAATCCTATGTAAAACTTTAATGGCCCATTACGGCCCCACCCTACCCCAAAGGGTCATGATTTGAACAAAAATGAATCTACATTACCTAAGGATACTTCCAAATAAATATGACCAATCATGGCTTTGCTGTTCTTGAGAAGAACAGTTTTTAAGAATTTTCCTATGTATTCCTTTGCTAAACTTTGATCGCCCGTTCTGGCCCCACCCTACCCCCGGGGGTCATTACATGTATTTGACCAAACTTGAATCTACACTACCTAAGGATGCTTCCATATAAATATGACTAATCATGGCTTTGCTGTTCTTGAGAAGAAGAGTTTTTAAGAATTTTCCTATGTATTCCTACTAGGGTTTGCAACGAATATTAGAACATTCGAATATTCATTCGATGAGTTGATATTCGAATATGAATTTAAGATTCGAATATTTGGTGTTTTTCAGATTTCATAAAAAGAAGTACTGTAATTAATAAATTTTGATTAGAATAGTGCTGGAATTATCCCTGATTAATTTACTAGCGATCAATTTCGATCGCCTGATTTCTTTCACTACTTTCTTATCTTATAGATTTACTAAATTTCAAGCATTTTGTTTTGAGTAAGGTGTTGAAGAATTGTACAATGTATACTTATCAAAATAATTTTTAATTGATCATTCAAATGAATGTCCAATAGAATTAGACTGTCATTAATATTGTAAAGGGCTCAATTTCAGAATAAATGATTATATCTTAGGTTGTACATAATCCTGAATTTTATATTCTTTATCGGGAAATTACTTAATTACTTAGGAAAATTGTCTTTGGAAATATTTGTTTATATTTTAAAAACATCGTATCATTGATTATACTAGTAATCATATCTCTTATTAGGCAGATAATTGTAATTTATTATACTCATTGAAATCTGAACAGTATACCGTTACGACTATTTTGCCTTTGGTAAGACTAATCAATAGAAGACAATTATTTATTTCAAACATTGACAAATATGAAATGGAATTTCTTATTGTACAACTACAAAAGTCTTCATACAATTTTACTTCCAATAAAAGTATACCTATGCTAAACCTTTCATTAGAGTAGGATGACGCATATTTAAAATAAACCAGATTTTATTTACTTTATCAAATATTCGAATATATTCGAATACTTTCATTGAATATTGGAATATGAATTATTGACAAAATTGACATCCCTAATTCCTACGTAAAACTTTAATCGCCCATTATGGCCTCATCCTACCCCCTGGGGTCATGATTTGAACAAACATGAATCTACACTACCTGAGGATGTTTCATCATAAGTTTTATCTTCTTTTCCCGGCCCAGTGGTTCTTGAGAAGATTTTTAAATGATGCCATTATTTTTTCACTAATTCCTAATTGTCTCCCCTTGAAATAGGGTGTGGCACTTCATTTGAACAAATTTGGTTCCCTTCACCTAAGGATACTTTGTGGCAAGTTTGGTTGAAATTGGTCCAGTGGTTCTTGAGAAGAAGTCGAAAATGTGAAAAGTTTACAGACAGACAGACGGACGGACGCCGGACAAAATGTGATCAGAAAAGCTCACTTGAGCCTCCGGCTCAGGTGAGCTAAAAACTATATTTAAATTATGTATAAGTAAGGGATTGTTAAATCTGGTGATATTTCTGGAACACCGAATATTTCACCGTCTACTTTGTATTGTGTGGTACAAAATATTAAAAAAGAAGAAGGAATCAGTTAAGGAAAAGAGTTTGTAGGTCTAGTTAACTGACAATCACAGTTCAAAAAAGGCTTGGATATTTGCTCAGTAAAAACCAGACTAAGTTTAGAAAATGGTGTTTTATTCCTAGTCCTCCCTCTGCCGAATTTCTTTCTATTTTTCAATATTTTGTCTTATGTGAATCAATAGTAGACAATGGAATACTCAGTGTTTCAGAGGTCTAGCTAGTTTTGCTCTTCTTCGATAATAAACATCTACAATAGGCTTTCTTTTTTATCAAAAGCACTCATTTTGAACATAAACAATCGATCAGAAGTATACAAAGAAAACAGTAAGTTATTTATGAAACCTGCAAATAAAAAAAGGAGCAAGTATTGTCATTTGAAAAAAAAACTGATTTCAAACTATAAATATTTCAGTATTAAAATATTTTGAAAAAAAAACTTCACGAAAAAAATTTCAATAATTTCTTGGAACACTATAGCACAATGTTGACTTGCCATAAACTAAAAACCAGTTTACTGTAACATAAGTAATATACAAGTTACAAAAAAGTATCTTAAGTACGTCCACTAAAATATTCAAAAAGATTTTGTCTTGTCACTACATTGAGTTAAATTATTATAGTTTGAACTGATACATACCACACACACACACACACACACCCTCCCTCACACACAAACACACACACACAAACACACACAGTTCAGCAGGACGTAATTATAAGTTCCTTCGCTACATGGATTTGTTTGAATTAGTTGCAGACATGTAAAGGTACAAATTTGGCACTTATAAAGAACAGCTTCTAAATCAATCAAAGCAAACAATCTTAAAGTATATCAAAATCCAAAGAAGAGATTATAGAATTTACCGAGGAAAAGGATGACTGCACTTAACGCCTGTTTTGGGGTCTTTTTCGGTTGCTTCTGTTGCTTTTATATCTAAACCTTATCTCACTTTTGTATGTTTATGAAAGAATCCTGTCAGTTTGGAACCAAATTTAAATCTTAAAATGATTTTAGACTGTGGTACAAGAAAATGATTAAATGTTTTTTGTCCTTACTGCTTTCCAAACATAGCGAATTTACACTTACCTGCCCTTGATTGAACATTAGATATGCATGAGAGGTGGGGCTAACATTGTAAGAATGGGTCTAAAATTAGACTAGATAAATAACAATGGCATGTTTGGAAAAGCGAACGTGATCACTCTTTCCAATCTCCCTCTCCTTTTTGTAAGGTACAAATACACTTCTGACAAAGGTTTCAAAACGAAATTAACAATATGAGCACGTCAATGTAATTAAAGCAGATTTTACATCAATACCAGATGACTTAACGTGTTCGAACACAATGTCCTAGTTAGCACAAAACATGCTACCTTACAAGTCACGTGACGGAATTTAGTATTCACAAAGTTACCTGAGGTAAGAAACCACGTGAATTATAAAATTCAATATGTCACAATCCTTGGTTCCAACACAGAGAGCGAATGTAAGAAGAAGCAATTTTTTCTCTTTTTAACCATGAACGCATGTTTGTCTATTAATCCCTTTTGACACATTATTATTTATGCAAATATACAACTACTGTTAAACGTAGAACAATAGACAAACATGCGCTGACTATGTATAAAGTCAGTAAAAAAAGTGGGCGTCCTCATTATCGAACGGAGATTCAAGAAATTGTGATGACCCCTGCCTTTGAAAACAGATTCGAACTTCGTAAATACACAATTTTATTATACGTAATTACATAAAGTTGTAGATTGGATGTTGACCATTCTTGCAATGAAAATAAAAATGCTTGTTTTGAAAGTTTATTTTGTCGCAAATTCCGCAAGTCCTTAAGTGCAGTCATCCTTTAGGAAAAATCTTTTCAGAAGAGACACTGGCCTGGGACATGATTACAAGTAGTTATATAACAACATATATGTACGCAAGCAATGTTCCTCAGGCAGTGAAGATTCCAATTCGAATGAATGGGTGTAGGAAAAAAGCTAAAACAGAGCTTTTAATATTTATATTGAAATATACAAGAAATTAGGCTTCTTTTTATGAGATGCAGGTCTAGAATAAAATAATATTTAAATACAGTTTGTTTATGCAGAACATTTCAAAGTTATTTGGATTCAATTTCTTTCATGGGCCTGAGTTTAAAAAAAGTGTTTCCCCGTAACATCATGGTAATACATGTATTATTCATATTAGTGTTAGTGAAGCATCCACATGTAGGTTAAATTAATGTTTGGTTAAGTTATAACCTCTTTGAGCTATGGTGGGCCACAGTATTAGATCAAAATTGTGTATGGGATTAAATAGGAATAGAAATGATCTTATTGTGTTTAAACGGACATGTCTGACACATGTACATGTATTAGAAAAATTCTTTACTTTAGAATTTCGATTTGGGTTTTTGAAACAGTTCTAGCAATAAAAATCCATTTCTTGCATCAAAATGAAATGTTGATATCTGCAAGCTATGTACGATGACCCTCTATACATGTATTTGTTTTTGAGCTGTTCACATATTTTTTACAGAGCGGTCAGGACACATCTTTTTGCCCCCTCCCCCATATTCTGATTCCATACTTACATTTTCTTTTTTCTGTTATCATTGCATGTGTAAATTCTAAATCTATTTTCAGGTTACAAAATTGTTTTTAAAAGTTATTGCAGGAAAATACCAACATTGTACCTACAACCAATATTATATTTTCAAAAAATTCAATATTTTACAGTAGGCTGTACTGAATATATTTTTTCCTTGGTATAAATAATTTCTTGTAAATTTGATCGTCCAGTCACACATATATAACAAAACAGGATATAGATGTGGCACATTTTAATTTCGACAAACTGTGAAATATATAATGACAATGATAAATAAATGGTCAACTAATAGAAACAAATAATAATCGTACAATCAATAGCTACGTGGACGGACATTTTCTTGATCGACACTATACACCAGACAACTTCTGGTGTAAGGGTGGGGGGATACAACCTAGGAAATTTAATTCTCTACAGAGAAATGCAAAATTGAACTTCATTTGACTGAAAACTAAACTCATTAAATAATAAAATAATAATAAACATATAAATTAAAACTCTTTTCCCTGTTTCTGATTTGCTTCAGGATATAATCAATGGGATAAAAAAGATCACAAATATACATGATACTTAAATTTTGCCCAAAGAAGAGTTTCACTGAAACACTGTTAAAGCAATTGTTTCATGTTTACGGCTTAATATTTTTGGATTAAAAAATTTGTAAATTTGAAGTTACAAAAAAAAAAATCCTCCCATTTCTTATGGATTATTTGGATATTTTGCTTATATACATGTACTTCAAAACTAAATAAGATAACAAACTCAAGCCTAACAATGTACAATGACTCAGCATAACTTAATTCCTGGCAAATTATACAAAACTTTAAAGTTGAAAGTTCTGAATTATCAAATTGGTACAAAATTTATCATTTTAAATACAATACAGATAATACTCTGTAAAGGTTGAATCCCGTTTTTCTTTTTAATTTGGCAGGCAATAAAGCAAAAGCTAACAAAAATAAGAAAATAACAAATCACTGGGAAAGGGGAATAACTCTTTGCAATGCCTCAGAATTCCACTCAATGTTTTATTTACCAAATCTTAATTCCTATTCAAATATTAATACACATTTTACAAAGAATGCGTGTATATATTATATTTGCTTTTACAACAACCACAAATTTTCATTCAATTTAATAAAAATTAAAATGATTGAGAGCAGACTTTAAAGATTGTATTTTTTAGCTTAATATGCCATTTAAAGCTAAATTAAATTTTTAAAGATTAGTTAACATTTTTAAAAATGCTTCAAATCAACATATTTACTAGCTGTTAACTCAATACGTATTTCAAAAATATTATAGCACTTTATCCCCAAATATTAACAAATAAATTATTTCACACTAATACTGTACATATCACAACTAGGTAAGAAAGCAATACACAGGTAAAAATAATCTGGGAAATTTTATCAATGTAAATTCTCTTCAATAATCTTTTTCTGATGAAAATATACAGATTTTATCTAACATGTTTTAATCAGAAAACTTTGGCCAGAATGGTTAATTAGGAAGTTCAAGTTTGTGCAAGAATAACAGTGATATAACCTGAAACACAACGGTAAAGGGATATCACTCTGTTCTGTCTCTACTGACACTCTACTGATAAAATTTCCCCTCCCAATAATAAACTACTGTTACATCAGCATTTAACTTTACAAGGGTGCCTAAGCCTCATAACTCGAGTTTAATTCAGCCATAATATTAACAGATATGGCAAATGTTTTTTTCTTGCTAGTGCAATTTTATTGATGTGAGTGTATGGGGCAGAGAGAGAGAGAGAGAGGAGAAAGATTGCACAATTGGCAAAGCCAACACCATAACAACAAGTCGTATACAAATATTTTTTGTTATAAAAAAATCACTAAAATATAATGTTATATATGTTGGGTGTTGTTTTTTTTTCTATTTATCACAACCACAATATAAAATACAACAAACTGGGATTTTCAAGACTAACGGGGAAAAAGTTTATGTTGCCTCACGTTTATTTCATGTCATGGGACAACCGTAAAAAGGGGAGGGGGGTTTACTAAAATGCCCATGTGATATGCATATGGACGGAAAAAAATGTCACAATAGTACTTAGAAACATGTGATATACAAAATCAAATCACAACACCTACATTTAAGCAAAAACACAGCATGAATATTCATATTTCAATCAATTCGATTGTGACCTTGATTATCATATTGAAGGATGGTCATATGATATTTTTCACTCATACAATGAAAACGTGTTTCATTCACACTTGTTAAAATAATCTAACAAACAAATCATCACATTAAAAATATTGAAAATATTTTCCAATATAATGTCAATTCTCTTAGAGAAAACACTACAAGCTCAAATTCTAACAAAACCTGGAATTCCCTGGTCATCTACTTATGAAGAAAATATTTCAATCATGTTACACAGAAGGAATGATCTGTTCTTGGTTTTATGTAGTCCACTTCAATTGTTCGGAATAGCACAAGGGGAAAATGAGTCTGATATAAATAAATTGATCTACAATATTGTAATATTTTGAATGAAAATTCAAACCACAAAGAATGACCTAAAACAACTGTTTTTCAAATAAAATTAAGAATTAAAAAAAAAAATTGTATGATTTTTCAATGACTTTTTTCCTTCCAATTTAACAATACTCTAGCAAGTTGTATACTCTGGAACTAGTAAAAAAAATGTCCACTACTTATTTTTCTAAAAAATTAAAAAAAAATGAACACAAAATGAAGCTGAGATTGAACACAGTAAAATGTGCATGCAGATTTCCGAGCCAGAATAATAATAAAACTTTCTAATGTATTCCTGCCATGTAAAATTTTAATCTTTAAATAAATGAACTCATTTTACAACTAATGATAAATATAATATGTGGACCCATTGTTTTTTTTAAGTGCAATTTCATAACCAAGTCATAAATAATCACTTTCACACAAGAAGCAAAGAAACACTACATTTATCTGCACAGATAAAAAAATTTATGAGATTGGATTGAGCTGTGATTCAGATGATGGTGGGTGGGGTAGAGATATGGGGGTAGGGGTTATTCACAGGCTAGTTTACTGTCAAAACTACTCAGTGCTATTCCAAAAGCTTGAACAGCACAAAGAGGGTAATTAAAATCCATGGTAAACACGTCTTCCGCCACTCTGCCAAACTGCATCACAATATATTCAACTGAAAGCAAGAAAAGAGTTGCTGATTTATTTCTTGGTAGAAATATTTGTTGATTTATTTCTTGGTAGAAATATTTGTGACAAAATAAAATTTGTTTTTTTTTTAATGAATAAAATTCTACATTATATCCCCTTCAAAAATATTTACTCAGGAACACTACCACAATCATTAATGATATGAAAATATCATAATAAAACTCCTATGAAATCACCATTGGATATATATAAATCAAAATTTAACCCTGATTGAATTTTTTCCTATACAATATTCATACAAAAATTTTTTTTTATTTTGAAACAGTTACTCTAACAAATACATAACACAAGTAATTCCTCCTGAAATCATTTCAATCATGCTGAATGAAAAGTTAAGTAAATTTGCTGGCTTAAGCAACCTAATTCTTACCATCATTGTCATGCACAATTTGGAAATTCTTTACAGAAGCCTGAGTGACTCGTCCATGGAAATTTAGCACATATGATTGAGTCTCTACAACAAAGAATACAAAATCATTTACACTGTTGTTACTCTAATACTTTGATGAATTCTGTTCATAAGAGGACAGGGAAATTTAGCAGTGAACAAGTAACCTATACACATCTACAACTGTTCCATAAGAAGTTCAGATACAAGTCAATCAGTAACTGATATTTTCCATTTCAAAATCTTAAATCAATAATATTCTAGTAATTGCAATTCAGTTGATAATGATTTGTTGTAATAAGTGTATTCCACTACTGAGCCGACTTAATTTCATTCTGACAACATACCATCATTCCAGACGGGGGTCTTGTTGTGGAGTTCCAATATATTCTCCATATTTTTCCTCTTGTATCTGTCAATCAAGCCATCATTGTCCTGCAAAACAACAAATCAATATTTATCCAAATCTGAACCTCATCTGTGGTAAAGTAAAACAAGCTTATAGTAAATAAGCTTATAATGAATTGACCCTTACACCGAAGTGGTCATCATTCAAAGATATTGTGAACTTTACAGATATAACAAATTTCGTTTATAACGATGAAAAATTGTCCATCCCTGGCACTTCATTATAAGTGTTTTATTGTATTTTGACACAGTCTGACTGGTCAATAAATTTCCAAACAGCATTTATGTATGATCTAAATAACACTACCAGTTTGATTATTTGCTTCATTGAAAACCAGCTAGATCCGATTTGCAAAACTTTACAAAAAAGTGATTATAGAGAAGCAAAACAAACAATTTAGTTTTCTTTTATCTCCCTTCTTTCTTCTCTATATTGCTTCCATGTGTTGCATATTTAACAACAGATTAAGTTTTAAAATCAAATATAAGTTTTTAAATTTTTTTTTTTATTTTTTTTATTTTTGCATTGAAATCAAATAAATGTTTTTTGTTTTTTATTTATTTATTTATTTTTTCTTTTGCATTGAGCAATGAATTGGTGGCACATCTAGAAGGAGTCTTTGAATCACACAGATGGATGAGGAGGACACCTTTAGTCTCCTATAGTTTCACCGGTAGGGAGGAACTAATGACTCGTATGACAGAGGATAGACTCACTCTTTTTCTTAGCAAGAAATGAAGGAACTAATTCAACTTTTTTTTAAATAAATGAATAAAAGGTTGATGATCAACTTACAGATCTTGGCTTGATGTCTACTCGTTCATGATCCAAATTCATCCCAGGAATAATAATGGTCATTTTTCTTGGTCCTTTAAAACCTAAGACATTTGTTTCCTGCAAAAAATGAGTCAGGAATAGTCATATCAAATAAGCAATTAAATAATTCTCTAGAATAATAACAATCTCTTACCCCCCTCCCCCCCCCCCCCCCCCACCACACACACACACATAAACATACACACCAAAATATTCAATAGCCAAGTGAAGATTTTATTAAAATGTAAATAAACATTGTTTAAATATTGGTAATATGGTAATAATTGGTAAATAATAATTAAATTCACTGTACATCCATGATACATTATTTGATCAATATAAATAATAAAATCTTCATTTAATACTTACATAAATAATTCCAACTAATTCTTTTCTAGCATTTTCATAATTGCTTTTTGGGTTGTCACCATTGTCAAACAAAGTGAACTGGGTCCCTAATAAGTTGGCCCTACAAAAATACAAAGAGGAATTAAAATCTTGGCCAATCACTTATATTGGGACACTGCAAAGTGATACATTACAAAAAATAATTCATACAATAATAACAACATGCATAATTTTTTTTTCTTTTGCTCACGACAGAAATTTATGTGAAACCAATTGCTACAGATTGACAAATTTTTGTGACACCTTACATTAGCAGCATGGTTCTGTAGTATTTATAACAAGGAAATTTTTTTTATCATCTTTAAAAACACAAAAGTACTCTAGAATGACATTTTCACTAGCAGACAGCCTTGTGTAATTACAAAAAATATTAGTTCTTGCAGATTAAAAGTGATTTTCTATACATTCAACAATCTATAAAACTTTTACGATTTCCGATAAGGGAGGTAAGTATTACCTGAGTTTGCCTACATAGGCCTCGCCTCCCCTGGACAGATCTGTAGGATCCGTGGATATCAGGTAGTTTGATGTTTTACTCTTCTTCCTCTTTCTACCAGCCAGTAAAAATACCTAAAAAAAAAAAAAAAAACAGTGGATACACATGTAGAAAGATATCAAAGGAGATTTAAGTACCTATAATTACAAACTCAACAGTTTATACAGAAGAAAACACTGCTCACTAGCTGTATTGATTTGTGATCATGCTAACCTTTCTAATTAAAATTCACATAAGAGATATGTATACCCTTAATTATAAAATAATGGATTTACCCTAGTATAGAAGACATTCTGTTGCAGTAAAATTTTATTGCCATATTTGTGAAAAACAAACCCAAAATTATCTGGTAACCACCAACCTTTTTGCCATCATCTTTCTCTAAATGGAGAAAGTACGTTGGATAAATTCCTCGATCCACACCTTTTTTGTCTCGTGTGATCCGACATTTCATTACATGACCTTGAGGGGCTGGCCTGAGCACAAAATCGTCCAGGTTTTCAGTGAGCTCGGGTGAGTAGTCTCGACCCTCGGCACCTTCTACTGCCTCCTCTTGCTCATCATTCTGGGGAAAAAAAATTGATATCAAACCTTGGTCAGTATTCAAAATTACCAAAAAATTTCATGACATATATTGCGCATTTGTAAAATAATTCAGAAAATATTAAAATCAAACACTTGCTGATGTACTGATTGACAAATTTGTTTATCCTATATACATATAAATTTTTAAACAAAAATTTCATGACGAACACTACTGTATACCTCCCTAACTGCAAGCTATAGACTTTTAATTTACTCATGAATAGCAAAATATGATACTATGCATGATCCCTAAAACAGTTGTACTAAACCAACAACATCATGTGACTGCTAAAATACTTCAAAAGACTCACATCATTGTTGTAGGCAGCCATTTTTTTGAGATTTTTACTGCTGGGGGACTTGGTGGGTACTACGGGGGCACTAGTCTCATCCACCCCGTCGTCTTCGTCTTCCTCCACGTCTGGTTGTTGGAATCCCTGTACAGGTTGGCTGCTGGGTTTCTGTCTCTGTTTCTGCTGAGCTGCTGGGGGTATCGGGGACCGCCCTCCAGAACGATCACCGCCCGTACTGGGGGGTGCCGGAGGCCTATTAGGGGCAGCTTTTTTGTTTTTCGGCTTCTGGCCTTTGCTAGGTTTGTTCGAGTTTTCTGAAAATAAAAATTACCCTATTGTTAAAGAATGGAATCTAAGATATATGGACAATTTAATTTAAAAAAAAAAGTTTTTCCATCCAACTATTTTGTCCTTAATTTGAAATTTTGTATGAACAGTACCCACTTTATTTTAATAAAGATATTTTGCACATGTGGAAGATGAAAAATCAATAATTCTTAATATTAAAAAAAAATCAATCAAACAGATCGATGTTTAACATGTTAGTATCTAAAGGAAACCAAGGATAATAAGTAATGACAGGAAAAAAGTACCTACAATGAATTCTAATGCCTGTTTATTATGCTATGAAGATTTAAATAAATGTAAAGAGAATTCTTCTAAGATTTGAATTATAAAAAAAAAAATTATTATAACTGTTACTGAAAAAGGTAATCTATATCAAAAAAAAAAAAAAAGCAAGAAAAAAATAAAGAATCCTGAAATAGAAAATTAATCAAATTTAAATTGTCACCATGATAAAACTAAATCCACTTGTCAGTATCTTATAAACACATTTTTCATTGGACTCTTATTATGTAAACTACCAGAGTAGTACATTAAGCAAATGTTTAGGGTTGGGAAGGGGGGGGGGGGGGGGGCAAAAAGTTACCGAATTCTCTATGTATCAATCACATCTTCCAAAACTCCAGGCCATTAATCATTAGAACATCATATGCATGATGTGAGGATATTATCCACTAGAAAACAGATATTCTACCAATGTCTATGAGTATCATATACTTGCATGAATACTGGAAAGTCAAAGTTCTACAAATGACAACTCGGAAGGAACCTCAGCTCCAATGTATATCAAAAAAAAGAGAATATACATACTCCAAGGTTTTAATTAAGTCATCAAAATCCCTACAAGAGCCAGACAAACCATGCATGGTTATCAATAATTAGTAGAAAATTCCTATCTTAACCATATGCTAAAGCCTGAGTCTAAAACTGGTCTTTCAGTTTCCCTAAACAACAACAATAGCATTTCATCTTCATCAACAGGTGACTGCCCGTATTGTACACAACATGTTTACATTTTTACCTTCAAGTTGACCAGCCAGAATTTCCTCTTCAGCGGGATCATAATGAAATGCTTCATTAGTCCTATAAGGGCTCTTGTAATCGGGAGAATACTGCCCACCCACAGAATTGGCTTCTGCCATAATTGTCCCTTTTCACTTAACACAACTCCAAATGGGTTTACTGCCTTAAAATTCTCACATTATGAGAAAGTCACGTACCATGTATTACACAGTGCGAAAAAACACAGGGTTTAAAAAAACTTCACAGTGTGATTTTTTCTTTGACAGGTGAAGGAAAGAGTTCAGAAATGGGCCACTTCCTGTTAATTAGCTAATCAATTCCAGCAAATTTAGCAGGAATCAATGCAACTCAATTTATCCAAGCAAGAAAAAAAACATCAACTCATCGTCGATCAATTGCAACAACTTTGCCCTATTCTTCCGAGACTTTTTCCCTCTTTTAATTTTGTTATCAAATACACAACTGACAAGTCACAACATGCGCATCAATGTGAAAAGATCTCCTCTGCCAAAAATTGATGTTCACTGAGCATTAAAGGAGAAAAAAAAGGAACCTTTAATAACAGTTTAAATGCTTCTTGAACCAATTCATTGAATAATGTCACAGTATGTTGTCTTGTGAAACGTCGAGATCTATATACCTCTGGCAGTGCCTCTCCAAGCAGAAACACTAAAGACAATCAACTCTGTGATCTTATACTCTTGAAGACGTTACACGAAATAATGTTACTGAAACTTTGACTTGTCTGGTGATTAACTTGTGACCTTGTCTAGTTTAATGTGGTCAAGAAAAACAAATACCCTCATGTTTATTTTCATTGATAATTGCTTATCAGGGACATTAATCACACGAGTCCAAATTTCATTGATCAGGACAAACATTTACTGTTCAATTACATTATTCAAATATCTTTAACCAAGATGAACTTCAAAGAAAGAAGAAGATACACATCGCTATAGAAATGATGCACATATGACAATCAATATTACAGGAATACAGAAATATCCAGCTATGAACCTTTCCCAATATGATAATATTACTTTCATCTTTTTCAAGATAGCATTTCGGCTTTTATTTTACTTTGTCCAAACATTATATTACTTACCGGTACTTTTGGATGATCACTGAGAAGCAAATATGATTTACTGTTGTACAAACAACTAATTACTTAAGGATGATCACTTAGAAACAAATGATGATGGGCCAAAAATGCACATACAAAATAAGCATTTCTTTATAAAGGAAAGAGGGGGGGGGGGGGAGGGATTGTGTATTCCTGCAGAAAATAGGTCAAACATTTTACTTTAATCAGTATTCAAACAATGATATCAATCTGTCCCTCACTGAATGCACTGAAACTCCAGACTGATAGCTGCCACATTACATAAAGGAATGTACATGTAAGAAAGAAGCTATGCCCTTTTGACCTGATAGTTAAATACCACCAGTCCATGATAGGACATAAGTCCATCTGAGCTAATGCTACGGCTATCAGGAGACAAAGTTATGTTACAGACAGCAGTCATCGAATATGCCTTTAACAGAATGATGAGGCATAACTAGGACTTGAACCAACAACCAATGAATTGATAGAATTTTCCATTTAACCACTAGAAAATACAAAAAAGTAGACTTTTCATGATAGAGATTTGATTTACAAGTTAAATTTTGTTCAGAAACTTAAAAACATATTAATATACAATTAATATTCATGTATAATATAATTAACAAATAAGCATGCACATGAGCTGCCAATTATCATGGATTGCCAAAGGAAGGGAAAAACAAGAAATATAGAAATACAAATTTAAAAAAAAAAATTAATTAAAATCTAGGGAAGACATGTAACTTACAAACACAGACCACTTATACATAAAGATATATTTTCTCAATGACTTGAACTACCCATGAGGCTTAATAATTGATACTTTTGTTTTTCACAACACAAATGGGAAAGAAAAAATATAACCGGGAAAAAAAACAATATCCAATATACTGAAGAAGTATGTTGAACACTTTTTAAGTCCAACACAGCAGGCAAACACAGAAAACACATTTGACCACATAATCCAAAACAGTCGCCTATATACAGCGCATATACCTATATTTATGAAAATCTGCAAAAAGCATATCATATGTTTCTACTGATAAGCAACTAAATGCATGCAAAAACTACATGTTATATCTGAGGACATGATAATAAATAAATAAAGAAAACTGTACTGTTAGTAGTAAATCCCTCTGAGCAATGAAAAATTCTCCCACCAAAAGTGTTAGTTTGTGTGACCACAGCGATTCAAGTCATTTTCAACTTTAAACTCAACTAAAATTTTACAATTAAATATTATTTTAAGTCTAAAAAATAACAAAAGAGTATGTTCAATTTATATACTAATGTTAATTCAAATTATCTACATTATGTGATTTAAGAAACCAGGAAAATTATATATAAATCTCATGAAAATATCTTTATAATTTTATAAATAAGCTTTCATCTCTGTAGATCACGTTCCCTTTCTCCTTTAAAATGCCTAACATCATTCAGAACTGAATAATAACAAAACTAATGCTACAACTAGCAGTGTTATAAAATGACATGTTAGCTATACAGGCCCGCAACAAGACACTGGAAGAAGGTTCAGGATCTACCTGCATCCAACATAGGGATATCATCCACGTCAGAATCATTCTCTGGCTGACGATCATCCGCCCCCGTAATCATGATCTCGGGGGTTCGGGAACGGGAGCGGGAGTTCTTTGAGAGGGAGGTTGAGGAGGTATTTGGAGTGAGGGCTGTCCACTGCCCTCCACCCCCCGATTTGCCTTTCTTGTTTTTGTCTTTCTTCTTTTTGTTTGATTCCTCACCTAATTTTTTGGAGATGATCATGAGAATTTAAATTTTTCTTTCTGCTTAAATTTACGTCACACTGAAAATTTTGGAGGCAGACCTTTAATTCCTAACCAATTGCTCAATCAACATGCATAACTTTTTTGGATGACATAAATCACATATACTTCCACTGTCCAAACGAAATACATAATAAATACATACATTTCTTATTGAATAATTACATGCATAATATAGAAAGCATATGGGGAATAATTTGAAAGTTAACATATGAAGGTTTACAATCATCATGCAATTAGTTCTCTCTTTTTCTGTTATTCCATCCCCATCACCAATGACACTGTTAAATTAAACCATTTCAGGCACCAAATTTTTCCAAAGCTCAAAGGCTGTTTTCTGCACTGGTCAGTTTTTAGTGAATATTGACCCAGTCATCTTGTTTGTCAACTGACAGTGTGTAAATCCTAGCAAAGAAAGTACTACACCTTCTTTTTTTTTCTTTTTTTTTTTCTTTTACATTATATATCCTTACATTCACTATTATACTAAAACCATTGAAAAAATTAGTTCACTGTTTTACTAAAACCATAGCAGGACTTAATTCACCGTAATGCTAAAACCATAGCAGAACTTAACAGAACTTAATTCAGTTTTTTCTCGGTCCCATCGAATTCAAGATAACGAGGTTTGATTGTATTTGTTCACTGCATTCTGTTCTCAAGATAAGCTAACATTTAGTTTTCTATCATGTCTATGATACATGTAGTGACAGAACATGTATTGAATACACAAACTCTGACGAAATACACTGAAATGACTTCATGTGCAGCTATATTTAACTTAGAAAAAATAAATGTGATGGTAATACTATAAATTTATGACAAATAATCTCTCTCTCTTTTTTTTTTTTTTTTTTTTTTTTTTTACACAACTTAGTTATTAAAGACCTTAATCTTACAAAAAAAAATTCTTCCCAACATTTTGCAGGAGAAAAAATATAGTCATCCATTTTCAATTACAAATTAGTTATCAGGTTTGTTTACCTTGATTTATGATCGGAATGTCTTGGATATCA
Source organism: Saccostrea echinata (assembly GCF_033153115.1). Lineage (NCBI taxonomy): Eukaryota > Metazoa > Mollusca > Bivalvia > Ostreida > Ostreidae > Saccostrea > Saccostrea echinata. The sequence goes on from NW_026889789.1 coordinate 7,238,139, forward strand.
CTATCTGGGTCATCACTATAACTATCCTCCGTAACATTGAGGACGGGATACGAGCCATCGTTCCGACGGAGATTTGGCGAGTGACCTCGAATTTCCTCCTCGTCCTCGAAACCTGCAGGACCGATGTATTCTACAAAACATGAAATAAGACATGAAAATATTTAATAGAATTAAGATAATCACTAAAATAAAAATAACATGATAAATGAACCACAAAACATCACGATTGTTTTCAATTGATAGTTACTATGATTATTGTCTCCCTGGCCTACATGTAAACAAGATAAAAGTTCTTTACAGTGAGAAAAGTCTCATAGGATTTTTTTAAAAATTTAAATGAAGGCATTGGTAAAGATTCAAATAATGATTTCAGATGTCAAAATTAGGATCACTAATCTTAAGAGGAATTAAAGAAAAAAAATTAACATTATTTGTTATGAACTGAACCTTTGCTGATAAATCATATGTGAGTGTGCTATATATATACATATTAAATATATATAAATAATTATATATCTCAAAGCCTGTTAACTTGTTTTTTTTTTTTTCAATTTTTTTTTTTAAACATGAAAATGTCAAGACATTGTTAAATTAAAAAAAAAAGATTATGAAGAAATTAAATTAAAAGGTTAGGTTGATAAGTAATAAAATAATAACAGTGAATATTTAACAGAGTATAGTCCATACTATTTGAAATACATGCTTATCTAAAAATTTGATACAAAGTCTGAGAGCCTCAGCTACACAGTATCAGCTGTTCTAGAAGTCATTAAAATAAATGCATATACTTGGACCATGATGCATGTATAGACAACGCTGTTGGTGAAATGACAATATATCATACATTCTAACTGATGCAAAGTTGCTTTCCTTACTAAGGAGAGTTCACAGATAGAATTATTTTCATGTTAATTTATGAGACAGTGCATGAAAATTAATTTTGTCCTTTATGATTTTAAAATAGGACATCCAATGAACTCAGAATTCTGGGACTGCACGTGATATTGCTTAGCCAGATGCTATTCTGCCAACTTGAAGCTATATCTGGTCTTGTTTAATGTTGCATGAACTCTTCAATATCATAAATAATTGAAATCTCAAAGCCTACATTAACAAGATCAAGGCCCATGGGCCACATTGCTCACTTGAGTCACACTAATGGCTTGCTGTTCATCATCAAATTATTTAGGGGAAAAAAATTTCCTCTTTAATTTCATAAAAATTTTGACTCCATATTATTGATGAAAACCTAGTCCTTAGGGGGATAAGGGGGAATTAATCCACACAACATCAGGATGCATCAATATAACTAACATGACCCTAGCTGCCCTTTTGAAAAAAAATGATTTTTTTAATCCTATACATAGGCATTATGTAGAATTTGGATTTCTGATTTTAGGCCAACTCTAATCCCATAATTCATAATTTTAAAAAAATGAAACCACAAATATGATTATGATTTAGTGTGGCCTTGCCACCATTCTTGAAAAGATTTCTTCCAACATACTCCCATGTAAAACACTGATCCCCTATTGTAGCCTCAACCCATTCCTGCATGGGGGTTCTGATCTGATCAAAATTTGAATCTAAACTATCTGAGGATGTTTGCATGTCAAAAATATATTCCCAAGTAAAACTTTGATCTATCATGGCCCCTCATTGCCTTAAGGGGATCATGATTTGAATAAACTTCAATCTATACACTGTATACCTGAGGAGGCTTCCATATACTAATAAATACATGAATAATTAATAGTTGCTTTGCTGTTCTTGAGAAGGAGCTATTTGAAGATTTTTTCCCATATTTTCCTATGTAAAACTTAGATCACCTTTTCTGGCCCCATCCTACCCCCAGGGGATCATTATTTGAACAAAATTGATTCTACACTACCTGAGGATGCCTTTTTCCTATGTATTCCTATACGTAAAACTTTAATCACCTATTGTAACCCCACCTTAACCCCCAGGGGTCAAGATCTGAACAAACTTGAATCTACACTATGTAACAAAGCTTTCACATAAATCTCATCTTTTCTGGCCCAATGGTTCTCGATTTTTAAAAGATGCCATTAATTTTTCACTAATTCTTAATTACCTCCCCTTGAAAGAGGACATGGCCCTTCATCTGAACAAACATGAATTAATCCCCTAAAATTTACTCAAGGATGCTCTGTGGTAAGTTTGGTTTGAAAATGACCAAGTGGTTCTGGAGAAGAAGACGAAACTGTGAGAATTAAGTTAAATAATGATGACAACTACAACAACGACAGACAACGGACAAATTTCAATCAGAAAAGCTCACTCGACCCACTGGCTCGGGTGAACCAAACATTTTGATACCATACAACTGACTGGAGTAATTCAATCAATATTTTTAATGGAATAAGAAATCTGTTGCAGCACAATTGTTTCTGACAGACCAAAATTAAAAATTCCTCAAAGCAGATTTCAAGTTTTTCCTCAGTTTTGTCAAAGGAGGCTAAATGCCATCATGTCTAAGATGGTATTTTACCTCATTACCTCAAAAGAAGAGGTGATATCTTTGTGTTTGATTGTCTGTTAGCATGATTGAGAAAAAAAAAGGCATCTGTAAATTTTACTACGGGTGAGCTCTGTTCATGCAAAATGTGATTAGATTATAAAAGAATACTGGATTTTTAAGGACCTTGGATAGAAAAGGGGGTTAGGGTAGGGAGAAGGGGGGGGTTCAATTCAAACTTGTTTTGATTTTGATGAAGATCTGCAGTCTCCAAATTTATCACATATTAATTTATCACATATTAATTTATCAGGTGTCAGGCTATGATCACTTGGCCATTCAAAATATATGCTACACTGGACTGAAACGTTAAATTCGTAATACGTAGTATAGCTTTCATGCTTGAAAGATTTAAGTAGCCAATTCATGCAAGCTCTAAAATAATGTCTCACTTACCATGCTCATGCTTTTCCAATAATTTCTTTTTTGACTTGTTTTTGGCTATATCATAATAAGAAGTAATAGCAAAATAAAAACTTTCAAAAAAAGGGGAAAAGGGACAATTACCTTCTAACAATTTAAAGTAACAATTAAGTGAAAGATGGGGAAACTGCCTAAACAATAAACAAACCAAAATCAATACGACATGTTGTTTTTGAGAATTATACAAACTCCCAACTAATGCTTAATTTGAGACTTCTATTATCCACCATAGATGAAACAAAATGATAATGAAAAAGAATGGCAAATTCATGTGCGCTGTGCTAAATGACATGATAATTACAAGTGTTCATCCTGGACAACACAGCTGTTCAAACAAAACTTGCTTTTCTTTCTAATAGTTCTTGCCGTCAGTATATAATCAACACTTCAATTAATTAACAATATAATTAACAATTTATAATAATGTTAGTGATTAATTACATTATTTATTAAAAATATATATATTTCAAAATTTTTATAATTATTGGGCATTTTTTCGATTAAAATCTCTAAAGTCTACAAACATTTGATTTTCAATAATCAAATATAATCTTAGATATGGTAAATTTCACTTCAAAGCATGAATTAATTTTAAATTTGTAAACCTCATTAAATATGTTATTTGACAACTATACATTTAGCAAGTTCTGCTCTCCTTAATAGACACACCAAGCTTGACGACAATGATAATTAAAGAACTGTTGATATGTTACCATGGAGATTTGTGGGGGTGGACGGTTTGGATCCCACGAGGGGTTGTGTTTCGCTGCGATGTTTGCGGCCTGAGGTCGGGCGACTGTCGGGGTTGTGTTGTAATATTCCTAACTGCTGTCTCTTTTTCCTAGATTGTTCTTCAATCCGCCTTCTCTGAAAATGTAGAAAATATCAAAATTAAGAAATACTAAACCTAAGCTTTCAAGTACATGTAATACCAGGGATAGGCAACTCCTTCCGCCCGATGTTTATTTACCCCAAACGTCACAAACAACACTGCAAGTTTTTCAAACTACATTTTTTCCCAGTAAAAAGCTTGTTTTCTAATGAATGTAATCTATTCTTTTTGTGTATCTGAATGGATTTTTAATAAATTTTAAGGCACATATTATAAAATAATTTAGATATTAAGTAAACAACCACCAAAATCTGCGAATTCTCGGAAATACGGCCGATCAGGGGCATGCACTGATTTTTAAATAAACGTAATTACTATATACTAAGATAAGGAGTAAAAACAGTGCTAACAACAAATCTTGAATAATTTTTTGATAGATAAATTAAGGTTTAATTCTGAAATATTTGATAGCAAAAGAGATATATTAAATTAGAATTGACATACGAAATCTCGCAACTTACGAGATATCGCAAGACTTGAGAGAGTTAGGCCAAAAAAAATAATAGTCTTGTTTCCTGCTACCCGACCTACCCTATTTTTTAGCCCCCGACCCTAAAGTTTTTTTTTTAAGTTTTGGAAGAAAAAAACTCGGGAATTTCCAGAATTTCATTGTTCTGTCATCGTAATCAGTTTCCGTGTTAACACAAAACAAGCATTTCATGAAATTCTTGTTTTAAATATGGACTTTCATAAAATACCACTTGAGTTGTGCATAAAAAGACATGAAATTTAATTTTAAAAGACAACGTTGACCTGTGACATGTTTAATTTGATCTTGTATTAGTTCATATCCAAAAACTGCTGTCGGAAAAAAATAAAATAAAAATATAAAATAAAATAATTTTCCTACCTACCTACCCTATTTTTTTCAGGGCAGTAGCAGGAAACAAGACTATTATTCTTTTTGGCCTTACCTATCCCGTTAGTATATAGGTCCCTGTTTAAACTAATGACCTTGATTCATCACTTTTGGATCAATACTATTTTAATTGTAAATACACCAAAAAAAAAAAAAAAATTCTTAGTTATCTCTAAAAAATATTAACACATGCTATATTTTTGGGACAAACTTGACACCTTCCTTTGCAAAAATAAGGAAATATGAGCTGCAACCCCCCATCCCTCCCTACTGAGGGTTAGTCCTTTTTTTGATCTTGTTGCCTTAAACCTGACATGAAGCTATGGTTTTGCCCTTTAACTTTCTCAAATATGAAGGTATTATATCTTGTATGTTCAAAAGCTTATAATGGCCAAGGTTTAACCTGACAGCCAGAAAAACAGTCACACCCAAATCAATGCAATTTCCCCTTGATCTCAAATATCAGAGACACTAAAAAGTAGAAAGATAAAATACAAACCAATTTTGTATGTAGTAGTGAGAGTAATTAATTGTCTACATCTTTAGTTCTCAATGTGACATCTGATATGTTTTTTTTGCTTGAAGTTTGATCATGAGCAATTTTCCTTTCATAGACGTCAAAAATGAATTAGACATTCCTTTTTTTCTAGGCATGAAGATGGTTAACGGTTCATCATCAATATCAATTAATATCTATTCTAAAAACATCCCCATCTCAAAATACAAGTAAGTGACGTATGTACATTTTTAAAAAATAATTAAGTTGCAATTCTGCATGAGTCACTGTCGCAAAACTGATTCTTCAGATTTCATGTTTATTTTACTGCCTCTACATACCTTACAAGTCAGTGAGTAATAAACCCCCTAAATTAATTCCGTTGTTTTTAAGACCAAGCTTTAGGTTAAGTATTCTAGTTTATTACTTGAGGACCTTTCATGTTGCATATTTTTTTCTGACAATTTTAGTCTTATAGTAAATATTTTTCCAAAGAAAAATCTCTGTGCTGCCTATGAAAATCATAAAACAGACCTCTTTTTCCAACTTCTTCTGTTGCACATTGAAGTTATCATGATCTTGAATGCTGAAAAACAAATTTAAAAAAAGATTGATTATCAAGACGATTTGACAATGTTCACAAAAGAATCCAGGGTGTGACCTACTTTTGGGTTAGTACAAACCTCCCCCCACCCCACCCCCAATCATGTATCAACTGAAAAAGTTGATGAAGATCAGCAGTTTCCAAATGTAAATATGGTTCTAGGTATTACGGGGTGCAAGATATGATCTACCGGTAGACAAAAATGTGACTATGTATTATCATGAAATTCAAAGACGAGGAGATGGTGACCTACTTTCAGGCCAATTCAGGGTGCAACACCATTGTGGACTCTCAAGACAAGGTTTGATACTGGTCAAAGTGTAAAAGTATGACTCTGACACAAACAAGAGGCACATGGGCCACATCACTCACCTGAGCACATTGGCAAGAGAAATGTGAATATATCAGTACAGTACTGAAAAGTTTAAATATATAAGTGGTCCCACCCAATACCCCCAAGTGGGGGGAGGGATGATTTGAACAAACTTGCATCTACACTACCTGAGGATGCTTCATATTTAAATGACTAATCATGCTTCGGAGAAGATTTTTAAATATTTTTCCAATATATTCCTATGTATAACTTTGATTCCCTGTTGTGACCCCACTCTATCCCCACAGGGTCAAGATTTGAACAAACTGGAATTTACACTACCTTAATAGATGCTTTCATATCAATGTCTTATCTTGGTTTTCCTATTCTTTAGAAGATTTTAAGATTTAAGATATTTCCTTTAAATTCCTATGTATAACTTTGATCCCCTGTTGTGGCCCACCCTACCCCACCAGGGGATCATGATTAGAACAACCTTCAATCTACACTACCTGACAATGCTTCTGTATTAATAAGAATAATTATGGCTTTGCTTTTCTTGAGAAATAGATTTTCAAAGATTTTTCATTATATATATTCCCAATCATATTTATTCCTCTTTATAAATTTGATCCAAGCTGTAGTGGCCCAACCCTACACCCGGGGGTCATGATTTGAACACACTTGAATCTACACTATGTAATAAAGTTTTCACATATATTTCATATTTTCTGGCCCATTGGTTCTTGAGAAGGTTTTTAAAAGATGCAATTTAAATTTTACTAATTCTTAATTATCTCCCCTTGAAAGACGACATGGCCCTTCATATGAACAAACTTGAATTCTCTGGTGGCAAGTTAGGTTGAAATTGGCTCAGTGGTTCGGGAGAACAATATGAAAATGAGGAAAGTATATAGACTAACAGCACATGACACATGACAGGCGACAGACAGACAGACAGACAGTTGCCAGCCACTTTTCAATCAGAAAAGCTCACTATAGAGCCTTCAATCCAGGTGAACCAGAAAACTAACAGACAGACAGGAAGATTTATACCATAATAATTGACACATCAGTAGATGGCAATATAATGAAAGATAAATCGTACAGGTGAAACTTTAAGTAGCCTAACTGACCACTATCTATTATTATTTTAATTAATGTAGTTTACTAATTACCTGCCAGGTGGGCCACTCATTGTCCACTGGTGGTTCTCTTCAAAATCTTGTCTGCAAAAAAAAGGAAAGTCAAATAAATTATCATACAATACAGTGAACCTAATTTCTATCAATATTTTACAAACTATTTCCTGAATCAATTAATGGTTTCAATAATGGAGTCAAATAAACATGTGATGAAATCAAACATGCATGCACATTTACGTAACAGTACCTGTTATGTTTTCAGTGCAGTCGGCAACAAATTCCATTTAAATATAATGATTTTCTGTTGCTTTTATTACACTGTAACTGCCATAAATAAATGCCTTGAAGGGAAACACCTTTTTTCCCCCTAATACACACTGTCATTACTTTCATAACAATGCACATTAAATGCAACACATCATTATATTGTACCGCACACTTGAATAATGTTGTACTTTAAAAAAGAATACGGTTTTCAATAAGATTAATACTAGCCTAAGAACTTGTTGATTAGTATGAAGTACAAAAGCAGAATCAACATGTCTCTAAAGGGGATGACAATGACAATGGTCTCAAAAATTATTTAAAAATAAAAAAAGATGGGGCAATCACATTCTTTTATATTTGCCCCTTCTTATATGTTTTCTCTTGTCATTTTTTCAGGGGTTTGTTTTCCCTGGGAATGAGGGCAGCAGGGACATTAGGGTTCAAAATAATTTTCAGCACAAATTTAATTCCAATCAAGACACTACTAAAAATAAATACACTCATTTTTTCCAGTGTACTACTTACTTGATTTAATCAACACAATGGTTTTTCTTTCAGAAAAAAAAAATCAATATCCTTGGTAGAATAAAACTATACACTGAATTAACACACTTTCAAATTAGGTCAGTTTTAATTTCCTATGGCATTAAGGCAAGTTCCCTGCTCAAAGGTACTTCTGTTTAAACAACACAGCATATAGACAACTTGTCTTTAATATATAGTACAGGCCTTCACTTTGATGCTGTCACATGCAGTGAAAATGTTCATTATACAGCTAAAAACTAATCAATTTAATAATTAATCAGTTAATTATTTGACTGTTTGCTCCTGCTACATGAATGTCAAAGTATCAGATGTGCCTCACTTTGTGCTGATTAGGTGACAATTAAGTCTCATTAATTATTGATGAAATTAACACCTACTAATTAATGAACACCTATCACTTCCAGAATTACCAGACAAAAGTGGAAAATAGACTTTTTCTTAAATTCCAATTTTTCCTCTGTCATTGATTTTTAAAAATCTTATTTATTTTATTTTATTTTATTTTTTTTTTTGTTTAGTTTTTCATTTGCTGAATTTAAAATATTAATAATAACAATTTACTATAACCTAAAAAATTGTGTCTCATTGACAGATTTTATCTGCATATGAAACCATAATTCATACAAAAATAAGACTATCTAATATATACCCTCCTCTCAAATTAATGTAAGAAAATATAATACCATAATCTGGGTTTTTCATTCTGATGTTAAACATTGATATGTCTACTGAATTCTCCTCTTTAATTTGTTCACACACAATAGAAATATAAAGTTCAATATAAACATAATATGTTAATTTTATTTGGCCCCTCAATGACCTATCCATTATGAATCTATCCTTTTATGATGGAGATTTATAACTGTCACAATGACATATAAAACAAACTGATAAGTAACTGAGTTATAGAGTTAGATAGTACTATAAAAGCTTTGACTGATTTAATAGCAACATGATAACTCAAGTACACTTCATGTTATTGTCTTCATATGTTTGCCTCCCTCCTATATCAAACCCTAATAAAGGTACAAATAGTTAGAGGCTTCATGGATAAAAACTCTGCACATCATTTAAAGTCGAAGTCAAGTAGATCTCTCAGTAGTGACTGCTCTGATCTCATGTTTTCACAAATTCATTACTTAAAGGGTCTTTTGGTGAGCCAATTTCTCCATATAAATTGATTTGCCCTATCATTTTAAAAATTATTATTTACTAAGTGGAATGGTAATATGTACTGCAAGTTCCTGTGAAAAGTCACTGTAAATCTTGAAAATCTGCTTCCCTTTCCTATTATTTGGCTCCCTCTTCTATCATTAACTATTTTTTTACTTCTTGAACATGCATTCTATTACTAAGCAGTGACCTAAGATTTTAATTCAACCAACAATGAATTATCAACTGTTACAAGATGCCTATGGACCACAATGCTTACCTGAGTCATCTTAGCCGACTGTTGTTCCTCATAAATTGCCCAACCCTACCCCATGAGGCTATGATTTGAACAAAGTTAAATCTGCATTACCTGAGGATGCTTGCATATTAATATGACTAATCATGACCATGCTGTTCTTGAGAGGGTTTTAATTTTTTTCCCTACAGATTCTCATGTAAAAATTTAATATACTGTTATGGCCCCACCTTACCTCCTGGAGGTTTGACTTTAACAATCTAGTGTATTACACTATCTGAGGGTGCTTGCACATAAATATGACTTATCATGACCCTGCTGTTAAAAAAATCTACACACTCCCATGTAAACTCCGAACCTCTGTTGTGCTCCCCTACTTGATTTAAATAAATCTGAATCTTGACTACCAGTTGAGGATGCTTGCATACCACTACTCATGGCCTTGCTGATTTTGAGAAAAGATTTTTAAAGATTTTTATTGATACATCTACCCTATTTTGACATTTTCTTGATTATCTCCCCTATCATGAGGATCTGGCCCTTCATTTGAAAAAATTTTGAATCCCTTCACCCAAGGATGCTGTGCTAAGCTCGGTTTAAATTGGTCTTGATCAGCGGTTCTGCAGACTAAACTAAAAAACGTGATTCAGAAAAGTATACATACAGATGGACAATGGACAAACTTTGATCAGAAAAGCTCAGGTGAGCTAAAATAAAAAAAACCCTGCAAAATCAATTTTTTTCTTTCATGCCTGTATGGTAATCCCCTAACATTTAAGAAGGCACTAATATGGACTTATGTGTTAGCTAGCTTAAATACACCAGCATAGCATGTCAGTAGGGATAATTAAAATAAAATCACATTTATTTATCTTAAGAACTGTTTAAAGCTCAGCTGCTACTATTAGTCTGCTAGTGAGCTTGACCTGAGGCTGAAGTTGAAAAATAATCTAGATTTGCAGTCTTTACACATGCAACCTGTCTGTCTAGTTCTTTGCAAAATAATTCATATACACTATTGAATGTGTTTTAATCTTACCTTCACCACCCCCTTTTTGGCAAATGTAATTTTGTAAAAGGTGGACCTGATCTTGATACTCAATTTTCCAAACACCCAATTACTTATTAGGAATCATTTGCTAATCAATGTTCTGTTTCAATGTGGGACGTGGTACAATTGATAAAGACAATTATTAGTTTACTGTCATGGTGTACCATCCGTACATCCCTATGGTTTTGAATAATTTTCATTTCGTCACAGCTGATGTCTTGCAAAAGTCGATGTGACCTCGACATCAATCTACACTGATGCGAAAACTGCATCTGATCATATATAGTCCCTTAGTGGGTTGCAGTGGAGTGTCTGCTTTATAAGATCATAATGCCTTAGTATGTTCTATCACAGAGTCACACTGCAATGGTGAGAGAGCTGGCAATGTCAATGAACATCGTCATTTCCTAAATTAATGCTTTCATGTAATTTTACTCAAACAGTCATTAAAAGTCATATAGCACAGGAACATAGCATAATTGCTTTTATAATACATTTTTATAATAATTTTTACTCTTCCAAGTTAAAACCTTAGTTGAATTTTTAGCAAGACATAAATTTATGGACCTTCTCCTTCTACCTCTGATGAAGAATGAATTGTCAGCAGCATTCAATTGAAACTACTTCTAATCAACATTCTCTCAAATAATGCCCAAAATTATATCCTTCCTAAAAAATCTGTTTCCACGATAGGTTTCAATTAAGGCATGGGAAAGTATATTTTTTAAGAAGAACATACTGCCTTCCCAAAACCAAAACTTTATATGCTCCTCCCTTTGAAAAAATCCCTTGCTTCAAAAAGAAGGATAAATATTTCGAAAGAGAATCGGTTCAAGGCAAATCAGAATCTTGTTTTATAATTTAAATAGAGAATGTTTTCCCTGTAAATATTGGTTTCCAGACTGCAAATCCTGATGTATGGTAGGTCATTTTAATGGTGGTACATGGCAGGTAAACAATATATCCTCTTACTAAGAACAATGATCCTTTGGCTAATAAACTTTCTGCTCTGAGCCCAAATCAATGTTTCATTAGCTCTGATCTGAACTTAACATGCCTTCAAATCAAAATACCTTCTCTGCAGAGATTTATACATTTTTGGCAGGTTATGCTGTTCAAGACCAAGAGATGGGAGTCCAATATTCTCTGTTGCTGGTTTTTTTTTATAAAAAAAGAAAATCAAAGATGATCAATGTTTTGCACATAGATTGTGCTGATGGTATATAGATTTTATGTCAAAGTAATGGAAAATATACAAGCAATGAGTTATTAATAAATGATGGTGTTAACTTAGCATGTAACGCATTATACCAACAATGCAAACATCGAAGCCTGCTGACTATTTAGTAACATCAATAACTTTTATATTGACCTAGTCTAAATAAATGGAATTATCAGTCATGTAATTGGTGCTCATTCCTCTGTAGCCAGCAAATGATTGTTCAATGGCTATGCAGTATAACTTGCAAATCAAGGAAAGACATTGAAATATGAAGATAATGAACAGAAATCAAGCTCAAAAGTCCACTGAAAGAATATATTAAATTGGGAGCAGAGCAAACATGGACCTCTAAAAACATCAGAGGTGGGATCAGGTGCCATGGAGGAGTAAGCATCCCATGACTCAATACAACAAATTCAAAAATATCAAGGATGACAACCTCAATGATAACCTCAAAGTCATAACATACTTAGATTGAAACAAATTTTTTCATCTCAAATGCATTTACTAGAAGCTAAATGGTCAAACAAGGGAGAATGCCTCTTTGACCTTGAAGTGTGTCCTTGATCAAAAAATTCAGAAACCTTCAACATGACCATGCATCAACTTAACTTATACAGTTGAACTTTGTTTATCTTGAATATCAGAGATATATATGACAAAGTTATTTGGCAGTCCCAACTACTTTTTCTTAATGATTTTTAACCTTAATTGTTATATCAAATCCTTGGATATCTTGGAAATTTAATCTTGGTCCCACTGAGTCTGACATAGCAAGGTTTGACTAGTATTTATGAAATTATCAATCTCAGTTAAACTAAAATGCACTACTGTAGTAGTTCAATAGTTTGTTTAGGAACAGGCAAGCGCACACTCAAAGAACATTTTTTATATCATAATTCTGATTCACGATCTAATAATTTTTTTAATGCTATGCAGAAGTGCACTGCTCAAATGAGATCACAAACAATAAACGTTTACACCATTATTGTTAACTTCTTTATAAGCTATTGTGAAATTCAGGGACATTTTGAAAGGCCGACTTATAAGCAGCTCAGGTTAAAATTCAGGACATCAAAGTTTACTAATATGAGCAATATTGATCAAATAGTTCTAAACAGATGACAAATATTCATGAGAAACACAAAATGAATGAATCAATGATCATGAGCATATAAAAATTAAAGAAATTTAATTAATTGATACAAAGCTCAAATGGTATACAAGAATCTTCAATAAAAAGTGAAGAACACAATGAAACATAGATCAGTGAACAATTAGTGGTATTTCGAAGAAATGAATTTCAGAAAGACAAAAGATAATCACTACTCCCCCCCCCCCTCCCTTCCCCAACACACACATACACACAACTGGGTTATTAAGCAATGACAATTATCTCAACATATAACAGAAAATACAATATCTGCCTTTCTTGAGCAGAATCCTCCATGTACCTGCATCTCATGGGGATCATATAATAATGTAATAGGAAAATTGCCAATGAGAAAGCTTTTTCATGCATTATGTTTTTATAACAAAAGGAATTACTTAACTGGCATAAGGTTTGATCTTTAATCAAGCCACACATACTTCATATTAATCTTAAATAATTATTCAATTTTATAGGACAACTACACTCTAAAAGACCTTTATCTATTTTGTCAAAATGAAAAATAAAATATCATTTCTCAACAATGTGCAATAAATAAATACTTTTGGTCAGGTACTTTATGAAATATTTAAAAAGTTCATGATTTTCTGGGACATTTATCGATAACCTCTGTATGATGCAATATGGAGCACTGTGTAGTGAACAAAAAAAAAAAAAACTTTGTTTTTATAGATCACTGTACATGGTCTACCTAGCTTCCATGTTCTTCCATTGCATAGTCTTAAACTGATGAGTTCTATTTGGTCATAAAGTATGACAAAATTATTGATACAAGATTGATTAGAAGCTGAAAATATATGCAAGTGCTTCGCTTGAATTTATGTAGTCACTACGCAAAATGTGAAAGATCATTTTTATCGTATTATTAAGTACTTCATATAAAAACATGTCCACAATAACCATGCAATGGCAAACAACTATTTACTAGGAAAGTCCAGATAGTTAGGTATGATATCTCCCTTAATGTCTGTAGCTTTCAAATTAGCTGTGATAAAAGTGCATGGTCCATTACTCAGATGAAATCAGAGAGACTGTATATAATGAGCCTGTCAAGGAAAGGGCAATTGAGGTCATTTAAGTGCAATGTTTATCTAACATTTGACAATGTACCTAATTAAATCCTATTGATGTGTGCTTCTCCATGGAAGTGGACATAAACTCTACGGACAGAAAGATATCAAATTCAAAGAATTTCTGATTCATTTACTTTCATCACACTAAAATTCCTTACTGTTGTCTTTCATACAAATTGTTGGGTAATTTATATTAACATACTGAACTGACTATATGGATTTCTCCACTTACCCGCGATCATGAAAAGAGCATGTGGTGGGTGTGACCGTTTGACAATTAAAGGATCTTACTCCTTCACCAAATTCTGATGTTTTTAGAGGTACCTGTTTGCTGACTGTTCACAATTTGCATAAATGTTTCAATCAAATCAATGGACTTTTGAGCCTGGTTACTGTTCGATATATTTATATTTCTTTGCAATGCTGTAGGCAGAATTAATAAGGATATCTATTTCATAAGTACGAGCAAAAAATTGTTTTCTTTCACTGTTACTCAGATAGCAATCAAAGCAGCAAAAGAATGTGCCATCAACAGTGAATCTATAATTACAAGAGTCAACAACATATGAAGCAATATCATTATGCCAATCTAATCTAAAATAATGATTTAAAGTGGATTCAAACCAAAAAGCAATGAATCCCTTAAACTGAACTCAAATGACAGCTTTTCATAAAGCTTAATTAGTATATTAATATATCCTGCAAACAAATCAACCTTGGGCTTAAAAGAATTCAAAACTATACCAAGCGTTTAGTCCTATCATGTGTTATAGTACATGTATAATATATATAAATTTTGCTGTTATCAAACACAGTCTATTTAAAATGTGTTTCATCAGAATAACCTGACTCTCACCTTTTCATATTTTACAATGAACCCATCAAATACTTCTATGACTAAGTTTAAATGAACTATTTTTATAAATAACACAGTCACGTTTTGGTAATGCCAAATTTATTGAAACAATATTTTTAAAAGTACCACATCGCCTCATGTGGTCTTTGTTGAAGATTAATACCGAAAATCCTACTCATAATTTGTGTTTATCTATTTAACAACAATGCAATGTATTCCAAGGTATTTTGATTTATTATCTACCTGATCAACCGACTTTACGTTTTTATAAATGCTTAAGTTTAAATTCTCTGCAGGTCTTTGTCATCCAAGCTCTCTAATCTAGGAAGAGAAATTTAGCCAGGACAAAGGGAACAAAAAAAATTCTTTCATCCAAGGTTTCTTGCTTCATTATTAATCACATGATTAAGGATTTTTCAACAAATTATGATGTTTTTTGACAAGAAATTCCAATGTTCTGCAGACATCAAAAGCGTAATGGAAAACAATAACCCTAGCATAATTAGACACTGTCTGATGCATCTGGGAAATTGTTTCCAAACACTGATGACAACTTCAATGGCCTTTTCCAATCTAAGCTGGATTCACAGAGCTCTCTGAGTGTTTATGGCTGAACCAGTTTAGAAAAGGTGATGGTCAACAAATTTGTTAGGAAAAGTAAATATATTTCAAGACTCATGCTTTAAAGAACATGCAATAATGCAAGACTCGAACAATTCATGCTATATTACAGCAAATGAAACTTCAAAGAATGACCTAGTTTACATACCATATTGTATTATTCTATACCTTTAAATTTCCAATTCTTTCTCAAAAATATCACAGAATATGCATGGTCAAAGTTTAGATCAACTTTTAAAGAACCCAGCTAATTTTTTTTTCTGCGTAGGTATACCTAACATTGTAAACACAAGTTATTGCGTAAATTACATGTTTCTGAGCCTCAAAGCATCTCCCTTACTGGAAAATTCTTTTCTACGCCTTTTAGTACCAATCAGATTGTGAGAAAGCAACAGAATGTTTAGCAGGTAACCGGAAAACATACATTATTGACAGTATGGCTATAGCGTTTACCCACAAAAAAAAAAGAAAAGAATTGGAAAATGATGACAATTAAGATATACCATTAAAATGATTGCCATAACACCCTGATCTTCTGTCCTAACCTATTACCAGGCCAGGACAGCTGTATAGTGTTGGCCTTTGACATTAAATCACCCATAACAAGAGATAAAGCAAGAAAGCACCAAGGTGTAATAATAGGGATCTTAATCTTTAACATCAATACCTTCCTGACACACAGAGTCAAAGAAGAACAGATTAAATGTCTTTCTCGGCATAAAATTTATCAAATTTACAATACACTGACAAAAAAATTATCATTACCTGGTTCCTTTGGCAACAAACAACTTCCTGAATTTAAATAAAATTTCACAATCATCTCATCTATAACATTTAAGGCAAAAATTTAAAAATAATTCTTTAATAGCTTACTGTTCCAGTAAGTGGTTTGGACTGTATTTTCCCATCTTATAACTTGGCTCCATGATTGCACTGCCCAGCGTCACCAGTGATCAACACCGGTTACAGAATCACACACACACAATGAAATAAATCTTGGACACAGAAAACAGATTTCACAGAATCTCCCTGTATATCAGGAAGTGCTAGAGAGATGTTTACAGACACTGGCGGCCATCTTGTTTTTGTGACGCTCTTTCGTTATCAACAGGCTTTTACAAGCCTCCTATATGACAGGAATCGTCAGACCTTTAAATCGTCGACGTGGAGGAGAGATCGGGCTTGTTCCTTGATATTGACACAGCGGCTATATAACAGGGTGTAAACACCTGACCTGGTAATAATCATTTCAATTAGAAGAGCTGTGGATAAAGGGAAAAATCTATTGATCCACCTGTCCAATCTTTTAATCATTGATACAGACAACTGCTGTATTAAGGCACATTGGTTGGAAAAGTCAATTCCACTTAGAGCCCTGCATTAATATTAAAGAAGCTTGTAATGTACCCAGACAATATTATGCAATTACACCTACTCTTTGCCAGAAATTACATTTTGCAATATATATATCTATAGTTCCAAAGTTCTTTGTAATCACAGTTGGAACAATAGATGTTGAAACCCACATGCTATATTTGATGTGTACCCTAGTACATTTAAAATCCATATTACCTTGATGAACAAAAACATCCCCTCCCTTGTGGCATGTCATTTAATGGCCTGGAATAAATATTGCACTGAACTGTATCATATACATGTGTTTAACAGTTTTCAAATTGTATATCTTAATGAATCACACCTATTTGGTAGAGGGTTTTGGTGAAGGAATCCCATGAGTATATTACTGTTGTGTGAGATACAATGATGTCTAGCAATCAATTAATTGCAATAATGGAAAACTGTGAACAGTCAACAAAACACCTCGTACGTACCAGCTAGCTTAATATTAATATAAGGTATGGCTACCTTAAATCTTCCCACTGGAAATTCAGTTGTAATCACGAATCCATTTTGGAGTTCAATTAAGGTTGAAAGGATTTACTCAGTAGTGCTCAGAAAATTGCTATTGAAATACAAGATGCAATGAAAAATGAGGTTCAAGAAACTTGCAAATTCATAATTTACTTTTATGGCAAGAAGTCTTGGATTCCATTAATGAATCATTTGATGTGCAATTACATGCTTTTATTAGTGTGATATCTTCCCAAAATACATTTTTGTGAAACAATGCAGTGACGAATTCATTTTTGACCTTGACCTCAGAGTACATGTATGTACTGACCTTGACCTGACCTATAAACAAACATGATTGAGTCTATAAACAGTTCTACAGATATTATGACAAAAGGAAAGAGCTAGATTATCAAACAGAATATCCATACTAACTCCATTAAAAATCAAGATATTGGACAAACAACAAACATGACATTATTTCTAAACTTTATGAATTTTAGAAAATGAAGTAAAACCATGTTCTTTGCTTTTCCTTGATCAGTTTACAATCAATAAAACCAACTATAATATTACATCCTTTATCAAACAAAGTTGAATTTTGGATTAAAAAAAAAAAAAAAAAGGACAACCCAGGATCCCCATGCATGCAGGTACCTGACAAATCTGATCAATAAAGATTTCTAGCAATTAACTCATGGTAATCACATTAATTCAGTACTCCACATGTGACCATTAGTAAGAGAATTAAATCAGAGCTGTCTGCGACTTTTCCTGTGCAAAGACTTCTCTCTATGAGCAATCAATAAAGATTTCCTAAGACTTTGTTGAACTGTCTTTCAGATTAATGAAGACATGATGATGAATTCAGAAGGGATCACCACTCAGTCTTTTCTTATTTACAGGAAAATAGTGACTTTTTAACCAAGTTCCAAAGTGTAATGTCTCATTTATTTATATATTCTTAATTTATTATAATATGTTTTTTAATTAAATCTTGTTTCCAAACTTCTGAAAAAACTAAGAACCTGCCACGTTTAGATCAACGCATTAAATTGTTATAATTTTTTTTCTATAATTCATAGAAACTGAAGTCAATTTACTGAGAAAAAAAAAGTTCTCAAATATGAAGTATAATTTACCTGAAAATATTGCAATATTCATTCAAATACCTGGTTAATTTTAATGCCAAACGTACATGCTTGAGAGAGTTTCACAAAGTGTTCAAATCATTGTAGAATTTAATCACAAAACATTTAGAAGTTCAATTAAATTTGTGAAAAGGATTGTGTTGTGCAATTAATTCTAATTTTATGCATCGATCTGCAACACAATCTACTTTTTCCATGAAAACTTGAGTTTAAATCCTGAAAATTGAAACATTTCTAAAGAGTATCTGCATAGTGTCATTTCTTGACCGTACATGTATATGTTAAAATTTCAAATCAATGTATTCATAAACCATGTAAACTAGAACAGCTGTATTTGAAATGATTTAAATAACTGTGGTTTCGTCTTAAATTAAAGTTCAGTCACAAATAATCACTTCATATAACTGTTACAGTAAAGATCTTTATTTTAGCTTTAACACATATATATGAGTCATTTCAAAATGCAAGCACAGGTAATTGCCATAAAATCCAAACACTAAACAAATTGAGCATGTTTTCACAACTGCGAGTCAGGTACTAACTTGTGCATGTTCATGTTATGTGATGCACATCCAGAATAGTAAAGTGAACAACTAAAAAGGACAACTAGTACATCTACACTGTTTTTAAAGTACTTATATAATTTTGAACTTTTAAAATTTTACTAATCTATCTGATCCATCGATATGATTAGTTTCACCCTTTTTAATTTGTAACAATGGATTTGGATCAATGATCACAAGATTTTAATATTAAGTCTGTATCCTATTTAAGTACATGTAAACTTAGTTGGTTCACAACTTAGACAAAAAGTTTATTACTTAACTTGTTCGTGTTTGCTAATATGTGTCTTTTAATCATGGTTTAATGGTGTTAATGATGAATACTTGAAATGTTTGAAAACTTAAGTACTTCAAAGAGCATTTAAAAATCAATAAATGTACAAGAAATTTTATGTACATATAGAAAATACATGCAAAATTCATTCAGGGTAAAAATTTGATTTCAAGAACTTAATTTCCATTAGCAAATTTAAAGTAATTCTGAAATACATGTATACCTTACATGTAGCTAATTCATTATCAGACAAGTAACATTATATTCAATGAATTAACGTTAAACACCACAGTTTGACTATAAACATACAGAAATTACACAATGCATTCTAGTTGCCAGTTATCAATGTACATTCAAGGTTGCAAACTTCAGTACAGTGCAGCATTAGTGACATTGAGGGGATTTTGCTTTTTTTTAAAACTATCAAAAAATATTACAAGCTTTTCAATCAAAATTTCATGAACACTATTCACATGATCAAGTGAGAACATGAACTGCTAGAAAGAGTGTGCAAGAACACAGCAAACAGTTCACACATCAAGAAGTTCACACGACTGACAACAAGGTGCAACAACATTACGAAAATCTATTCATAAGTACTCACTCATTCTGTGGGACTCCGGCGTACATTTCGATTTGTCTGCGATGAAAATATCAAACAATGAATTTTTAATGCAAACAATTAGATTTCCTTAATTGTCTGTTGTGTCTTCAGAGGAAAATGATTTCCGCTGTTAAAACAGACTTGCGTAGTTACGATAAAAACAAAGGGTAGACTGATATAATATTTCAGAGATCAAGCATCACTTGAATCGGATTTGCAGCACGCACAAGTCTGTATCACCAGGATGTGCATATGCTGCAATGATAAAATCCAGTCGATTCCAAAAGGTCTTAATCCAAGAACTCACGAGAAATTTCTTAATCCACTCAAATATATTAATGCTCCGAAGAAAAATCAGTACTTGCACATTGCAAACATGAAATCTTGAAAGATAAAAGATTTGTAATGGAAAATAATATATCCCAAATGAAATTCATCAATTGATATGTAATGGACTCCACACTATTGCCCTTTTTAGATTAATGTTCTACTAAATGCTACAATGGGGCAAGCATTTCAGATCCGAATGTGTCACTAACTAATCTGGGATCAGAACACGTCTAATGTGGCTAATCCTTTGTTCAAACTGGGTTTATATGCTTAATATTTATACCCGCACTTTCTAAAGAAAGTTCGGGTATATTGTTGTTACTCATGTCTGTCCGTCCGTCCGTCCGTCTGTCCGTCCGTCCGTCCGTCCGTCCGTCTGTCACACTCTTATTTCTCAAACTCCTCTTACATTTTACACAGTAGCCTAATCATCTTTTGGGAGGTGTTTGGTGGTGTCATGTAGATGTGCAGTAAAGTTTCGGAATTTTCATGTTCACCCTGGGGGTCAAATGGGGGTCGAAAAATGACGTTTTTTATGCAAAAAGCCCCTGGTTCCCTGAACTCCTCTTACATTTTACACAGTAGCCTAATCGTCTTTTGGGAGATGGTTGGTGGTGTCCTGTAGATGTGCAGTAAGGTTTCGGAATTTTCATTTTCACCCTGGGGGTCAAATGGGGGTCAAAAAATGACGTTTTTTATGCAAAAAGCCCCTGGTTCCCTGAACTCCTCTTACATTTTACACAGTAGCCTAATCGTCTTTTGGGAGATGGTTGGTGGTGTCCTGTAGATGTGCAGTAAGGTTTCGGAATTTTCATTTTCACCCTGGGGGTCAAATGGGGGTCAAAAAATGACGTTTTTTATGCAAAAAACCCCTGGTTCCCTGAACTCCTCTTACATTTTACACAGTAGCCTAATCGTCTTTTGGGAGATGGTTGGTGGTGTCCTGTAGATGTGCAGTAAGGTTTCGGAATTTTCATTTTCACCCTGGGGGTCAAATGGGGGTCAAAAAATGACGTTTTTTATGCAAAAAGCCCCTGGTTCCCTGAACTCCTCTTACATTTTACACAGTAGCCTAATCGTCTTTTGGGAGATGGTTGGTGGTGTCCTGTAGATGTGCAGTAAGGTTTCGGAATTTTCATTTTCACCCTGGGGGTCAAATGGGGGTCAAAAAATGACGTTTTTTATGCAAAAAGCCCCTGGTTCCCTGAACTCCTCTTACATTTTACACAGTAGCCTAATCATCTTTTGGGGGATGGTTAGTGGTGTCCTGCAGATGTGCAGTAAGGTTTCGGAATTTTCATTTTCACCCTGGGGGTCAAATGGGGGTCAAAAAATGACGTTTTTTAAGCAAAAAGCCCCTGGTTCCCAGAACTCCTCTTACATTTTACACAGTAGCCTAATCGTCTTCTGGGAGGTGGTTGGTGGTGTCCTATAGATGTGCAGTAAGGTTTTGGAATTTTCATTTTCACCCTGGGGGTCAAATGGGGGTCGAAAAATGACGTTTTTTATGCAAAAAACCCCTGGTTCCCAGAACTCCTCTTACATTTTACACAGTAGCCTAATCGTCTTTTGGGAGATGGTTGGTGGTGTCATGTTGATGTGCAGTAAGGTTTCGGAATTTTCATTTTCAAGTTTTTGATGCAGTGGAAGAGCTCTCACTAATACATATCAGCATATTACTATTAGGTTTGATAAAAATATCTTGAATGATTTATTTAAAACTGAGCTTAACACTTATTTGAGAAAAGAGAGGTCAAGGTCAACGGAAAGGTTGAGGTCAAAATGTTGATGCAGTTGAAAAACTTATATCAGTATGTATTTACTATTAGCATAGAAGTTCAACAAAAATATCAGAAAATGGTTTATTTAAAATGTAGATAAGGCCAAATAAAAAAATATGTGAGGTTCGGGTTACCCGACCTTCCCTATTTTATACCCCCGACCCTAAACTTTTTTTTGGCAATTTTCATATTTTTCCGGAATTTCCCCCAATTTCCATCAATGGCTCCAGTTTAAGTTTTAGTTTCAGCAATGACGGCCTCCTTGCAAAACATAGTGCAAGTGTTTAATAGTGTTAAATCCAAAGCAAGCTAGCATGTAGGTGTCCCCTACCAATATTGACTAGTATAT
The DNA here is from genome assembly GCF_033153115.1 of Saccostrea echinata. NCBI lineage: Eukaryota > Metazoa > Mollusca > Bivalvia > Ostreida > Ostreidae > Saccostrea > Saccostrea echinata. Next base: position 7,260,528 of record NW_026889789.1, read on the forward strand.
TATCACACCACATCTAAATGCCATTTGCAAAGCAGTGATAGGTACTATTTAGAAAAAAAAATTAAGAAAATCATTTTGTTAAAAAAAAAAAAAAAAAAAAAAAAAAAAAAAAAATCCCTACCTACCTACCCTAATTTTTTTGGAAGTGTAACCGGAACCACACATATTTTTTTGTTTGGCCTAAACACTAATTTAAAAAAGTGAGGTCAAGGTCAAAGGAAAAGTCAAGGTCAAAAAAGTTGATGCAATTGATATCTCTCAACAGTATAATTATATCAGCATATGAAGTTTGATAAATATATCTTGAATTGTTTATTCAAAACTGATCTAGACACTAATTTAAGAAAAGTAAGGTCAAGGTCAAAGGAAAATTCAAGGTCAAAAATTTTGATGCAGTTGAAAAGCTTACATCAGTATGTATCAGCATATGACGTTTTATTGAAGTCGGACATGACAAACACTATATGCCTCGGCCATATTCATGGCAGGGCATAAAAAACTTGAATCTACACTATATGAGGATGTTTCCATATCAAAATGACTAACAAGCAAATTCAAAGAATTGTGGTCCCCTGCTTTCCGTGTCCTAGTGGATGGGATGCCATTATTTATGACATATTGTTTCAAATATGCACGCCCTATCATATGTCATTCAAAAGTAATCACCAAAGTTAAAATTTTTGAAAATTAGGTAAAACATCAAGGTCAAGGGGTAAAAAATCATAGCATGCTTGGAAACATATTGTTACAGGTAATGTACATGTCAAATATAAAAGTACTATCTCTTCTCAATCAAAAGTTATAAGGAAATATAACATTTTTGAAAAGTAGGTTAAACTTCAAGGTCAATGTCACAGAGTCAAAAGTCATGATATATTTAGAAAGGTCTTGTCACAGGTAATATACATGTATAATATGAACGCCCTATCTTTTCTCTTTCAAAATGATCATTTGAAATAATGTTAAATTTTTTGAAAAGTAGGTCAAACTTCAAGGTCAAGGTCATGGGTTCAAAAATCATGGTATGTTTAGAAAGTTCTTGTAGGTAATGTACATGTGAAATATGAAATCCCTATCTCTTATTATTCAGAAGTTATGACCAAGGTTAAATTTATTGTGACAGACGGACAGACTGACAAACGGACAGACTGACAGACAAATGAGATTTAATGTCCCCTAGGTCCCTTTTGTGAAAACGGACGACAATAATGCCCTTGCTATTCATGAGAAGAAGATTTATGATGGAAAAAATCCCCTGCATTTTTCTATGTAAATCATTGGATCCCCATATGTGGCCCCATCCTACCCCAGTGGGTCATAATTTTAACAAATTTGAAGCTACACTGTCTATGTAAAGAAAGTTTCAACTTTTTGGGCCCAGTCAGTGGTTCTTGATAAGACTTTTTTAAAATGATACCACCAAATTTTCACTAATTCTTGATTATCCCCCATTGAAAGAGGGTGTGACCCTTCACTTGAACAAACTTGAATCCCCTTTACCCAAAGATGCTTTGTGGCTGGGTTGGTTGAAATTGGCCCGGCGGTTCTAGTGAAGAAGACAAAAATGTGAAAAGTTTACAGGCGGACAGATGAATGACAAACAAAATGTGATCAGAAAACCAGAAAAACTCAAGTGAGCTAAAAACTGATGATCACAAGTACTTGGAAAGAGTTACAGTATTTGAAAAGCAGTTTTTTTTTCATGCATTAATTGTTTTCAGAAGCTGAAAAGGTATGACTTGTATCCATGTTGAAAAAACTTCACATTTCAGGAAACAGTATGATTAAAAATAGTTAATCAAGGTGCTTTGAGTAGCAAAATAAGCTAAACTGGTATAGCTAATTCAACCACAGAGCTTAGTGAATTTTAAAATGCACAACCTTTTCAACTCTTAATCATTCTTAAAATATTTATATCATCATTTCTGATTCAAGGGAGAACTAGAGATATGATCAGAAGTATATCCATTGACTAATAAACATGTACATGTATATTGTGTTTTTTAAGTCATTAATGTTTGTTTGTTGTTAAATGTCCCTCTTGGGAATTTTTCACTCATACGGAGACACCACCACTTAAAAATAATGAAGACGTACAAGTCGGATTTAAGGTTAACATTCATTTTAGGAATTTTCAACAATTAATTAAGACGTAAAGAGATAACTCCTTCCCCTTGCCCCTTCCCCTTCCCAGACCCCAGTTTGTTCATGTATGCAAACTAGTCTAATACTTTGGTTTGACATAAAAAAAATGTGAATACATACAAATAGTTTAATGGTCCATCTCTTTGAATGATTTTCATTCCTAATTCTAGGTTGACCCAAATTCATGAATGAAATGTCAAGTAATCTTATCATTGATGCACTTCTATTTAATTTGATGTAGTCATATTATGAACAAGAGAGTGGGGATGACCTCAAGGGTTCATAACCTTAAACCATTAGATGTACATAACATAATAACACAAGAAACAAAATTATGTCTAGTCAAATGGAAGAATTTTCTACTATTTAGGAGTCGCATGATCATTTGTCATTTCAGGGACAGGGAGCGGCTAGGGAGATTGGAACCCCCCCCCCCCCCCCCCCCCCTGGAATTTGCAGAGTTATTTAAATAGGACTATATACTGATTTACAGAAGCAAATAAAAAATGACTTTGGATGCCCTCCCCCTTTAAAAACATGGACCCCACCATCATTGTTTTTATTTTGTTTGTTTGTTTGTTTGTTTTTTATTTTGCTCCTCAGAAAATTCTGGGCTGGAATTTTTTTGGACCGAGGTGTGGACCCCCCTCCCCCCGGAAAAAAATTCCCGGATCTATGCCTGTAACTGAATGTAATGTCGACAACGGGAGATAACTCTTCAGAATGTGAAATTCATCTATTGTGGCATCGATGATCCACTCTCTACGATCGGCTCATACATTCAGTGTCTGAGAGAGAAACGAACGACAACTCTGCATAGGAGATTGCCGATGATCTTTGATCCTTTTTAAACTTTAACCTAACCATTTGCATTTTGGTTTATTTTACCCCAATCTATACTTAAACTTGTACTTACCGACTGTCATAGGTCCTGTCAACTTCATGAAATATAATCCAATTAAAACACAAAATGAATTAATTTCCACTGATATACATGTAACACTGCACCATGTCACATGGCATGTGCAATCTAAAAATGATAATGGTAAAACTAGTACTAGTACTGGTAGGGTGACGCAAGCCCAATGTGATGTAGAAATTTTCAAAAAGGTGTTCACATACATGTACAGTACAAGAACAAATTTTAAATTATCATAACAAACGATGTTTTAACATAACTTTGCCATCTAGGCCTATTTCCAAAAACAGGCAAATTGTGTGTGTGTGTATTGGGGGGGGGGGGGGGGGGGGGACACATATAAATTGATTGGGTATGGCTTTTCAAGGAGGTTTTTGCCTAATCAAATACTAAAAAAAGTTTGCACATTTTGATAAATTCATCAAAAACGCTTTGTACTAAAATAATATTATTTGTTGTTGAGAAGATAAATTTAATTTAAAAAGTTCCAATTATGGGCCAAAAATTTATATCCCCCCCCCCCCTTTTTATTAAAACCTAATTTACAACATTAATTAAATTCTGATATTTCAGACTGGTAATGAATTAAGTATATGAAATGCGTATAAGAGGTTCATGGGTCACATGGTCACCTGAGCATTTTATGCTCGATTTGACGAATACATGTACTGTGTAAATTATAGAATTATTTGGACTTTTTCCTTGGTAAGCCCAATATGAAGGAGTGTGCATTTAGAGGCAAACACCTTAGTGCGGGTATTACTGTCTCATGACAGCATCTAGTTGTATATTAATTTCAATACCTTTGGGAACACGTTCACGTGATATACTTTTAATTAGGAGAACCACCCATTTAGAAGCATATAACAATATTTATTTTAAAAATATATCGAGTGAGTCTTGGAACATATAAAATGGGGGTATTTCAGGGCAGATTTGTAAATCAAACATGCAAGGCTCAAATGGTGATCATGTGTAGTTTTTATTACAACCTTACACAATACACGAAATGATTTTAAAAGTTGTGGCTTATTCTTCTAGGGTAATGTTAGACACTAGCTTATACTCAGTGAATGAACAGAGTATTATGCATGCATCATCCCAAAAGGAAATCAAAGAAGGATAACTCTAGTATGGTATCTGCTTAGCAATTTACGAAAATGTAATATATCAATCAGTTTCCCATTGTAGGGCTATGTTAATTTTGCAGCACATTTTAATTATGTACAATGTATATTGCACTCTAGTATGTTTAACTTTCTATGTAAGGCCATCTTTAAAAAATGGTTCTTTGCCTTCTCCCGACCAACTATCTAAAAACGGCTAGGAGTGAAACGGTTCACCCCGTATCGATTCACCGCGGTATTTTTACTCGGTTTGATACACAGTGCAAAATCTCTAATTTTCGGTTCGGTTCATTTTTCGGTCGGGATCGTTATTCAGTCGGGTTTGGCATAAGGTAAAACAAGTTACTCAGTATAAATGAGTATAGAAAACGTAAATTTTTGATGACTGATAGTTTGTAAAATAATTTTTGACAGTCAAAAAATTTAATCAATTTCTTCTAGTCAATTTGCAAATAAAAATTCGTAAATTAAGTGATTAGATTTAGTAAAAGAAAGCATAAAACAAGGTTGAATTTGTTTCCTTCTATCAAAATGTATTGTATTGAGAATAACCGTACCGAGACAAAATTATACAATACATATCGAACCGAAGGAGGTGTATCGTTTCACCCCTAAAAACGGCCCGACTCAAAACTTTTTTTGACCTACAGGAAACAATTTTTTTTTTTTAATCATTATTTACTGCTTTAACTTCACATTTGCATGTGTTTTTGAATTTAATAAAATTATGCCCTACCTACCCAATTATTTTACCCTGAGTTGGGAGATGGCATGCATTTTTTTTTTTTTCAAAGATGGCCTATAGCTAAACAAATTAATATAATGAATTCTGAAATAAATAAATTGTTTAGAGCCTTATTTAAAATACACATTCAAGAGGATAAACTTATTACACTTCAACTGTATGTGCATCTTTCTACTGAAATTCTTGGTCAGAATTTGTACCATTTAAATACATAAACAGGAAAAAGTCGATCGAAATTATATGTATCAATGTATGCAATTGATTTTTCAATTATTAATTAAGTTGAAATTTGTAAGCCAAGCCTTTTCTTCCTCTTGAAAACCCTCTTTACACTATAACAAAATGTTTTGGGGACTTTGAGAAAATTTGACATTCTCTTCACCATAAAAATTGGCACCACTATTTCTTCAAAAGAATTGCTGAAATAATGTATACTTTGATGGGTACTGTAGTGATTTTACTTTGCAAAATTAATAATTCATTCTTTCCATCAAAATACACCTTTAATTGATTCACCAATTGAAATAAATCTATGAAAAAATACAAGTTATAATCTCTACTTTCAAGAATATTCAATGTGATCTTATTTTAAACATTTCAAAAACGTACTACACAATAAAAAAAAAATGGACTTGATTAGAATGTAAACTTTATTTGAGTAAAATGAAAAGATTTACTGGAAAGGGTAAAAATCATATCACTACGAAAAATCAAACTACTGGTAACTATATAGTACCCAAATTCTGAATACATCAATGTACAATATACAGGGTCATGGTCACATATGGCATGTGTGTCTTAAAACAATGCTTGCTGTGTAAAGTAACACAAAACTGATACAGAAAAGAGAAACACACCCTCCAACATCAACCTGAGCAGTCATAATTTCACCCCATTTAGTGCTTATAAAGTTAATGAAATTTCCAGTTTATGTCTGTTTGTTAACAATGAAACCTAGCTTGTTAAAACTTAAACTAAATAATTTTATCAGTGTGACACAGTCTAACAGCATAATATTGCGTGTCACCATTTTCAGAATAATTTTACCTTAATGAACTTCCCATTAAAATAAGATCTTGGCAAATTACCCAACTATGCATGCTTTTTATACATATCTCTGGAATTTTCATATCAAATGGGACCTGGCACACATATCTATCTAAACTTTCTTTGTCCATGCATTTATATAATTAATCAATGATTTGGTTTCTGGTTGACACTCCCTTCCTCCTTCAAATACTGTACATTAAATGTAACGCATGGTAAACATGGTAAAATTCTTGCTTTCTAGCTAAAAATATTCTCTTTAATGTTGATTTCATTATCTTAAATTAATTTTTTGGCAAAGACAACATAAATATATTCAAACTTGTCAAGAGAGACGTACCTACACACAGAGCGACACAAATTTTCATGGACAAACACAATCACAAATTCTCATAATTGACTCCATTGATATATATGTTGCAGCTATAATTCTTTCAATATTGAATATGAAATGAGAGAAAGGGCTGTTTTCCTCCTCAGTTTATTTGTCTAATTCCTCCTCGTCTTAGCCCTCCTGCACTGAATAAGTGATCTGCTGATCATCTGAATTACTGTTACTATTATGATTTACAGATAAAATCACCATGATTATGGAAAATACCATAAATAAAAATCAAAACTATATCTGCAGCCTAGCAAGTGCATATACTTTTCATGTATTTTAATTGCCTCCATCAGTCTTAAATTACCATGATTACATATAATTCCAACTCCAAATTGATTCTGAAACTGTTTATAACTCTTTGAATATAATAGTTGGCATTTTGCAACATACCTTTTGTTAAATCAGGAAAAAGTATGCTGCGTTTTGGATTCAGTGTGAAATGGTGGGAAAATATAGCTCTGCTTGTTTTCAGAATTTGATCATTTCAGCCTGTGGTCAAGTTGAAACCTGCAGTACAGAAAGCTGAAAAAAAGAGATATTATTGAGTATGGTTAATCACCTATTCTTTTACTTTAGAACTAATCTCAGCTGTGATTCGGCTTGGCAGAATATTTGGACTGACGCCTCCACAGAATCATACTAAAGGTAGTATATATCATGCATTCATTTCACAAAACCAAAATTACTCAAATGCAATATGAAATTCAAGGTTTAGTGATAATTAAAATATATTACAGTGGTATATCGAGGTGAAAATTCAGACAACTCATATGTTTCTATAACCGTAACAGAAATGTAGATCGAGTGAAAATTAAGTCATAAAAATTTGTAATTATATAATTACAACTTTATATCCACACTGAAATGCTTTGAAAATCTGTTTATATGTCTGTCATAAGTATGATTTAATGTTATTTAGGGACTATATAATTTTGATCTAAGATACGCATCAAGTCCATCTTTACTAACAATATCCTAGTGAATCTTTTAAAAAATCTAAGAATTAAAAGTAGCTCGAGATATGACAAAAAATCTACGTTGTATTCATGTCAAAAGGTTTCCGTTTTGCGTTTGCTTATAATATATCTGTATAAAATATCCCAAGTATATGTAGCAAAAATTAAAAGGTCATTTTAAACAATTAACAGTATTAAAGTCCTCATTTAAGTTATATATAGGCCTACATAATGCATTAATGCAAAAGAGATCCAAATTCTGGTGCACCTTTCACCACAATTTGTTGTTTTTCTAATGGAATGATAAAAAAATGTCAAAACAAACACAATAAACAGAAAACAAAGAACAAGATTTGATTTGTACAGTCAGAGAATGAATGACAAATTATATAGTGACTGTAAACAATTCGCTAATGTCAATAATGACACGCAGTAAATTTATTTCCTTTGTTTCAACAAGCACATGTTGAATTTGTGCAAAAATGTAAGTGATAACACCCTAAGATCTTCTAAAACCTACCCAATACTCCGACAAATTCCCCGTAAAAAGCTACTCAGGTATGCAGGTCACTCAGGTATTTCTCTTTCTTCTGTGTATGAACAGGTTCGCGGTGTCGAATAATAATTGTTTTGATTGGATACGACATTGACATCCGATAAGGGGAAATAACTCTAATGATGTCGATGAGAATGTTTTACACGATTCTCGGAGAAAATGCGAAAGAAAAAATGTTTTATTTGCAAATGAGATGCTTTTGAGTTTAGAATTTGCTTTTATTAATATAAATGCATAATATGTAATAAAGTCAGGTAGTTTAATTTTTTAAATAAAAAAAATTTATAAAAATTAATAAAAGATAATGTGTTGTCCTAAATTAAAGATCCATTCAATAAAAATCTGGTGTAGCATTCATCCCTAACATTTTTATTATGCTTCATGTGATTGTACATGTATGTTGTGTTCCGACGTTTGTTGAGCCATATGGATGTAATATATGCATATACTGAAATAAATACGATAATTATAATACGGTGCATGATCACATGATTTAGATATAAAAATAACTGTGTATACATGTAGGCTGTTAAAAAATTACTTTAAAGTCAACCCTCTTGAAGGATATACCAGTTGTGAGTCCTTCGGGGGAGGGATTAAGGTCCCCCTAGTAATTAAAAAATAACTTAATGCCCCCCCCCCCCAAAAAAAAAACCCGGACCCCTCGCAAGTTTTCAAGAACGAATCATTTTTATGAAAGAAAGTAGGAGATAACTTGCCCATAAAGAAATTTTATTATGCTTATCAAAGAATATTCGAGTTTGATATTTTTAACATAGGCACTCCCCATCTTAATTGTTAAAAAAATATATACCTACTATAGTAGGTATATATTTTTTTAACAATTAAGATGGGGAGTGCCTATGATTTTTAAAAGTAATTATGCATGTACATATGTACACTTAATTACTCCCCATCCACCCCACCACCGAAAAGGAAATCAGTTTAGATCGATCGAGCGAATAAAAATCCCAAAACAACAACTTGACTTTTGTCATTATCATTGGTATCTGGACAATGGAAACCTCTCCTAAAAAAAAATAGTATAGCATTAACCATAGACGCGGGGAAAGGAGAAAGGAGGAGATAGGTTTAAAATTTTCTGGCCCAGTGGTTCTTGAGAAGATGATTTTTTTTAAATGACCCCACCCAATTTTTGTCCTTTCTTGGTTATGTGTACTTATATTGAGAGTTGGACTTTCATGTTTATAATTTTGATTTCCCTTTACCAAAATATATTTTGTGCCAACTTTGGTAAAAATTAGCTCAGTGGTTCTCGAGAAGTGGAAAATGTGTAAAGTTTACAGACATACGGACAGCTAGATGAGCGGACGGACGGTGGAAAAAATAGGATCAGAAAAGCTCAGATGAGCTTTAAACAAGAGGCTTAGGGGCCACAACGCTCACGTTTCATTTTTGCCCTGCAGTTCTTCAGAAGATTTCAAAGATTTTTTTTTTCTTTTTCGCAATGAAAATTTTTGACCTAATATTATGACCACACACTTTACTTAAATAAATTAAAATTTGCTCTAAGTATACTGATGCATGTGAATTAATACATGTATATGCCTAATCATGGCTTTATTGTTGAAGATAAGGATTTTTTAAATTAATTATAATCATGATATGATGAAAAGAATAACATCACTATCTTTGGTATAAAATACATTTAACCGATAAATCAACTTGAAATATTAATGTGTCTACAAATTGAGTGTCTTAGACTCTATAAATTTACGTTTGCAAGTACCGAAATGAAAATTGACTTTTTGTTTACACAGACATTATCTTCTGGTTACCCAATTTTATGCTTCAATTCAAAAAAAACACTGATATTTAGTTGCATTTTCATTTATTTAGTTGCAAATTCATTAAAAAAATCATAATAAAGAGACGACTTCTTTTCGCCCTGTCTTTAGATACTGTAACTTAACGTACATGTAATTTCGCTGTGTGATTGTATGATGAATAGTTGCATAAATTTAACAAGTTTGAATTTCGACCATTGCAACCTCACATTGAACAAAGCTCAGACTCCTGATTTTTTTTTTTTATATAAACTTGTCTAGGGAAGGGGCAACCGATCTTGATAATTTATCTTTACATATATCTTATAGGGATTAGATTTTTTTTCTTGATCTTGAACGTTTCTGTTCATGAAAACTTATATAAAGTCTCATACACTGTGCAGTCGACTTTGCATTATATTACAAACTCTTTATGAGAGAGAGAGAGAGAGAGAGAGAGAGAGAGAGAGAATCCTTGGTACACATGATATAGGTACTGGATTTCAATTTCAATTCAATTTCTTTATTGCAGAAGACATACGTCTTATAGCAGTATTACAAGATTATAACAAAAGAGACGAAATGGACGGTCAGTCCTTATAAATCTATATCATATACATACATATAAACTTATGTTAACAGTTTTTATAGATTATATGGAGAATGACACATACGTGCAGATTAATGAAAAATAGTAGTAATAGTCGTATTAAAAAAAAAAAAATAAATAGCCAACTCAGCAAATGACACAACATTATATGTTTAAATCATTTCTAAGCGCAAGGGCTTTATAAATGAATTTTCCCAAATTAGTGAAATTACACAATTCTTTTACATTGTTCACACTTAATAACTATATTAATTTGTACATGGATGGCCTACACCAATGATACTTTTTTCAATAACTTTGATCGTAATGTCGGATACATGGGGTATACAAGTATATAAAATGATATTCATCTTCAATTTCAGTAGTACGTGTTTTACAGAATCTTTTGTCTATTGGTATATTTTTATGCCTACCCGATTAAAGTATAGTATTAAATATTTAGAATAATAAATAAATAGGCATATGAGTTAATCGATTTCTTAGTTTTATACCAATCATTTTTAGCTCACCTCGATGAAGTCGAGATGAGCTTATGCTATACCCCCGGCGTCGGCGTTAGCGTCGGCGTCCCGGTTAAAGTTTTAGGAGCAAGTCCATTCCCAAGTAACTATAAGCCCTACCTGGACCAAACTTGCATGGATGATGCATCTAGGGATGGACACTACCACAATTACTTCGGATGCAGGATCTGACCTAGATTTTCCAGATGAGTGACCAGGTTAAAGTTTTTGGAGCAGGTCCATTCCCAAATAACTATACGCCCTACCTGGACCAAACATGCAAGGATGATGGATCTAGGGATGGACACTACCACACTTGCTTCGGATGCTGGATCTGACCTAGATTTTCCAGATGAGTGACCAGGTTAAAGTTTTTGAGCAGGTCCATACCCAAGTAACTATTAGCCCTACCTGGACCAAACTTGCATGGATGATTTATCTAGGGATGGACACTACCACACTTGCTTCGGATGCAGGATCTGACCTAGATTTTCCAGTTTAGTGACTAGATTAAATTTTTGGAGCAGGTCCATTCCCAAGTAATTATAAGCCCTACCTGGACCAAACTTGCATGGATGATGCATCTAGGGATGGACACTACCACACTTGCTTCGGATGCTGGATTCGACCTAGATTTTCCACATAAGTGAATTTTAGCCATATTTTAACCAAATTAGCATGGATGATGAAGCAAGGCATGGTCACTTCCAGACTTGCTTTGGATTCTGAATCTGACCTACATTTTCCAGATGAGTGACCAGGATAATTATTTTGGAGTAGCTGTATAATATTATGGCCTGTTATGATTAAACTTGCATAGATGGTGCATCTAAGGATGAAAACTTCCAGACTTACTTAGGATATTGAAACTGACCAAAATTTTCTTGATTAGTAAACAGGATAAACTTTTTCTTAACAGGTCTATTTCCAAGTAACTATAAGTCGTAGTTAAACCAAACTTGCATGGACATTGATCTTGGGATGTACACTAAATAAAAAAAATATGATGTGAAATTTGCCTTACTTAAAGATAACATTCGTCGAGGTGAGCTTCGTAATCTTTGATTACCTGTGTTTCACGCATATGCAACCCTCAGTAGAAATTATTTATACCCTCTCCCACCCCGAAATTTAAAGAAAAAATAATTTAGTAAAAGGGTTCGATCAAAGTTTTTGTATTTGTCAATTTTTTTGAGATAAGAGATTGGTATTTTCTGATATATTGATACGGATTTGCTACAGAAATGGCAAATATCCAAATAAACGTCGATAGGTCGATAGTAAATAAATACAACCGATCTCTTATAGAGCTAAAATATAATATTGCTATCCGGATTGTATTAAAAATACATGTTTTAACACATGTTTTTGTTTTCAGAATCATTAGATACGTGGTCTTATCAGTACATGTATTTGATAAAAAGCATGAATGTTAAAATTCAACAGAAAAAAATATGGACGAGTTCATGGGGTTGGACATTCTGTATTTAATTTTCATTGTTTGGCGTTAGGATCTTGAATATAAATGATATAAACCAAACTTTTCCAATTCAAATTATATGATTTGTATAATCAGACAAAATATGTTTCTATTGCCTCCTTCAGTTTTACCGGTATTGGAGTAAATAAAAAGCAGATGTTTTCAAAACTGAAGATTAACAAGGATTCTGAGAGTATTGCATTAGCAATACTAGTCCCCTACTGGCAAGTGTAATCTGGTTCCCGTTAAAAATTGAAAATGCCAAAATTCCGCCAAAAATCATTGAAGTGGAACGAAATGCAAACTTGATCTATAAGTAATCAAGGTAAAGTCACATACCAAAAATCAGCTCAATATCTCCAAGCGCTTAGAAAAAAATCGCGGAAAACCCTTAAAAATTGAAAAGGTCGTAATTCCGTCAAAAATCAATGAAGCGGAACGAAATGCAAAACTGATCTGTAACTCATCAAGATACACTCACATACCAAAAATCAGCTCAATATCTGCAATCATTTAGGAAAAAAGTGCGGAAAACCAAGTGGGACAGACTGACAGACAGACAGAGGGACAGACAGACGGACGGACAGACTCAGAGGAAACCTATAGTCCCCTCCGGTTTCACCGGTAGGGGACTAATAAATTAATGAAGAACGAAGTGAAATTTTCTGAGGTACTGTGATTTTTGGCGTAAAAAATTGGGTACATTTATTGAAATTAAAATACATGTAATACAATTCAGGATAACTATGTCCCCGTTGAGAACAAAAATAAGAGGGGGGAAAAAAACAAAAATAAAAAAACGAAACAAAACAAACAGACAAAAAATGCAGATTAAGAAAAAATTTTGACCTAGATCTTTCAGCATTTAAAATTAAAGTCAACAGGGGTCTTTCTTAAGTTAGAGTAATTCATGACCTTAAGTTTTATTGCAAAAGCTAACAGAGAACTAAAGTTATCATTTGAAAACTACGTTATGCTCGTGCGCTACATGAATTTCTGACCTTGAGCTTTGATATTTTGACTTTAAAATCTTTAGGGGTCTTTTTTAAAGTCAGATTGACTAAGGTATAAAATTTCATTGCAAAGCCTCCAATAGAATCTATTTTATGGAGATCTGACCTTGAACTTTAGCCATTTGACCTCAAAATCAACTGGTCTTTTTTTTAAATGAATGTGAAAATAAAGAACAGTGATCGAGTCCATTTAAACAATGCAAATTATGAGCAGAGCCAACGCAGACCTCCGAAAACAGAGGTGGGATCAGGTGCCATGGAGGAGTGAGTATCCCCTGTCAACCGGTCACACCAGCCGTGTGCCCCTTGGCATGATCGGGTTGATTTGTATCTGCGATATGCTGATGACACAAATTTTTTGTCGGCAGCACCAGAAGACCTACAGTACATACTGAATGTTTTTACAATTATTGTGAACGATGGCATCTGAAAGTTAACACTAACAAACTAAGGTAACCGTTGTAATCTTTGGAAAATACAGTCCAAGAATTGAAACACCATGATTTACAATAAATAGAAGTATTAGAAATTGCAAATAATTTCAAATATTTAGATGTAAGTTTTTGTAAAAATGGTTCATTTAATACAAATATTAAAGAATTATTCAAAAAAGCAACAAAAGCTGCGTATGTATGCTGTTATTGGAAAATGTAGAAAACACATGCACATCCTTACTGTAGAATGTGCATTAGATTTGTTTGAAAAAATTGTAAAGCCTGTATTTTTAAATGGACGAGAAGTGTGGGATTATAATCGATCACAATTAGTTGCAAAATTGCATTTAAAATTTTACATCTGAAGGCATCTCATAGGCGTCGGAAGCATTTTGAATTGGGGGGGGGGGTTAATTGAGAGAGAGAAAGAATTCAAATCTGAAAAAAACTTGACAACCGAAAAAAAAAGGAAAATTGAAAATTGTCCAAACTCGAAAATCCTATTTCGTTGGGGGAAGGGGGGGGGGTCGAACTTCTTTCAGTACCAATTCTTTGTGAAAAAAAGGGGGGGGGGGCGAAGCCTTAGTCCCCCCCCCCGGTTCCGACGCCTAAGCATTTATACCAAATTTTATGGTATACGATGAATCAGGTAGATGCCCCTTTTGTTTGTTTTTTTCTCTTATGCTTGTACATGTACATTTACTCCCCATCCAACCCACCCCGAAAAAGAAATCAGTGTAGTTCGAGCGAATAAAAATCCCAAAACAACAACTTTTGTCATTGGTATCTGGATTATGGAAACCTCTCCTAAAACAAATTAGTATAGCATTAACCATAGGCGCGGGGAAAGGAGAAAGGGGGGATAAGTTTAAATTTTTCTGGCCCAGTGGTTCTTGAGAAGATGATTTTTTGGATGACTCCTACCAACTTTTGTCCCTTCTCGACTATGTCTCCTTATAATGAGAGTTGGACTTTCATGTGAATAATTTTGATTTCCCTTTACCAAAATATATTTTGTGCCAACTTTGGTAAAAATTAGCCCAGTGGTTCTCAAGAAGTGGAAAATGTGTAAAGTTTACAGACAGCTCAGACGGACAGCTAAATGGGCGGACGGACGGTGGAAAAAGGGGGATCAGAAAAGCTCAGATGAGCTTTAAACAATATGCCCAGGGGCCACAACGCTCACGTTTCATTTTTGCCCTGCAGTTCTTCAGAAGATTTTAAGATTTTTTCTTTATTCCAATGAAAATTTTTGACCTAATACATGTATTATGACCACACCCTTTACTTAAATAAATTCAAATCTGCTCTAAGTATATGGATGCATGCGAATTGATACTAGTATACGGCATGCCTATAATCATGGCTCTATTGTTGTAGATAAGGATTTTTTTAAATTAATTATAATCATGATATGATGAAAAGAATAACATCATTATCTTTGGTATAAAATACATTTAACCGATAAATCAACGTGAAATATTAATGTGTCTACAAATTGAGTGTCCTAGACTCTATAGATTTACGTTCTCAAGTACCGAAATAAATATTGACTTTTTGTTTTACACCTGTGTTTGTCAGTAGAATGCTTAATGTAGTATCGTTTCTTGGAAAAGTATTGAAACTGATGAAATTACTGATAGGTCATTTGAATATGGGCGGGATTTATATTTGTTATAAAATATGGCAGATGTACGATTTTCACCATAGGAGATCACAATGGCCAGGTTCAGCGGCTATTGGTTGGTGGTTGTCTTCTATAGTCTGGCAATGGCCTCTAAATCTCTGAAGGAGGGATACGACAATTTACAGTGGGGTAAGCGTCTACTGGGGAGCTTACTGACCACTATAGCCCAAGTCAGTCCGTTAGACTGTGCTGAGGAATGTCTGGTCCGTCCTGGTTGTCTGTCCTTTAACTACAGACGGGCTGCGATTTTCTGTGAACTGAATTATGAAAATGACTCAAGTTCTGACACAAATCTTACCGAGGAAAATGGATGGATATTCAGTCTAAGAGAAAATTGGCCTATGGTAATGAGTTAAAAAGGAAATATTTGATTTTGATTTAAATTGAAGAAGAAAAAGTTACATTTTAATTGTTTGAAAATATTTCTTACATTAGTATTTCATTCTGTTTAGGAATTGACGGGACTTTGTAAAGAACCAACCTGTTCTTTGAACGAGAAGTGTGAGAGAAAAGCATTTGGCGAATTTAACTGTACGATTGCTCGTGAGTTGATGAACTTAATTAACAAATAAATATCAAATTGACTTTTTTTTTACCTAACATATAATCTTTTTTAATTTGTCAATGGTTAATATCGTATTCACTCAAGACGTTGTTGCTTTATCTGCATCTCTTACTGTTGATAGTGAAAAAAAGATACTCATTGAATTCATAGTTTATCTTTCCGTATAATTCAATTTTTTTCATGCCAAATGGCACATCAGATAATATGACACATGTACAAAATTAACAATAATGCATGATGATGATGATGATGATGATATATATATATATATATATATATATATATATATATATATATATATATATATATATATATATATATATATATATATATATATATATATATTAGGGATGTCAACGAATATTCGAGTACTCGACTACCGTTCGATCATACCGACTATCGACTAAAATTTCTTTAGTCGGTTATTCGTTAAAAATGTGTTACCTAAAAGTAATTTTAAATTCAAGGTAATAAACTTGGATTCGCCCATTTCATTTATTTACAGATCAATGTTCTCGTAAGTAAAACTCAGGGTATGGCTTAACTGTTCAAATGAAATTATTTGTGTGTCGATTTATGTTCGGCAAATATGCCTCCAAAATCAACAGTTTTGGTATACTTTAAAAGATGTCAGGATGAAAAAGTACGTTATCAAGGTTATGTGAAACTGAACTTGTATTCTGCAGTGGAACATCAAATATCATGAATCATATGCCGAATTCGTCAAACATACATGTAGTAAACACAGTCTTCAAGTGAAACTTTTCTTTAGTAAGCAGAGACGGAGAGAAAAATGTTGCTATTACAAACATGATTATCATGGATTGTTTACCACGTATTGTAGAAAATGGAGAGGACGTTCAAGAATTGTTTGGTTTTGTACATTCGAATTATAAAGTTTCAACCTGAAATTCCATACGATCTGACGTAATGCAACTATTTATAAAGAATAATTAAACAATTGTTACAAAATTGTAAATACCTGTAAATTTGGGGACGGTTATGAGCGTAATTAACTGGTGTTTCTTTCTGATATTAATATCATGCAGTCATTTTAAGATTGTATTGATAATTTGCACAAAATCTCATAATTAAAATTTATCGCAAGCTCTCTCTGTTTTTATAAGAGACGCGCTTTAAAGAAAGGACAAATGCGGGCGTTTGATATCCTGCATTTAGATAAAATGTGCAGTAAATATATTATTAATTTTGAAATCAAATACATTGGATAAATGTAGATGTACTACGTATTTTACTACGTAAATGTTTACGATTCAGAAATTCGTTGTATAATGGTGATAGCGTAGGTTAAATACTGTACAACTACTGAACTAGTCTATAAAAGACAAATAGTGAAAATGACATGAAAAATTGATTTAGATTTCAACGAATATTCGACTATCGTTCGACTAAAGCCTCCGACTATTCGACTAAGCTGTCCGAATAAAATTGACATCGCTAATATATATATATATATATATATATATATATATATATATATATATATATATATATATATATATATATATATATATATATATATATATAAGGGATGGCAATTTGTAACCGGTTAACCGATTACTCGGTCGGAACGATGGTAATCGGTTAAAAAATCGATCTGTAATCGGTTAGTCGGAAAAATAAAATATATGTAAATTTGAACGCAAATTTCTTAAGCTTTACTTCTAAAAAAAAGAAACCTCTGCCAAAAAGTTGATAATTAAGCGTTTTCACCTATCTGTTTAAGCTTATTTGGAGGTAATTATTTCTCTCCGGATTGAGATTGCAGGGTAATTGGTCAGTTTGTGAAGTGTTAATTACTGTTTTTAAAAACATTATGTCATTACCCCGACTATCTTGTAATCTAATATATGTACATGTAGTTTTCTGATCAAGATAAGCAGAATGTTTCTAACTTCTAACATTTTTAGTCTTCATATGTATATGAATAGACTACCTGGAAAAAAGATGTCCAAAAATGTGTATTTTGATACGAGTAACCGATTAATCGGTCGGAACGTGTTGCGGTTAACCGACTAGCAATTCTGTATTCGATTGCCATCCCTAATATATATATATATATATTAGAAATCACAAAGTAATTCTGGTTTTGAATATTTTTTTTATATATATTACGAAGAGATACAAAATAGATATTTGAGGAACGTATGGACCAATCAAACATTTTTAGCTTTAATTGGCATATAAGTAAATTATTAAAGAACTCTAAGAAACCAATTTGTACAAGAATGGAGTAATATTGTCGATAGCACACCTAAATGTATAAATTATACAATTTTTAAGACGAACCTTTGTCTCGAAAATTATTTACTGAATTTGCTTTCAAAATTTAAGAAGAAAATTTTCAAAACTGTCTATCCTTCTTGAATCATCTATTAATGGATTTATGTTTACCTTTTCTTTCCTTTTTTTTGGGGGGGGGGGGGGATATACTTGTCTATTTTTGACCCTTGACTGTTATTTGTGTTTGTATATATGTATCTCCTGTTCCAGTTATCTGGTTTTGAGGAAAATAAGAATTGAAAGCTACTCAGCTTGCCCTAAATTTCCTTAATGATATTAATTAAATCACCGTTGAGTACTATGAACTGATTATATTGTGTATCCTACTCGTCTATCCTTTGCAGATTTTATTAAACGAACATTTTAAGTTAAATGATAGTACAGACTTAGTTCTGATAATGGTGACAATGCAGAATGAACTTTTATGACATCTGCTCTAGAAAGAATGAAGGTGTGAAGGCGCGGACGATCCCCCGCTCTGAGAGAAGACATTTTTCAATTCTAAAAATTCATGAAAAGTTGTATTTATCAAATGTTATATTGTCAATATAATCTTTTACACATTTGTTTCCTTTTTGTTTAATAAATTATTGACAAATAATTTTATTTTTCACTAATATTTTAAGGTGTGTGAAAAAGAAATCAAAACTTCACGGATGATTCGAACTCTCTCCAAAGCTCACAATTAGGCGTAAGACTGAACGCGTTAACCACTACGCTACGAAGTATGGTTGGTTTTTTTTTTTTAATATCAGTGTGGTTTTAAATAAAGGAGTTTGTTGAAGAGTAAAAAAATTTCGGAAATGTTTCATTTTCATATAGAATGGGTTCTGGCTCCATTTTTTTGAAACATGAAACATATTTTACATTTACTTTTCCGTCATATAAACGTTCATGAAGAATGGAGACTTGACCCATTCATATTCAAAAATCATTTTTTATGGCTCTAATAAACCTATTTTCCATTAAATATACTTTACTGTCAACTTTAAAAACAAATTAACAATCAAAAAGTCATTCAATAAAATAACTGAATCAAATGTGTTGAAGATGAAATTACGGAAAACATTATTTTAGAAAAATATAACTTTTCCGTGAACTTTGAAAATTGAGAAATATTATTGTTCCAGAGCGGGGGATTGGCCTCGCCTTGTACGCCCCCTTTCTTTGTTTCTTATTTCTCAGGCATGTTTTATGGTTTGCTTAATTTTTTTTTAATTTGTTTTGTTTTTTTTTTTTGCCTATTCTAAGATAAAATGAAATTCACCTTCTACATCATTCAAGCCACATAATAAACATATTTTGTTATTTCTATTTTCATTAACATATTTATCTTTGATAATAATACTGTAAACAGAAATAGTCTACATCATATTGATACAACTTTCCCTTAGTGGATGTCTTAATACTGCACATGTAAAAAAGTTCTTGGCTATACACCTGAAAAAATCGTCGCTTAACTATGACATAATCCCTAGCTTTGGAACAAAAGATTTAAACCAAGCTTATCAAATTCATTCTTAATTTCAGTAAACCTTTTGCCATTATTCCTTAATTCTGTCTTCATAACATGCCCGTAAGGGCCCTGTTACACCAAGCTGCGTCCACACGGAGTCATCACGGCGTTGTAAAAATGTTAAAATCGCAGTGGAATCGCAGGGAAATCGCACAAATTTCTGTTAAAATTTTACAATGTGAAGATGTCACGGCGTCCCTACGGCGACCCATGCGTTTCTACGGCGTTCTCGCAGCGTGCTACAGCGTTCCCAACGGAGATCTCTTCGCGATTAACTGCGCTTCCGCGGAGCTTTTACGGCGTGTTAGGAGTTGTCACCTCGCGTTCACGGCGTTCTCACTGCGCTTGCCGCGTTCACAATACGTCCACGATGCGTTCTTCACTATGGATATATATTCAGAAGGAGTGTAACACATTTTTTTTAAAGATTCGAGTCACATAACGAAAAGACTTCAAAAATGATATATTTGAATAATTTAGTACTAAATTACTGTAGTTTTATAATTAAAACCCTTCTTTTTTCGATTATATGAATTCAAATCTTTGATTTTATTATGAATGTATAGAAAAATAATCACACTGAAAAGTTGTTATAAAATTGAAGTAATTCCATCGCATCTCCACTGAAACAACAGAACAGGTTCTGGTGTAATTTTTACTTCCCAATTCTACTCCCATGCTCCTGGCCAGGAGTGCAACAAATACTTTAGAATTATTGCTGATCAAATATGAGGCAATTGCTCTTGTTTTGTGAGCTGGCTGACAACGCTCTAACAACGCCGTGAAAGCGCATTGTGATCGCCAACGTACGCGGTAGAAACGCCAAGGGAGCGCAATGATCGCAGTAACAACTCCTGGTTGTCGCTGTGTAATCGCAGTCAAAAAAATCACAAGACAATTAATCTCATTAGAAGCGCCATAAAAGCGTGATAGAAACGCCGTGACATCTCCTAGGACTCCGCGAGGTCTCCGTGGAAGCGCAGTCTACTATCACTGCGTTCATGCTGCAATCATGTGCGTCTTCACGGCGTGCGTACGGAGCTCCCACTGCGTTGCTGGAGATCTTACAGCGCTGCTACGGCGATCATACTACGTTTCTACTGCGTTCTTATCAGACGGCGATCACACGGCGCGTACTTTGTGCATGTCCAAAGTGCGCGCCGTCCCCTGGCGTTCTAGGAGACCCTACGCGACCCTACCGCGTTCAGTGGAGATCTCGCCGCGTTGTCACGGCGCTGTAGGAGACTCTACTGCGCTCACCTCGGCGTTTTGCATTTTTTATGGACGCCGTGTGATCACCGCGAGGACGCAGTCCCGGTGTGACAGGGCTTTAATATACAGCTATTTGTATTTCTAAGTTTAAGCCAATATTTCATAATTTGAAGTTTCCTTGAAAGGTACAGAGACATTCTACCTAATTCATAAAACACAATGTTTTTGGGGGTACAAAATTTCACACCTAGGACGTTCTTACAAAAGTTTGTATTTATTTTTTTTTCCTTACATCTTTGGCCTTGTGAAAACCCCATATTTCAGCACCATATGACAAAACACTTTTTACAAATGTATCAAAAAAATGTACGTTTAGTTTCAATACTCAGGTAATAAGAATAACATTCTTAAGTTTAAATTGCAAAGAATTCTTTCTGACCTTGATCTGCTTCGTTTGGGGAACATACTTAGTAATTAACATCGCTCTGATTAGAATGTGGGGTATCAACAACATTCATCAATACTGACATATTATGTTGAACAGCATTTATAATTTCTGTACAGTTTTCCTCATTCCATTTTACAATTTTACTTGCCGACTGATCATTCCTACTTGTATCTGGAGCTTTCTTTGTGTTACAAAAATTATATCTAGTATTCAAACCTACAGGATTCATTTATGAACTTGTGAACAGTAGCAAAAATACCATTGTTTAACTCTAATGATAAATTTTCATTAGATATCATGGAAGTAGGTATACATCTATGATATCTAAATCAAGTTGAAAAAGATAGCCAAAAAGATTATTTCTAGCATTAAGATATTTTTTACAAACAAAGAAAAAATGGTAGGCATCTTCTTGTTTACCACATGAGCAATAAGGATTGTCAATGCTATTACGTTTATATAAATCTTGATTCAGTACACAATAACGGTTGTGCCTTAATTTAGTATGGATTATATTTGTAATGCGTTTATCAAATAAAAAATAAGAAGGTGCTTCTGAGACATTATCGCTTAAAATTTTGCTAAAAGAATTAACAGAGATGGCTCTTCTTGTATCTGTATCCAATAAATTCCGTTTTTTTAGCATCAGGTTCAAGTGACTTACACAGGGGAAAAGTGGCTCGCATGAATTTCATATGAAATTCGCACGAATATCATGCGAATTCTTCGCATGAGAAGGAGACGAAAAGGGCCACGCATGATATTCGCACGAAAATATCATGCGATTTTCACATGAAATTCGCATGAATATCATGCGAAAAGAAATTCGCATGAAAATTCATGTGAAAAAAGAACCCAAGTTTCATATGAATATCATGCGAAGACGAGCATATTTTTTGTATTCCAGAAATTAATATCAAGTTCTTATCTATGAGTGCCCCAAACCTAAATCCATTAATTCTATCCTTCTTCCTTGGAAACATAATTTTTGCTTCTTGCAAATGAATTTTTCTTGAACATTTATCATGAATTTAATATCTTCTCTTTTTCTTACTTAGTCAGTTAATCCAGATACAAGTAATGCATGATTATACAAAAAGTAACTTTGAATTTGAAGAATCAAAACTTGTTTCCTGGACTCCCTGACTAAATAAAGACATCTGTGACATCAATTTCTACATTGAAAACTAAAACAATTAATCTTTTTCTATCTTCTTTATTGAGGTTCTCATCAAATAAGATTTCTTTATCTTGAGGATTCTGTTGAGAGGGTGTTGTCGTTATACCTGAAAATACAAAAGTAAACAATCTCAGGTTATTGAAATTCATAATGGACAATATTTTTTTAAAATTAACTATGACTACCCTAGGCCCTCAAGTAGGATTAATACCTCTTGGCCATAATCACCTGTATGCCAAGTATGTTCTCCAGATACTACTCCAATAAAAAGTTCTATTTTCTGAGATACTTCTATCAACTGTATGACCTTGATCTTGTCTTATGACCTCTGTTTTGGAATTGGCATATCTTATGATCATAATCAACCATTAGGGCAGTATGATCTTTGGCAGTTACTTTTTTCAATACACAATGTTAAAGCCAAGAATTTAAACTTCAATTCCTGTGACCTTTACATTGCTTGAATGACCAACAAGCAGGGTTGTTTCACTGCCTCTAGTTATAAATATATAAGCAACCTTGGTATTTTGTATATATCCTCATAAAAGTTATGATTATTTTATATCTTAAAAACAAATTAAGTTCAAATTACCCTATGTTAGACTTGGGATATACCTTGAGTCACAGACAAATTTTGTCTCAGGTATGTCTAGTGTGTTTCCATTATAGAGTTGTGATTGAGAAATAATTTAATACATGTGTATCCTTTTGACCTTGAACATATCTAAAATGCCCTTGGTACTGGGTCAAGGCTCATCTCTGGACACAAGCTACCTTTCTATCAGTTATGAGCCTCAGAATGTTTTCTTGGTTACAAAGTCATTTTTTAATAAGAATTTAATTCTCTTATTCCTCCTTTTAAAAGTTTGTCAAATCAGTCTGTAAATTCCTGTTACCAGTTAGTTCAATGGTATATAATTACAAAGTGTAGAGAAAACAAGATGTGTTTGTGAAACACTGATGCCCCCGTATGGCAGTTTATGGCGAATGTTCAAGTTTCTCAAATGCAAGTCAAACTCCAAGGTCGAGAGATCAAAAATGCCCAAGCACCAACCATTCAAAAGTTATGGTCAAGGTTAATGTTTTCTAAAAGTGGGTCAAAGGCCAAGGTTAAGGTCAAAGGGTCAAAATTAATGGTATTCAGGGGGAAGACCTTGTCATATGAAATACACATGCAGAATATAAAAGCCCTAGCACCAACTGTTCAAAAGTTATGGCCAAGGTTAAAGTTTTTTCAAAAGTAAGTCAAACTTTAAGGTCAAGGTCAAAATTGTTGATATCCAAAGGAAGGTCTTGTAACAATGAATATACCTGTGCAATTTGAAAGCCCTAGTACTAACTGTTCAAAAGTTATGGCCAAGGTTAAAGGTTTTTAAAAGTGGGTCAAACTCTAAAGTCAAGGTCAAAAAGTCAAAAATATTTACAACCAAGGAAAGGTCTTATCACGATGAATACACATGTGAAATCTAAAAACCCTAGCACCAACTGTTCAAAAGTTATGGCCAAGGTTAAAGTTGGGTAAATTTTTACAAAAGTGGGTCAAACTTCAAGGTCAAGGTCAAATATGTTGGTACTCAAAGGAAGGTCTTGTCAAAATAAATACACATGTGAAATATGGACGGACGGGGCAAAAACTATATACCTACGACTCTTTGATTACCGGGGCATTATTATAAAGTTGTTTAAAAGATAATTTCCAGACAAAACATGTCTACAGACACACGTCATACAGACATGGTGATTCCAGGACACCCTTACAACTTCATTGTAGGAGCTAGTATATAACTATATTGTAAAGGCAAAAAAGTTTTAGCCTCTACCAATAATATATGGCCCAATGATCTTGACTTTTGAGATAATTCAATGTTTTACTACACCCACGTTACTGTTTTCATTATCCCTAAATACTCTCCCATTGGAAAATGGTTAGTCTGCACATTTCTGTTAAAACTTGAATTTCCTTAACTGGCCAAGTTTGCAATTGGCATTTAGGTGTGTTTCTAGAGAATATGTAATAGGAAAATGCAAAAGTTTACAACAGACAGACAGGTTTTGACTGAAA
The DNA here is from genome assembly GCF_033153115.1 of Saccostrea echinata. NCBI lineage: Eukaryota > Metazoa > Mollusca > Bivalvia > Ostreida > Ostreidae > Saccostrea > Saccostrea echinata. Next base: position 7,285,206 of record NW_026889789.1, read on the forward strand.
AGGCTTACTAATAAAAGCTTCTGGCCTAGGTAGGAATAATTAAATTAAACATGCTCAGCTTAAATTAATGTCAAATTTAAAATGTAAAAAAAAATTAAGAAACTGGACTCTGACCCCACTAAGGAGTTCTCAGCCGCAAACACCAAAACGCTAGACAAAATGTTTGAAAATAACGAAATCGGTGTCAACGTCTATGATACTCTCAACCCTATTGACTGTAGACCAGGACAGTTTTAACTGCTTTCAAATATACACAAAGAAGGCATGCCAGGTCGCCCTATAGTTAGCGCCATCGGACACCCCACGGAGAAAATATCTGAGAATATAGATTTACATCTCCGTCCGCATGCAGGAAACTTGCCATTCTATCTCAAGGACACCACAGACTATATAAACAAAACACCCTCCACTGATCTTCCAGATCATGCCCTCCTCGTGACTATGGACGTTACATCGCCGTACACAAACATCCCGCACGATGAGGGTATTGAGGCCTGTAAAGAAGTCTGGGACAGAAGATCTATATAAATTCCTTCTACCGAGTCCCTCGTCAAGCTCCTTGAACATGTTCCCAAGTAAAACAATTTCATGCTTAATGGAGAACATTACATGCAAGTCAATGGCACAGATATGGGCACTAAAATGGTGCCATTATATGCCAACATCTTCATGGGCAGACATGAACGCAACTTGTCACTTCAGGCACCGTTTAAGCCCTTTAGCTGGTTGCCTTTTATCGACGATATAGAGATGAAGTGGGTGGAATGCCGCAACAGACTCGAGGAATTCGTTTCCTTTGCTAACTCCTTCCATCATTCGATTAAATTTACTGTAGAAATATCCGATTCCAAAAACTTATTCTTGGATACTACATCTACCCTGATGGTTGGCAAAATTGAGTTCAGTCTACACACGAAATCCACCGATTCCCACCTGTATCTCATGCCGACAAGCTGTCATCCCGCACACACATTCAAAGGTGTGCCAAAGGGTCTAGCCACCAGAATCCACCGGATCTGTTCATCCTCTGCTTCATACCAGGAAGAGAGCAATCTCCTAAGGTCCCACTTATGCAAGAGAGGCTGCAAAGCCCATGCTGTACAAACTGCTATTGATGAGATGTCAGGACACGACAGACAAAACCTTTTACAATATAAAGAAAAAAACAGTAGCAGCAGGGTTCCACTGGTAACCACATACCATCCTGTCCTGAAGGAACCTCCAAATTCTTTACTTCAACAAAAGAATGGCTGAGGTCTTTAAGGAACCTCCACTGGCTGCCTATAGGCGCCCAAGGAACTTGAAGGATATGGTAGTAAGAACCAGACTGGACAACCCATTACCCAAGGGAGGTTTTAAAACTTGTTCTGACAGAAGATGTCATCTCTGTAAGCACACCTCTGACACAGACAGTTTTAACAGCCCGTTACAGGCCGCAGCTACAGAATATTAGGGAACTTGTCCTGTCAAACAGATAACTGCATATATCTCATCAGCTGCAAAGTTTGTCAAAAGCTATAAGTTGGGGAAACGGGAGGTCTCCGCAGAAGAATCAATAATCACCGCTCGACCATTAAGACCAAGAAAATCAATGAACCAGTTAGTGAACATTTCATCCTCGAAGGTCACAAATGGGAGGACACGACAATAGTGGTTATTGACCATAATCCAAGATGGACGGACGCTCAGAGAAAAAGCAAGGAAAAGTTCTGGATGCACAGACTAAAGTCATTCTGCTCTACTGGCATTAACAAACTAAATGACTTCACCAGGATGAACTAAACTAGATCAATGTCCAAACAAGAACATACTCTCCATACAGTGTAAACCTTTCAATTAATTCGCATTATCAGTTCCGGAGAAACCCACACACATATTTTTGCTTACATTTTTGTTTATTATTTCTTTTATCCGATAAACAGTCCCCAGAACATTTCCAAATTTATAAAAGATCCAAATTAATATTGTTTAACTACGGTTCACGATTTTTTTCGCCTTTTTTTTACGGTATCGGTGTTTTGTTAAAAAAAAAAGTAGGTTCTGATTTTAACCTTGCATCTGATTTTATTTTTAAGTAAATAAATATTTATTTGTGTGCATTTTAAATGAAATTCATTTGAATTCTTCTCTGCTGATGCATAATAAACTGGCAATTTCTCTTTATTAAATTTAGATTAATATGTGTATATTAGAACGCTCCCTATATGTCTTTTGCCATAAAAATTTCTTAAATTTGGTATCAATTTAAAAGTAAAGAAATATTTGCAAATTCTTAAGGTTTTTTTTTGTAATAACAGAAAAAAGATCAAATCGATTTTATATGGTCGCCATTTTTGCAGTCTATTAACAAAAGTTGACCCCGAGTATATCTATATATCTATTTCTATTTTTTGATATTTCTTTTTGTGTACATTACATGTACATTTGTATATCAAATTAAAGTATATATAATTATAACACAAACGGCTCGAGTCATATATGACAAATTGGCTTGTTAATGCCATATATATTATTTCAAAATGTGTCCATTCACAATATTACAGGCTTCCTGTGAAAATATCAATAAGAATTGCCTCTTCAAATTCTTGTAGAATGCCATCCGTATTTTCTTAATATCACTAAGAAATTCCTCAAACGATTCACCTCTGCCTTAGCTGTAGACCTTGGAAGCAGACATAAAATGTATTGCAAAGATGGATACAATCAGACCGGGGACGGAATGGTGAGATGCTTGATGAATGGAACGTGGAGTGCAATAAATGCCACCTGTGAAAGTAAATGACTGGTTTATGTCCTGATATTTATTTTTTATTTATTTATCTATATACATGTATCTATATTTATCTTTCCAACTGCTTTATTGGTTTTCTATCGATAAATGTCGAAAGGGAATATAGATTTGCACTCTTTCTGTAAGTTGGTACCCATGAATAATTTTCCATAACGACCCATTGACTTAGAAAATTTAGCATATTTACAGATTTTTAAATTGATTTCTATATACTTGCAGAAATTGAGTAGATCTTTGGTATATGGATCTACCTTGATGCCCTAACAAAAATTTACTATAGTAAACTATAGTTAACTATAGTGAAAACTTTGATACTTTGATTTACTATGAAACTTTACCCTGGAACTTTTTTTGAGATTTCAAGCCTAAAATCTCTTAAATTCGAATATAATAGTAATGTAAAATTTGGAAATAATATATGAATATACAAATAATATTTCACTTTAATACAAAAAATGTGCATGTATGAATTGAAGAACAAAAATTATAATGATCTGAAATCCATAGTAAAAATACTTTGATTTACTATAGTGAAAAAACTTTCTTAGACTAAGCACATTTATTGCATTTATAGATTTTCCAGGATTAATTTTGATTATGTTTGCAGATTGATGAATTACAGATCAAATATGCATTCTGTACTTTTTTTTTTTTACGGAATAATGACCTCTAGAATTTGAAATTTTAACATATTTCAAGGTTTTTCATACCTTTCTTAATAGATGTATGCAGATAATAGGATGATTTTTTTTTTTTATTTTGTGAATCTAAATTACAAATTACGGATACAAAAATTACATTTTTACCCATTTGTGGATTTTGATAGAATTTTGGCAATTAGACACATTACTTTCTAATGATGTGTATTAATATCTTTTTCTGCTTTAACTTTAAGTATGCTGGTAGGGGACTCACTTTTCTCTTTGTAATACTTTCACATCTGTTTCATATTTGGATATTTTACTAGAAAAAGACGCTAATGGTATTCTAACAACAAAGATTTATGATAAACGTGATGAATTTAACTTTTCAATCGTCAGCTTCTATTACTTATGCAGCAATATACCTTACCGCCTGTATATGGAATGCATATCTCTCAGTTTATTCGATAAGCAAGAGCATGCTCTACGTATAAACAGAATATCAACAGTCTCGTTTAAGTCATCATTTCGTAAGTTCTTTGGTCGATACAATGACCATGCCAGCAAATACAATCTTTCATTAAGTCCTATGCTGACTGACGTTTCTCATACTAATTGTTAGGCCATTATTTAGCACGGAAATGTCGACGGATTTTTCCGTTATTTATCGATCATGACAAGGAGCACACGGCGGGTGTGACCGGGCGGCAGGGGATGCTCACTCCTCCATGGCACCTGATCCCACCTCTGATCTTTTTGGAGGTCCGTGTTTGCTGTGCCCCCGATTTATATTGTTTTAATGGACTTTGAGCTTGAATACTGTTCGTTATCTCCATAATTCATTTCAGAATATTTGTTACATTTTTAAATATTGAATTTAATTAAAGATTAGGCTTTGTTACGACGCAATGTGTAATAACGACGCAAAATGTTAAAAACGGAGATCAATACATTTTGCAGAATTACATTTCACGTCGAGATAATCGCAGAATGTATTTTTAAAAAATGTAGAAACACACTTTTTTGATTGTAATATGAAGCCCTAAGATGATCGCGAAATGCAATATCGCAAATTATAATTGCAAACTTTTTGGATTGTTACATTTTTTGTTATTACATTGTGTAGAGGCTATAACGCAAAATGTAATAATACTTTTATGGATTTAATATAAGAGTTTAGATTTCATTGTTCCTTATATTCTATGTCGAGATCCATGCAAATTGGATTAAATTGAAATAGTTGCTATTATCATCAGATGTAAACTAGTTTATCAGAGTCAGATCGAATTCAAGGAGAAACCTTCTCCCGAGGAGCAAAAATGTTATATTTCATAATCCGGGATAATAAAATAAAACAGACAATCATTAACCGTAGCTAAAGACAAAAAATACCTGTTCGATTTATAAAAATATTTGAGGGATATAATTACACGGACAATTATTCAAAACAAGAAAACTTCCAAAATTCCAAAAATATGGCTTTCTGTTACAAGTCATACTGGACATTTTCGGTTGGGTGAACTACAGCTATTAGCGACTATTGATAAAAAGCGTGGAAACCATCTTGTGGAAAAATGAAATAACTAATGCAAATAAAAAGGATATAATCTAACCAAGCAAATTAGTGAATAGATACATTAGATACTGCATTTTTAAATGGCTCAAAACAAAGTATTCCCTAAAGGTAGCATTATGTTAGTATTTTAGCGAAAACCGTATGATAATGTTCATACTACTAAATGATATGATATGCTTTATTCCGCATTTCTGATTAATGCCCCTCCTGATTCGTTGCAAGTGGAAGGTAGTCTGGTAAATAAGCACAAATTTAGGACTAATGAATATTTTGACCGGATGTGAACAGAAGAGGTTTTTAAGACTGTCATCTCCCTGATCTGCCTCTTACATAAATTCCATTTGAAATGCTGTTTTAATGTTAAAATCTCCTTCGAAACGGGGCATCCTGTTTGTTTCTTACCTTTAGTATTTTATATACTGTAGATTCCTTATTTTATGCGATGACTTAATATCGCAAAATGACTCTTAGAGTCATATCGTAATAACAACAATTCGCCAGTGGACAGTTGATCAAGAGATTTTATGTTGATTTAAGCACAAAAGAAAAGAAAGTGAGTAAATTTATTTCGGGAGTGCTGCTTCTCGCGGAATTCGCAGTAACTAATTCCTCGCCTATATTTATGAATAAACAGTATCGTAGAGGGACCACCCCTAAAACTTAACAAAAACGGGAAAAGATCACAGGTATAATAGGCTAGGAATTCATGTTTCATGTATTTTTGATAAGTTATCGTGTCTAATAAAAATTCTCAGAAGTGTGGGGCGGGGAAATGGGTGGTTGCACCATCCATTCGCCAAGTGCTTGTGGTCTTTTGATGAACCGAAGCCTAATACCTTCACAGCTTTGGAACTTATTTTGCAATTGGGGCAAATTAATGCTACAAGTTTGTGTTAATTGTAATCTGTAATGAATTCTATAGATTGAACTTATTTTGAAATTTATAAACCCAGAATAGAGCCCCAAGAACTATATTGTTCTGGTTATACACATTATTACACTTTTCTCGCAAAGATTATCATACGGTTGATAATTCGGGGATTGAAGATTTCTAGAATGAGGTCCCTTTTCACGGCTTGAATAAAGAAACAGGCTTATACTAGAAAATGAAAGAAACTAAAGAATACTCAGTTTTTCATTTTTGTAATGATTGCAGTATTGTTTAAAAATGACTATCGCTTTTGCTTTGATTTTTGATTGAATGTCCTTTACAAAGCCTCTATCAATAAAGTACATGGGTACATTAAACAATATTGTTTTAGGTTTCCAACTGCATACAAACTAACGCAACTGCTCAGCTCTCATAATGTCGGTGTTTTGATTGGGTCACCTCGAAATTAATGGCTAAAGCACTCAAGGAAATATGAATAATTGTCAGTTGGGGATTTAAGATTGGGGACACCGCCTCCTCTCCAAAATTGTCTAAGATAAATTATTGTTTTATCTCTTAAAAAAATTATTTTCTAGATAAGGGTTAATATAAAGCTTTATTCCAGTTGCGGGACTACTTTCCTATCGAGTACCAGGTTACTCGGGTGATTTTTCATTACACCTCTCAACATTCTTGCTAGCGATAGATATTCAGTCCACTGTACGGATATGAAATCGGCATGTCTTAAAAAATAATTCCAGGCTTTCGTTGTATGGGACAACATTTTGTTAAATCAGATTATTAATAAGTAATAATTTATTTAGGTCTTCAAAATTTGCATTCCGCTTGGCATATTCAAAATCATTAAAAGATAAACCATGAAAACTAATCAAAACAAATCGATCGTATTTGTGAATGTATCGAGACTAACGGTAAATGAAACTGATGACAAGAAATATTGAGAAATAGCATTCTAACATTTCTGTGTTGGACATAAGAACATTAGTTCGTAATACGTATATTTTTAGTATACATTTAAAAATAAAACTACTTTCTTTTCTATTTATATAATCAGTAAAATGACTATATGTATATCCTACAACTGGGCAGCAGTTTTACTAACCGATACTGGCATCGTTCGACAGTACACTGTTAACCAGGTTCTCGTAGACAACGCTAGTATTTAGTGCCTAATGCGCTCTATACAGAAGATACGTAGCCGCTATTTTGTAAATGTTCACCCAACCGAAAATGTCCAATAGCAAGGGTTATAACATTATATTTTGATAAACTTTGCCTCGTGATCAACGCAAAACGTATATTGACAGGAAATGTATGGATAATTTGGATAGGGGAGTCTAAAATTGCATTAAGAAAGTTTTATTCATCGCAATATACATATGGTATATCCCACTTTCTACAAAAAAAATATTTTTGGAGATAAAAAGCGATCATTACATTTTGCTTTCTAACATTCTGCGTAATTGTACAAAATGAAGCAGTTCAAAAGAGTGTTATTTCATTTTGTGTCATTGCATTAATCTCAACACTAAATGTTATAACGCGAAATGTAATGAAACAAAAGTGTTTTTATTACATTTTACGTCGATATTGAATTTAATTTACGTTGTGTCATAGCTAATCAAAACATTCTAATGAGAGTCCACAACCAAACTAATATTTTTTTTACACAAAATTAATGTATATGAAAATTTATTTATTTTATACAAATTTATATATATATATATATATATATATATATATATATATATATATATATATATATATATATATATATATATATATATATATATATATATATATTTCCATTTCTGTCATGTAACACAGGACATTGTTTTCATTGCATTGTTTCATACATTCCCTGTATTTTTTTTTTTATTTTGATTCTGAAAATAGTTAATGTAGAATTTTCTAATTTTGTAGAAACAACAAATCCATCGACGAGTAAGTATTTTTTTCTCTCGGAGATATTAGACGTTTTTATAAAGCAATCATGTTTTCCAGTCATTCTGTTTATTTCATAAATATAAGGCGATCCCAGTTTTCAAATTACTAAAAAATATATTATTTTGAGTGATAAAGTATAATTTTAGATTTGCAGAATATATGGTTAGTACAGTGAACTTATGGTAATTTAAAGCTATTAATGTTAGATAATTTAAATAAAAAAGTTTCTCCTCTTTATTCTTTCTGTTCGAAAAGTTCGCAAACAGTATCAATCTTTGTTATATTTTATTACAGAAACCCAAGATAGCACATTATCATGTGTAAAAATATTTAATTTGTTGATGTGTAAAGTATCATTCCATATGATTAAATGGAACTCATGTCACTTCATTTCAAAATAAAAATGTATAGTTACCACAACGTTAAGAGCATTATGCCAAAAACACAACCTAATAAGTTTCTCAAAAATGCGTTCCATGCACATTTCACACACACTCTGGCGCCATACCCACCTATTAAAAACTTTCTAGAACACTTGACATTCAGTTCACTAAGAATTCTTTCATACAGTATAAGTTCGTTTGTCAGTATTTATACCCGCACTTTCTAAAGAAAGTTCGGGTATATTGTTGTTACCCGGGCTGGTCCGTCCGTCTGTTTGTCACACTTTCTTCTTCCCCAAATTCCTCTTTCATTTTAAGCAGTGACCAATTAATCTTTTGGAATATGATAGGTGGTGTCTTGTAGATGTGCAATAAAGTTTTAAATTTTAAATATTACCTTAGGGGCAAAACGGTGGCTAAAAAATAAAGTTTTTTTTTCTACAAAAACCGGTTCCAAGAACTCCTCTTACATTTTACGCATTAGCCTTATCATCTTTTAGAGGATGATTGGTGGTGTCATGTAGATGTGCAATAAGGTTTCGGAATTTTCATTTTCAACCTCGTGGGAAAAATGGGGGTCGAAAATTGACTTTTTTTTTTTTTACTAAAAGCCCTGGTTCCCAGAACTCCTCTTACATTTTACGCAGTAGCCTTAACATCTTTTAGAGGATGATTGGTGGTGTCCTGTACATGTGCAATAAGGTTTCGGAGTTTTCATTTTCACCCCGAGGGTTAAATGGGGATCGACGGGGTTTTTATATACAAAAACACCCTGGTTCCTAGAACTCCTATTATATTTCATGCAGTAGACTAATCATCTTTTGTCAAATGGGAGGTCGAAAACTGACTCTTTTTTTTTTTAATACAAAACACCCTTGTTCCTAGAACTCCTATAACATTTTATGCAGTAGCCTAATCATCTTTTGGAAGATGATTGTGGTGTCCTGTAAATGTGCAAAAAGGTTTCGGAATTTTTATTTTCACCCTGGGGGTCAAATTCGGGTCTAAAATTGACCTTTTTTTTAATACCAAAAGCCCTGGTTATCAGAACTCCCCTTACATTTTACGAAGTAGCCTATTCATTTTAAAAGTTGATTGGTGGTGTTTTGTAGATGTGCAAAAGGTTTCCGAATTTTTATTTTCACCCTAGGGGTGAAATGGGGGTCGAAAACTGACTTCTTTTTTTTAATACAAAAAAAACGCTGGTTCCCAGAACACCTTTTAAATTTTATGCAGAAGCCTATTCATCTTTTAAATGTTGATTGGAGGTGTCCTGTATATGTGCAAAAAGGTTTCGGAAATTTTATTTTGACCCTGGAGGTGAAATGGGGGGTCGAAAAATGACGGTTTTTTTATATATACAAAAACACCCAGATACCCAGAACTCCAAATACATTTTATGCAGTAGCCTATTCATCTTTTAAAAAATAATTGGTGGTGTCCTGTAGATACGCAAAAGGTTTCGAAATTTTCATTTTCACCCTGGAGGTCAAATGGGGGTCGAAAAATGACGGTTTTTATACAAAAAAGACCCTGGATCTCAGAACTTCTTTTACATTTTATGCAGTAGCCTAATCATATTTTGTAAGATGATTAATGGTGTCCTGTAAATGTGCAATAAGGTTTCGGAATTTTCATTTTCATCTTGGGGGCAAATAGGGGTCGAAAAATGACGTTTTTTCTACATTTTAATCTACTCTTAGTAACCATGGCAACATCGTTTATGGAAATCAAAAACTGATAAACATTGAATTGTGTACATTATCAAAGGATGATTGCACAAAGTCATTGATATCGAACCAAAAATGTAGGAGGAGTAGCGGTTTGAATGAATTTCACAAAAATATCTTTGTTTTACTAATCATGGAAACAGTGTTCATGGAATAAAAACCGATAAAGAGAATTATGTATCTTGATATAGTCTACTTGTGCTCCAAGTATTAATGAAATCCAGGGTCAAAGCTGTAGGAGGAGTAGAGTTTTAAAAGAACAAATTTTATTCTACACTATATTATGAAGCTTCACATAAGTTTATTTTTTTTCTTGCCAAGTGGTTCTTGAGAAGATTTTTCTGATAAAAGTTTGCACAATTTGATCAATTCTGAAAGTTGGCATCTAATTTTTTTTAAGTTCATCAGAAATGCTATGCGCTAAAATAATAATATTTGTTGTTTTGAAAATAAAGTTAAAAAGTTCCAATTATGGGTTAAAAGTTATATTCTCCTCTTTTTAAAAAAAATCCTTACAATGCTTACAAAAACCAAATTTTGACCTGCTCCGTGATCCAATTGTCATAGTTTTTAAATTTGAAAACGTTTGAAATACTAGTATTTCATGATTCATTAAAATTTTTAGATTCAAACCATTCAAGTTTATTGTTTAAACATGCCTACTAAATTTGGATATAACACGATGTTTGGTAAAAAATAAAAAAAATAAATAAATAAAAGTCCGAGAAATTTTCGAACAGCTTTTATGTGTATTTACTTTTAAAAAGGGTATGTGGATATTTGTGATAAAGAAGATTTTAAATGACAAACGCTTCCGTCCTTTTATCTGAACATTACAAGAGTGAACAAAATACAATTTTGTCATACAGTCAGCATTACAAAGCATTAGGGTGAATTGAAAAAAAAAATGACCACCAAACTGAAATTTTTTGAAAAAATTCAACTCTTTATAACATATTTTTCACTTATATCATCATATTGCACATGCATTCTAGTTTAAAATCCTGAAGTTGCAATAGAATAGACAATTGGATTAAAAAATTTCAGAACTTTTATTAGTAAAATTTCTTTTGAAAAAAGAAAATATCATTACACCTTAAAAGACTTTCTAAAATACATAATCACAAGAAATTATAGTTTTTTTATGCTTCAAAATGGTAAAAGAGGTATAAATGATTAAACGTAGACCTTGATTGAGTATCTTCTCTTGTATATGTGACAAAAAATTGGCTTTCTGATTGTTAATTTACATTATTTTTCCAATTCTGGTTTGAAAAGTTTTGATACGAAAAAAATATGAAGCAATAAAATTCCTCAAAATTCACTTTTTTGTCCTTTCAAGTCAATTCTTTAAGTCTAAGCCAAAAAAGAATTTCTATATACGAGTTCTCTTACAAAAAATACTACATTTTGAAGTGACCCTATGTTACGTTATTGTGTTGCACTCATGACATCTGATATGTATTTTATTTAACATTGTTTTAAAAATTATAACACACAAAAATCCATTCTTACTTTGTAAATCAATTTGCTTTTTTGATATTTTTCATCGTTGACGGCAGGTTTTTCATATTTTGAAGACCTTAAAACATGATTATTTGCAAAGTGTAATATTTATAAATTGTATTTAAAAATATATGTGAAATGATGAAAACTATTCCCTGAATTGACTGTTAAATTTCTGTAATTTGTTGATAGACATAGTGTTTTGAACATCAAATAGTATCAAACATTTTTTTCAACTTATTTTTTAGTAAAGACAGTTTAAAAGCATTGGTAATTATAAAGCAGTTTCGTTGCACTCCTGACTGCAGTAAAATTTAAAATTGAAACCATAGAACACAAAAATTCATGAAGTGTTGGCAACAACAACTGGTAATGAAATTGTGCAATATTTATAGTCCAATACTTCATAATTAAAACAGATGAAAGTAATTGAAATTCGCACTTTATCTGGAATTATTCCCTATTTATGCCAAAAAACTAGCCTAAATGTATATTTAGAAGATAAAATATATTTTATAGCATTTTTTCCTTTAGAGGACAAACACAGTAACCCACCAGAAAAATTCTACTAATCATTTTTTCTTTATTTTTATTCTTATTGGATTATTTATAATTCTAACATATTTGTTGCACTCCTGACCAAAAGCATTGGGGCCTTTAAAGTAGAACTGTGAAGTGAAAATTACATAAGAACTTGTTTTGTTGTTTCAGTGAAGTTGAGGAGGAATTACTTGAATTTTATGACAATTTTTAGTGTGTTTATTTTTAACATTCATTAAAAAAAATCACAAAAAGATAAAAATACATCTGAATTGATAAAATTGAAAAAAGGAAGGGTTCTAATAATAAAACTGTCAATAATTTAGTATTAAAATATACAAAAAGATCATTATTAATTAATGAATACTTCTAAGCATGAATAGAAGTGTTTTCCTCACACAACGCGAATCTTTAAAAAAAATGTGTTGCACTCCTGACCATAGAAATATAGATCTGAAGCACAGACAGATCCTGTAATTGATAAATCTATTTGGTAAAAATGTTCTCTGTGTCTTTATTTTCCAAAATAAAAATCAGAAAATCATATAATGATAATAGTTTTTTCATGCTTGGGAGCAAAACATCAAATGTTGCACTCCTGACATTATTGGGTATGCACATATACTTGACTCTCATTAATGCTGTTTGTGATTTATATAACATTTTTAAGTTTTAAAATGTATATCAGTTATTGTTTACACTTCGAAAATTCTTTTTTGTCTTAATTTTCTTTCAGAATTTTACAATTGATGTTTTTTTTTTTTTTGGCAACACTACATTTTTTCTGTTGCACTTCTGACATGGTATAACATTTTTTTAAACATCAGCCATGACCACAACTTGATTAAACAAAAGTTACTACAGTACACATTTAAAGCTCAATACTTTAAATATTTCAGGAAAGTCTTTATTTTCAACATAAAGCATTATTATTTATTTCACAGATCTCCAAAAAATATTGAAATTTCAAAATGTCACAAAAAGGTGTTGCACTCCTGACAATTTTAGCATCATTTTTGGGCATAACTTTTTTGTTAATTGAAATATCAACGAGATATTTGGCAGGTATTTAGACACTATCTAAAGACATATGCTGAGACATAGAAATATATTTTCATTGCCTGTATTTTTAGTGTGGGTTGATAAATATGCACTTGGTCATTTTTTTTAATTCACCCATTACACAGATATACTGTAAGCAGGGAAATTTTGGCCCCTTTCGACCTTATTGCAAGTGGGTGAATATAAAACGGGTCAAATTCAAAGAAAACAGAGTTATCTCATTAATACCAGTGTCTGGACGAAATGAAAACGGGACAAACCCGTTTGCAAGGGCCAAAATACTAGAATCACTAGGCCAAAATAACCTTGTATACAGTAGTAAATATAGTTCACTATTAATCATAGTGTAATTGAACTATATAACAAAGTCTATTTGAATATTGGAAAGGTAATGCTTGATGTTATGTAAATGTTTTAAAATTTATTAAAGGATTTAAAAATTTTGAATCAATAATTTTAATTCATGTTTTGTAGCACTAGAAGACTGCAAATATAAACATTTTTCCAAAAATTTTGGAAAGAAGGCAGGAGAGGTAAAAAATTTTTAAAAGCAGTTTTGATTGGCTTAGTTGAACTTTTCTGGACAAACTATATCTATTCTGCATAGCTGTTTTTAAAAAAATTGTTAGCATGACCCTGAGGTCAAATTGATATGCTTACACCTCCAAGTATTAAGGATTCAAATATGTTTAATGCCCTTAAGGTAGGGACCAGATTTAAATGAGAATACCTGGGGGAATCTTCCTTTGAAAAACAGAAGTGTTATATTACGACGTGTCCATCTTGTGTAGGCAAGTAAGTAATGTCCAAAACCAAATGGATACAATGGGGGAAGTTTGCATTGGAGTATTCAATTTCTTTAACATCAACACGACGGGCCCCGGCCGCCAACATACAAACCTAAGAAGATAAACAATAGCTGAAAACGGTTCTTTCGCCAATTTCAGCGCTCGGCCATTTTGAAGGAAACCTAAGGAATCGAGGCCTAGGCCTTTGTACGATACGGAACCCTGTGGCGGTACATATTGTCGTTGGGTACATATTGTCGTCGGCAACTACGTACCTACCCTCACTGCAATTTTTTATTGTCCATAGGTACATATGATGGCCGGCTAAAAAGTTACACATATACATATATTGTAGCTGGTGACAATATGTGCCTACCCTCACTGCACATATTGTCGCCGCACAGATATTGATGTTTAAAGATTTTTTTTCGAAGTTTTGTGATTGTAAATGGTGTGTAAAGCACACTGAGGTGTCTCGTATGCTATTTCATGCAGCGCGATTGTGACGGTACATATTGTTGTCCTGTTTATCTTGTCGCCAATGTGTACCTACCCTCTCGTCACATATTGTAGTCTATTGGTACATGTCGCATGACAATACCTGCCAATGCGTACATATAAATATGAGTTATCATTTCTTTGCTATTCATGAGAAGAAGATTTTTTTTTTAAAAAAATTCCAGTATAATCCTATGGAAAACTTTGATCGCCCATTCTGGCCCCACCCTAGCCTAGGGGTCATGATTTGAACAAACTTGAATCTACACTACCAGAAAATCTTTCTATATTAATATGACTAATCTTTGGCTTGCTTTTCTTGAGAGGAAGATTCTTAAAAAAATTCTCTATATCTTCATATGTAAAATATTGATCGCCCATCGAGGCCCACCCTAACCCTGGGGGTCATGATTTGAATTAACTTGAATGTCCACTTTGAAGTTTTTACAGTAGTTCTTGAGAAGAATATTTTGAAGGATTTCTTCTTATATATTCCTATGTAGAACTTCGATCACCTATTGTAGCCCCACCTTCCCCCGGGGGTCCTGATTTGGACAGAATTAAATATACGCTATAAATAAGCTTCCACATAAGTTTCAACTTTCTGGAAGAGTGATTTTTGAGATAAAGATTTTTATAAGATGTCACTTAATTTTCACTAATTCTCAATTATCTTTCCTTGAGAGAGGACGTAGCCCTTTATTTGAACAAACTTGAATCCCCTTTTTCCACGAATGCTTTGTGTCAAGTTTGGTTGAAATTTGCCCAGTAATTCTTGAGAAGAGCTGAAAATGTGAAAAATTGACGGACAGACAGACGACAGACAAAAGGTGATCAGAAAATCTCACTTGGGCTTTCAGCTCAATTGAGCTAAAAATATCGACACCAACCCCAATTTTATCGGTACCTGTATACATGTAAGAATAACGCAAAAATATCATTTCTACTGAATTAACATGCGATCTCCACATATATATAACGAGGAAAAAAAAATAGGCAGATTTATCAGATAACTCAAGAATTCCGGTATCTTGGCATATCAAAGTTGTGTAATACAATCCTGGACACAAATTTCTGACGAAAACCGTTCCTTTCACATTATAGCTAGTAATACCAAATAAATGTAATCATCTTATTTACTTATCTATTTGCCATTGACTTTGCCTATCCTTCTGTTTGTCTAGCTGTCTGTTTGTTTCTCTCTCTCTCTCTCTCTCTCTCTCTCTCTGTGTCTGTGTGTGTGTTTGTGTCTCAATCTTTCTCTCTTCACGACCTTGGTAAATATATTCGCCAAAACAGTATATCGGCAACAAAATGTGCAAATGTTCACTGAACATATTGTCGCTGACGACAATTAGTGCCGATGCTTGACCATACATTTTGTCGTCCATTATGCAGGAGGAAAAAAAAGGCTCGTCTCTGCACATATTGTCGCCGGCGACAATATGTACCGATGGACGACAGTAAGTGCAGTGAGGGTATAGGTACATATTGTCGCCGTGACAGTATGTACAAAACGACAATATGTATCGTCAAAAACTCTCATTACTCAACAACCCTGAATGCCGAGTAATATAAGAGTGAACATTTGATGTAAAGGATCGTGAGTGATATAATCGTCAATCAACATCAGTAAGACTGCGATTTGTAAACTGGAATCTCAATCAATACGCAGCTGTGCAATAGATATTTTGAGAATACTCACGCCATGAGTACATGATGAGTTTCATCCATCTTTTCATTTTGGAGTAGGCCGGTCACGGTAGCCTAGTGGTAGGGCGTTGGCATCGTGACCGGGAGGCCAGAGTTCGATTCTCGTTCGCCGCGCCGCGTCAGACTTAAGATGTTAACATAGGTAGTAACTGTTCCTTTGCCAAGCGCTGGGAACTAGAAGTGAAAGTCACGGGTCTTTCGGATTAGACCTTAAAAACCGAAGTCCCGTGTCACGATATACGTTGGCACAATAAAAAAAAACCCTAAATGCTCAATGGCCCTGAGTGCTGAGTATAGGTCTAAATTTGAAGCCCTTCAATATAGAGTGACGTCTCTATATGAGTGAAAAATTCTCGAATGGGACGTAAAAAAAAATAAAATCAATCTTTTGTTGACTCTGATAAGAATATTCCACACGCTTGACCCCCAGAGTTTTATTCCTGCTGTTTACTGGACATGAATGATCAATAAATAAATGCATTCGATAATGGCTAAACCAGTAAATGTTATGTAACTTGTAATGTATAATGTGTTCATAATAATGATATGAAGATTAGTTTTGTTTCTATTTAAGGCTCTTTTCTTGATCGGGTATGGAATTCAAATGAAAAATCATACAATACAAACGGAAAATTATACAATACAAATGCAAAAAATGTAGGACACAGATGAAAAATTGTACAATTATAGGAAATAAATGGAAAATTATAGAATACCAATGAAAAATAATAAAAGACAAATGGCAAATTATATACTTAGTACAAATGAAAAACTATACCGAAAATTATAGAATACAAACAGAATATTGTTGAATAAAACTGAAAAAAAAATTATATAATACAAATGGAAAATTATAGAATACAAATAGAAAAGATCGAACATTACATCTTTGACATGCCTTATTAAACGTTTTGGCTACATATCCCCTTCTTTTCTAGACCTCCGGCAGTAATGCATATTTATATATAAATTTTATGTACTATTCTATCAGGTAGTAAATTTAAGTATATTATATACGCAATCAGTAACTTCGATTTGTAAATGTTATATTTGTATACATGTATGCTCGATCACTCCAATAGTTTCCTACTTTGATATTTTGCCTGACCGCATGAAACGATTTTCACGGACTATATGTATATGTGATGGACAACGTGTTCACTGTGGAGTTACTGATAGAGTTTATTTGCTTTATTTCAAGGCAATATTGTAATTCTCTCGATATGTGCCGGACCGGTATTACAGTGTTATATGCATTTTCTCGGCATCCATGCATGTAATGTTTTTTTTTAACCTGGCATTTAAAATACATGTAATATGTTCTTCTAGATTTCAGATTTGCAATAATCTTAATATGATTTTGAGTTTTAAAAAATGTTTTCAGTCATTTTATGGAGCCCTCAAATATTTTAGTATTATTAAATGTTAACATGCTGAGAGCCAAACCAGAAAATAACTCAATGGTAACAAATTCATTAGGGTTTATATAGGGGGTAGAATAAAACAAGTCTGACTAATTTAGTACTATCTGATGCCAAGACATCAGACTATTATTCTAAACATGATTATTTCTTGCCATAGTAGCACACCATAGATACACACACTTTGTTGCTTTGTTTTTCATTATACTGCCATCTCATCGAAAGAAAGGAAGAATCAAAACTGCAAAATGTGTATTTTTAAGATCTTAAAAGCATAAGGACAATTTAAAGGTTATTGCTACATTATAATGTAACATAGACAACATAGCTGTGGTTTCTAATTTTCAAATAATAATTTCTTGCTAATTTAATTGACGCATCTAGTTACCTTCTAAAATATATATATTTATACTATCTGAATCACCTGATATTGTATTAAACATAGAATTAGAGTTAAATCTATATCTTGATCAAGTTTGATGAAGAAAAGAATATTTTGATATGATTACAAAGAAGGGAAAATGTTAGATTTTCTGAATTTTGAAGCATATCGAACCTTATGTGACAGCTAGCTTCTTACATCCTAAAGTTTATGTAACTGTCACTTAAAGTCAGGATAGTTGTTTATAGATATTATTTAAGAAGTAATTATTGAGTTTAAGCCCCTTTCATATCAGGACTGCGTTTCCAGGAGTTTGAACGGCGCTGTTAAATTTCTGGGATCGCCTTGGAATATCAGGAAACAAAAAAAAATGTATCTTTTATTGAAAAGTTTTTTTTAAAAATGAAGAGGTCACAGTGTTCTGACAGCGACTGAGACGTTTCTACGGAGCTTCCGGGACATGCTAATACTTTCCGACGAATTCTGAAGATTGACTGCGCTCCCGCTAAATGCTAATAACGTGATAAGAGTTGTCACCGCGCGTTCACAGCTTGCACAAAGCGATTACTGCGTGTACAAGATGTTCTTTTGTACAAAATTAAGAGACTCCGAGAGGTCTCTATGTAAGCATCGACTACCAATGCGTCAATACTGCGATCAAGTGCATCACTACAGCGCGCCAACGGAGCTCTTTTTGGTGCTGTTGGAGACCTTAACACGGCTCTAACTGTACCCTAAGACGTTTCTACTGCGTTTATATCAGAGCACAAAGCCAAGGCGCGCACTTTGTGCACGGCATTCTACAGGCTAGCCAACCGCGTCACTTGAAGATGCCATCGTGTTGCGGCGCAGTAGCAGACTCTACTGGGCGCACCTCGGCGTTCTGTTTTTTTTTTTTTCCATGGAAGCTAGGGGATCCCCAGCCCATGTGTTACACGAGTTTTACATACAAGGGCACGTATCTATTGAAATTAAATACTTATGTATCCTACTTTTAGATTTCTAATGCAAGTTTTTCGTATAAATTCCAAAACAATGCTGTGTTTTGAACTTTTAAAATGTTAAAACATGGAACATAGCATTGCCTTTTAAAAGTATACTCCTTTTACATAGAAATGTTCTCCATTTAAAGATAAAAACAGTTGAAAACATAGAGATGCAATAAAAATTCCGTATAGTTTTTAATGATCAATGATATTTCTCTCTTAAAATAAAAGCATCTTTTTGTATTACATATTTGAATACATTTTAATATATAATGATATTTCTTTTTTGATTGTATGTGAAATCAAAATGAATGGGTTTTTTGTTTGTTTGTTTGTTTGTTTTGTTTTTTGCCTTTCATTACATTGTTTTCATGGTAACATATGGAATAGTTCTTTCCCCAAAAATTATTACAAATAAGACATTCAGTATTCAATTTTAGGAAACAATCATTGCTACTTTTCTGCATTGCTGCAAATTTTGTAATGGAACTCTGATTATGTTCAAATATGTTATTTTCAATCTTTGGGGTATGTTACCATGACACATAGCAACCAATTTTTGCATGATATAAGTTAATGGTATTAAATATTTTTTCTTACACCGTATACAACGGAAGTCGCTAAAAATATGAGGGAGACGTTTTCAACGTACCGGGTATTTTTAGCAGACGGGAATGTAGGTAATTTTTTATCGGTATTTGTTGCATGTATCTAAAAATAAATAAATAAATATCGCACGGAAGACAGTGGTAGTTAAACTTTGTATTGGTCATTGGTCCGGTTACCATAAACGTCTAAGTATTGTCAAATACTTTTTGACATATTTCAAATTAACGGCTATCGAGTGGCCAAAACATGAAGGGTTTGCACAATCTATGACCTGCAAAGGGGATCAGACAGTTCAAACAGCGACAGAGAACGTTGATCATTAATTAAAACTTAACCAATCTTTGGAAAAATTAATAATCGAGGCATTTTCTCTTCAAGTAGTAACTGTTACTTAAGGGTTAGTCGTTACTGGAAAAAATAAAACGCATCAGTGAGTCGCAGATAAAACAAATGTAGTTTATTTAGGACGTTTGTATATTTTTTTAACATATAAAAGTAATAATACGAGTTAAATGATTATATTTTGTTTTTCTACCGATATCGAATCAAAGTAACGCTTTTATTTAATATTAGATTTTATTCCTTTATAATTCTCATTTATAACAAAGAAATAGGTAAAGACATCGAACAGTGATCGACCTCAAAAAACCTACAAACAATACAAATTTGATAGAACGAGGGCTGTCCATAAAATTCGTTGACAATGACGTTTTTGTCAAAATGAATGGCGGCTCTAGATGTACTTATTGTAGACAAAAATATTTGTTATGAAAATCCAAACATACATGTAGTTTGGTTTTTATTGTTTGAGCTGAATATATTTTTAACATCGCTCTTTTAAGGTCGCAGATAGTGCGCACACCCAGGGTTAAAGTACCATGAACTTTCAAATAAAGTTTTCTGATTTTCTTTATAAAACAAGTCAAAGCTTAATAAAAATTGAATGTTTCGCAAACAAAGCTAGACACCACTTAAGATGGAGTGGACAATGGTTGAGGGGGATTCCCATTTCTATTTATAATATCAAGCACCTAAATATAAATATGTCTCTGAATATTAGGAAAAATGACAGTTTTATGCTAATTGGAAGCTTCATAGAAAAAGTCTTAACAAATATTAAACTTTCTACAATATGCCTTCAAAAAGAACATGTGTTTGTACAATAATTGATAGAAAATTGAGGATCGACTCTTGTTTCTTTTTATAGCAACAATGGTCTAAAAATAGATTACTCGATTTATCGAGAAAATGTAGATTCTTGCACTTTTTCAGGTAATGTTGGATGGAAAAATTGCAGACTAACTGTTATAAACATGGTGTGATTGACAAGCACTAGAAACCATTTACAGAAATATACACTATCTGAAGGGGGTTCTCTTTTCTATTTATAGCACAAATACCCATGAGTAGAAACATCTCAGCATATGAGGAAAAATGAAAATTTTATACCAGTTGTAAGCTTCATTGCAAACGTATTTACAAAATATACTGCTGTCTACAATATGTCATGAACAAGAACATTTGGACAATTAATAATTGACACAATATTGAAGATGGACTCTCTTTTCTTTTTATAGCAATAGCTGTCTAAAAATAGGTGCAATGAGTTATTTAGAAAATAGAGATTCTTGAACTTTTTTTAGACATTATGGATTGAAAATTTGAATACTCTCTATTATAAACATAATGTGACTGACAAGTACAAGAAACCAGTGACTGAAATGCAAAATGTTTCAAGGGGATTCCCATTTCTATTTTTAGCACAAAAAATAAAAACTTAGACACCTCTTAGTTTATGAGGTAAAATTAAAATTTTCCACATACTGGAAGCTTCATTAAAATTTTTACAAACATATTGCTATCTACAATACTTCAACAACAGGAGCAGTTGTTTAGACAGCACTTTACATATCAATGAAGGTATGCTCACAATTTTTTTTAGCAACAGTTGTCTAAAAATAGATCCTGTATTATGTAAATTCGCACTATTTGAGATATCCTTGTTTCATCAACTTGTTTGTCAATAGCTTGCCTCGTTTTAGAAATTGTTCATACGTAGAACATGTTCTTGCATATCGAAGCAAATGGGAGACATAAACCCCATATGCAGGTGACTAGGGTATATTGCTACATAAGTAAAGGAAGTTGACGATTGAAAAATTGAAGTCATCACGTTTATCATAAAGCTTTGTTGTTAGGTCACCATTAAAGTCTTTTTCTAGTAAAATATCCATAATGTGACTGACAAGTACATGTGCTAGTTACCATTAAGTGACAAGCACAAAAAACAATGGGGACGTCCAGTTCTATTTATAACTGAAATACACAAAATCAGTTAGGATTTCCATTTCTATTTATAGCATACAAAAAGACCAGAGGGTTTTAACAGTCATCTGAGAATAACCCTGTAACAGATCAATAAAATGGCATTTAAAGAAGAAACTCGAGGGCCTAGGATCGCTCTTCTGAATCATATATCTATATTTAGCCTTGAAATCCCAAACATAGCTCCATGACCTACTTTTTGGATAAACTCTGTGAATTCAATTATTGTAAGCCTCTTATAATTTGGAATAATTTAGATATTGCCTTAAAAATCCTATTTTTTGTTCACACATTTCGAGGACCCAAGATGCTTTATCTGACAAAGTTTGATGACTCTAAGCCTCTTATTATCAGAAATATTTAGATATAGCTGTGAAATTCCAAAATTAAGTCACTTTAACATACCTTTAGGTTAACTTAGTCCGTGATCCCAAGATGCATCAAATGAGAACGTTTGATGATTATTAGCCTCTTACTCTCTCCAATATTTAGATATTCCCTTAAAAATCCAAATGACCTACTTTTGTTTGACACATCCTGAGGACCCAAGATGCATCATGTGACGAAGTTTGATAAATCTAAGCCAATTACTATCTGAAATATTTAAATATCGTCACGAAATTCTAAAAGTAGATCACGGTGATCTACCTTTTAGTTGATACATTCCGAGGGCTCGAGATACATCAACTGACAATGTTTGATGATTCTAGGTTTCACAGGTCAAAAATATGCCTCTAAAATTAAATACTGGCAAAATTCAAATGCATCAACTTACAAGGATTTATGAGTCTAAACCTCTCAGTAGCTAAAATAATAACAATAAATTTTTTTTGAAAATGATTTGTCATAAAATTCAGAAATTCGGTCACGGTGACTTACTTTTCTACTTTTTCGATGACACATTCTAGGGCCCCATGATGCATCGACTGATAAGTTTTGATGATTAGAGGCTTCAAAGTGTCCGAGATGTGCATCAAAATCAAATAAAAGATGAATACACGCAAAATCAAAAAATAAAGGTCATCGTGTCCTACTTTTGAGTCAACTTGACATGAGGTCCTATGATGCATCAATTGAAAAAAAAAATCTTAATTCCAGTCATTATATTGGGCAATATAATAATGCCCCAGGGTAATGCCTTGAACAATGTTTAATCTACATCATATTTTCATCCATGTTAGCATATAATTAAAGCTTTGTGATAAACTACCCAGTGGTTCTTAAGAAGAGGATTTTATTTAGCAACCACTACTTTTACCTAAGCTGATCACCTGTTGTCCGTCATCCGTCCGTTTGTCCGTCCGTCTATAAACTTTTCACATTTTCAACTTCTTCGCAAGAACCACTGGGTGAATTTTAAACACCTTCGTACAAAGCTTTCTTGGGTGAAGGGGAGTTTAAATTGTTAAAATTAAAGGCCAAACCTCATTACAAGGGTAGAAAATCAAGAAGAAATAAAAATAGGTTGGGGTCATTAAAACATACTAAGTATTCTCAAGAACCAGTAGGCCAGAAAAGCTGAAACGTAAGTGGAAGCTTCCGGAGGTAGTGTAGATTCTGAATTGTTCAAATCATGACCCCTGGGTGTAGGATGGGCCCACAATAGGGAATCAAAGTTTTACATTGAAATATATATGAAAATTTTTAAATATCTTAAGGACCACTGGGCCAGAAAAGCTGAAACTTATGTGGAAGCTTCTAGAGGTAGTGTAGATTCTAAATTGTTCAAATCATGTCATAACCCCCAAGGGTAAGGTGGGCCACAATAAGTATGACAAGGGGAGAAATCTAGTGAGGAACAGGAGGGACAAAGTAAATAAGCGGAGCGTTGTGGCCCATGGGCCTCTTGTTTCCCTAATTATCTCCCCTTGTTTAAGAGGCACATCCCTATGTTTGGTATTAATGAGAGCCCTTAAGCCAAGGACACTGACAAATTTGACAAAAATTGGCCAAAAGGTCCTTTAGACATGGTCCATATTCCAAAAGGTTGACGCAGACCACAGATATGGCCACAGAATAAGCTCTTTGAGTCTTTGGCTAAAAAGAATTAAAAACTATAGACAAAATAAACTTGTAGATTATAGACAATTTGTATTTATGTGTAGTCTACTTGCATGTTATATGAAAATTAGACCAAAACTGTAGGAGGGTAGCATTTTGAAAGTATTTCACAGAAATTTTTATTTTTAGTAAATGTAGCAGCACTGTTCATCAAAATCAAAAACTAATTTGTAGAATTATATATCTTAGTGTATTTTTTGTGTGCCAGGTTATATTGAAATCAAACCAAACAGTAGGAGGAGTAGCATTTTGAAAGTGTTTTAAAGAAATTTTTATATTTAGTAACCATGGCAACACCTTTCATTGAAATCAAAAACTGAAAAACAAAATTATGTATCTTAAAGTAGTCTATTTGTGTGTCAAGTTATATTAAAATCAGCCCAAAACTGTAAGTGGAGTAGCATTTAGAAACATTGTTCACAGATAGACGGACAGAGAGATTGGCAGACGACGGACACCTTACTATCGCATAAGGTTTTCTGGTCTCTGACCAGTTGAGCTAAAAACTGTATGATCTTTCTACATGTGAATTTAAACGGTTGAGAAAGCATTTATTTAGTTTCTGTCCACAATTTCTTATTTAAAAAAAGTATATTTGTATTTAAGCTTAACCTTCTTCTGTGCTCTTTACAATATCTGAAATAGTGCAAGAATCTACATTTTCTCTATAATTCAAAGCATCTCTTTTCAGACAATTATCTATACTACTATATTAAAATAATAGACTCGAATTTTTGGCCTTTAATACCGATAAATCGGAAGAGTACCGTCTTTTATTTGATATATTTTAAACATCATTGGTACTTGAAGATTACCAATTTGTTTTTATTTTTTCTCAATTAAGCTTCGCTAATTAATAATCAACGAAAATTCCTCAAAAAATTCCGGAAATCATCTGGATTTTTTGGATTTTACAATCTTGCGCGTGCGCATTACATTCACGCTAAATCACGGTGTTCAAATCAATCTCCCTTGCAGAGTTGTCGTTCGTTTCTCTCTTATTCACGAATGTATGAGCCATTGGTCGAGAGTGTGTTCAAATCAGAGAAGACAAAAGTATATACAAAGTAGATATATATTTGTTATTGTATAATTTCTCTAATAAGAAATCATTAATGTATATGAACAGAATACATAGCAAATTTCCAATGAAAATGTACACGTATTTGTCATAGGCGTCGGAACCGGGGGGGGGGGGGGGGGGGGGGGGGCTAGGGGGGCTTAGCCCCCCCCCCACTTTTTTTGCAAAGATAGGCATAATATAGGCATTGAAAACTGGGGCTTACCTTTTTTCGTTGGTTTGGTCCCCCCCACTTTCAAATAGCCACCCCACTTTCAATTTGCTTCTGACGTCTATATGTTTGTATTATCGTAATCGTTTCTGAGTTTATATCCATACAAATGTGATATTGTGGCCACGTGGGTAATCATTCGCCATCTCGGAGACACATTTATTATATGTTATTTATATCTCTGGCCATCTCAACGGAGGCAAAAAGCTCATGATCGTAGGAGCAACATTAATGTAACTACCCGATTTATTTTATCCCTCCTTTCTTTTATGCTTTTTTGAGGGGAACTGAAGGGGGGGGGTGTTACAACTCCAGTTAGAATCACATCTTAGTGAAGTAGGCATTCTTTTTCCGCCAAAAATTACAATAATTACTATATAAAAATTATAGACTCGAATTTTTGGCCTTTAATACCGATAAATCGGAAGAATACTGTCTTTTGTTTTATGTATTTTAAACATCATTGGTACTTGAAGATTACCAATTTGTTTTTATTTTTTCTCAATTAAGCTTCTATTTTTATTACTTTTTCTATGTACCAATTCAAGGATATTACATTAATTTTTATCAAAACAGACAGTCTTTTACAGATTATATACCTCTCTATTACCTGTGTATATATAAAGTATATGTATTAGCAGTGCTTAACTCTTTTAGTGTTGAGGTCATATTTTGAAAAAGTTGAGACCTGCAGTGTTAAAATTGTTACAAAAATTTTTACACCTTTACTTTAATAACTGATTGTGTAAAAATACGAGCTTAGCACAATTCTTCATTTTCATTACTTTGCTTGATATGTATCAGCAGTGTGCTCAACTCTTTGCTGTTGTCATATTTTCAATGAACATCGATCCATAATTTCTTTTATTAAATTTGTTTGTAAAGGTGAAATTTATGTAAGCTCCGGCGTGATTCGAACTCAAGACTTGATTTATAGCTAACTGGTGGTCAAACCCATTCTGCGCTACGCCGTTACGCAACAATTTAAAAAAAACAAAAACAAAAACAAAACAAACACAAAAAAACAGAATTATATTAACATTCATTTTTTATTTCAAAAATACCTTACAATATGAATTTGTCGATGTATCTATTTTGTAAATGTCCGATATACACATGGATGTCAACCCGTGCACGCACGTGTCAAAATCTAGTATATATAAAAAGAATTGAGTACCTACTTTTAATAATATACAAAGTGTTGTCTAACCGCATGTGCTTGATGTTAACAGATTGTACAGGGCAGTTTATTTGTAAATACGTTTTCTATGAGTTTCTGATTGGTGGAAAATTATCCTTAATGTCTGAAATAGTGCAAGAATCTACATTTTCGTGATAATTCAGGGTTTCTATTTTTATAAAATTGTTGCCATAAAAACAAATGAAAGTAAATGTTCTTGTTCATGACATATTGTAGACAATTGTATTATTTTGTAAATATCTTTTTAGAAGAAGGTTATTATTGGTGTAACTTTGTCACTTTTGCTCATATGCTAAGACAGAAACTTTTTTACGTGTTTGTTGCTATAATTAGTGAGCATTTCAGTAAATGGTCACTATTGCTTGTCATTCACATAATGGTTATAACAGTAACTGTTAGGATGCAAAGTTTTCATCCGTTATGTGTGAGATAATGTAAGAATTTACATATTTTGGATAACTCACAGCATTTTGATATTTTTTGACAATTTTGCTATTATAAAAAAATAAGAGTTCACCCCTTAAATAGTGTCAAATATTAATTGACTAACTGTTCTTGTTAATGACATATTGTAGAGAGCAGTTTATTTTGTAAATTTCTTTTTCTGTGAAGCTTATTTACTAAAGAATTGTTTTTTTATTTTCATATATTGAGACATGTAAATTTTAAGGTGTTTGATTCTATAAATAGAAATGGGAACCCCCTTCAAATACAGGGCCTTACTAGAACTTTTCAGTTCCTGTTGTTAAAATATTGTAGATAGCAAATCGTTTGCAAATATTTTTACGAAGCTTTCAGTATGTGGAAAAATTTTATTTAACCTCATTTAACCTCATTTTACCTACTAAGACGTATCTAAGTTTTTTTTAATTTTTTGTGCTAAAAATAGAAATGGGAATCCCCCTGAAAAAGTGCAAGAATCTACATTTTCTCGATAATTCGAGGAATCTA
>NW_026889789.1:7317500-7332661 GCF_033153115.1 Saccostrea echinata
AATATGTCCATAGGACTTAAATGCCCCGCCGAATGTTTATTACTAAAATGCAACATGAAAATTTGTAAGAGTGTATGAAGTTTGATGAGAATATCTTGAACAGTTTCTTTAAAATTGAAACTAAAATCTAAAAAAAAAAATGGATATAGATGATAAATTCTCACAAAATTATGTATAAGTGCAATGCTTACATAAAAATATCTTGGATTGTTTCTTTAAAACTAAGCAAAATACAAATTAAAGAGAAGGGAGGTCAAGGTCACAGGAAAGTGCAAGGTGAAAAGTTTTTGATGCAGTTGAATAGCTCTCACTAATACATATCAGCATATTAGGTTTGATAAAAATATCTTGAATGATTTATTTAAAACTGAGCTTAACACTTATTTGAGAAAAGAGAGGTCAAGGTCAAAGGAAAGGTTGAGGTCAAAATGCTGATGCAGTTGAAAAGCTTATATCAGTATGTATTTACTATTAGCATAGAAGTTCAATAAAAATATCAGAAATGGTTTATTTAAAACATAGATAAACACTAATTTAAAAAAGTGAGGTCAAGGTCAAAGGAAAAGTCAAGGTCAAAAAAGTTGATGCAATTGATATCTCTCAGCAGTATATATCAGCATATGAAGTTCGATAAATATATCTTGAATTGTTTATTCAAAACTGATCTAGACACTAATTTAAGAAAAGTAAGGTCAAGGTCAAATGAAAAGTCAAGGTCAAAAATTTTGATGCAGTTGAAAAGCTTACATCAGTATGTATCAGCATATGACGTTTTATTGAAGTCGGACATGACAAACACTATATGCCTCGGCCATATTCATGGCAGGGCATAAAAAACTTGAATCTACACTATATGAGGATGTTTCCATATCAAAATGACTAACAAGCAATTTCAAAGAATTGTGGTCCCCTGCTTTCCGTGTCCTAGTGGATGGGATGCCATTATTTATGACATATTGTTTCAAATATGCAGGCCTTATCATATGTCATTCAAAAGTAATCACCAAAGTTAAAATTTTTGAAAATTAGGTAAAACATCAAGGTCAAGGGTTAAAAAAATCATAGCATGCTTGAAAACATCTTGTTACAGGTAATGTACATGTCAAATATAAAAGTCCTATCTCTTCTCAATCAAAAGTTATAAGGAAATATAACATTTTTGAAAAGTAGGTTAAACTTCAAGGTCAATGTCACAGAGTCAAAAGTCATGATATATTTAGAAAGGTCTTGTCACAGGTAATATACATGTATAATATGAACGCCCTATCTTTTCTCTTTCAAAATGATCATTTAAAATAATGTTAAATTTTTTGAAAAGTAGGTCAAACTTCAAGGTCAAGGTCATGGGTTCAAAAATCATGGTATGTTTAGAAAGTTCTTGTAGGTAATGTACATGTGAAATATGAAAGCCCTATCTCTTATTATTCAGAAGCTATGACCAAGGTTAAATTTATTGTGTCAGTGGTTCTTGAAATTGGCCCAGCGGTTCTAGTGAAGAAACAAAAATGTGAAAAGTTTACAGGCGGACAGATGGATGACAAACAAAATGTGATCAGAAAACCAGAAAAACTCAAGTGAGCTAAAAACTGATGATCACAAGTACTTGGAAAGAGTTACAGTATTTGAAAAGCAGTTTTTTTTTTCATGCATTGTTTTCAGAAGCTGAAAAGGTATGACTTGTATCCATGTTGAAAAAACTTCACATTTCAGAAAACAGTATGATTAAAAATAGTTAACATGGTTAATCAAGGTGCTTTGAGTAGCAAAATAAGCTAAACTGGTATAGCTAATTCAACCACAGAGCTTAGTGAATTTTAAAATGCACAACCTTTTCAACTCTTAATCATTCTTAAAATATTTATATCATCATTTCTGATTCAAGGGAGAACTAGAGATATGACCAGAAGTATATCCGTTGACCAATAAACATGTACATGTATATTGTGTTTTTTAAGTCATTAATGTTTGTTTGTTGTTAAATGTCCCTCTTGGGAATTTTTCACTCATACGGAGACACCACCACTTAAAAATAATGAAGTCGTACAAGTCGGATTTGAGGTTAACATTCATTTTAGGAGTTTTCAACAATTAAGACGTAAAGAGATAACTCCTTCCCCTTGCCCCTTCCCAGACCCCTGTTTGTTCATGTATGCAAACTAGTCTAATACTTTGGTTTGACATAAAAAAAATCTGAATATATACAGATAGTTTAATGGTCCATCTCTTTGAATGATTTTCATTCCTAATTCTAGGAGGATACATGGGTTGACCCAAATTCATGAATGAAATGTCAAGTAATCTTATCATTGATGCACTTTTATTTAATTTGATGTAGTCATATTATGAACATTTCCAGTTCATTAAGAGAGTGGGGATGACCTCCAGGGGTTCATAACCTTAAACCATTAGATATACATAACATAATAACACAAGAAACAAAATTATGTATAGTCAAATGGAAAAGTTTTCTACTATTTAGGAGTCACATGATCATTTGTCATTTCAGGGACAGGGAGCGGCTAGGGAGATTGGAAACACCCCCCCCCCCCCCTGGAATTTGCAGAGTTATTTAAATAGGACTATATACTGATTTACAGAAGCAAATAAAAAATGACTTTGGATGCCCTCCCCCTTTAAAAACATGGACCCCACCATCATTGTTTTTATTTTGTTTGTTTGTTCGTTTGTTTGTTTTTTTTTTTTTTTTTTTTTTTTTTTTTTTTTTTTTGCTCCTCAGGAAATTCTGGGAAAAAATTCCAGGATCTGTGCCTATAACTGAATGTAATGTCGACAACGGGAGATAACTCTTCAGAATGTGAAATTCGTCTATTGTGGCATCTGATGATCCACTCTCTACCATTGGCCAGAGACATATGTCTCTGCATTGGCTCATACATTCAGTGTCTGAGAGAGAAACGAACGACAACTCTGCATAGAAGATTGCCGATGATCTTTGATCCTTTTTAAACTTTAACCTAACTATTTGCATTTCGGTTTATTTTACCCCAATCTATAGTTAAACTTGTACTTACCGACTGTCATAGGTCCTGTCAACTTCATGAAATATAATCCAATTATAACACAAAATGAATTAATTTCCACTGATATACATGTAACACTGCACCATGTCACATGGCATGTGCAATCTAAAAATGATAATGGTAAAACTAGTACTAGCACTGGTAGGGTGACGCAAGCCCAATGTGATGTAGAAATTTTCAAGGTGTTCACATACATGTACAGTACAAGAACAAATTTTAAATTATCATAACTAACGATGTTTTAACATAACTTTGCCATCTAGGCCTATTTTCAAAAACAGGCAAATTGTGTGTGTGTGTTGGGGGGGGGGGGGGGTGACAAATTGATTGGGTATGGCTTTTCAAGGAGGTTTTTGCCTAATCAAATACTAAAAAAAGTTTGCACATTTTGATAAATTCATCAAAAACGCTTTGTACTAAAATAATATTATTTGTTGTTGAGAAAGTAAATTTAAAAAGTTCCAATTATGGGCCAAAAATTTATATCCCCCCCCCCTTTTATCAAAACCTAATTTACATCATTAATTAAATTCTGTTATTTCAGACTGGTAATGAATTAAGTATATGAAATGCGTATAAGAGGTTCATGGGTCACATGGTCACCTGAGCATTTTATGCTCGATTTGACGAATACATGTACTGTGTAAATTATAGAATTATTTGGACTTTTTCCTTGGTAAGCCCAATATGAAGGAGTGTGCATTTAGAGGCAAACACCTTAGTGCGGGTATTACTGTCTCATGACAGCATCTAGTTATAAATTCTCTCTCCTTCATAATTGGGTAACCAGGGAAGAATCCACAATAATTCTATAATTTAAATCAAGCATAAAAATGCTCAGGTGAACATGTGGCCATATACCAAATTCATTACCAGTCTGATATTAGAGAATTTAAAAGTGATGTAAATTCTGTTTAAGAGAGAATTTTTGAAAGAAGTTTTGTTTAAAAAAAAGGGGGGGTGGTTTTAATTTTTTACGCATATTTGGAATTTGTTGAATCTATTGTCAAAACAACAAATACGTGCATAGCATTTTTGATAAACTTTTAAAATTTAGATGCCAAAATGACCACTTTGGGAAATGATCGAATTGTGCAATTTTTTTTTTCAGTTAGTAGTATAGTGGGGGACATTATATCCCACTTTTTGAGGTTCAAAAAATTTGAGGTTCAGTGTAGACCAGGAAGGTAATTAGGGAGGAGCGTAACAGGAAGTCAATAAGTAGTATTAATGCGAGGATTAAAATGATGAACAACGTTTCTTCGTTATTTATTTGATTTCATTTGATTTATGAAGATATCCAACACAATTAGCACACTGTGGTTAATTATATGAATTGGTGATAAAAAAATTGATTTTGATAAAGATGAAAAAGTGTGTAAGATTTTTAAATGAAGTGATAATAATTAACATTCCTTACGAGGACCGTAAAGGAGAGTGGATGATGTTAGCTGTAGACAGATGTCGGTTTAAGACACGAATCGAGAGAGTTTCCCCAATGATTGATTTAGTGCTCAAGAAACATTTAAAACTTATATCGAGTAACATAAATGGAAATCCATGTATTCAGACTGGAAAACGATTACACCCGTAAACAAAAATATTATACAAGTCAGCATTAACACACAATGTGATGAAGGACAACCCATCAATTCCGGTCTAGCAAGATGAATACATTATGAAACGGATATGACGACCATCCTGTTCCGTTTCCGGAACGGACTTTAGTGTTCCGTCATTTGACCAGCAGTATTCACGGTGACAACATGTTTTCTTCTTGCTGTAAGTTATCGTTAGAAAATGGGCGCTTCGTGGAGGTATACACGACGAAAGACAACGAATACAGAGTAGACCTACGCGAATGGGAATCGGATCGACATCCCAGGGGAAAATATATTTGCTATATGTTCTGATAAGAGGAGGCAAATGTGATATTTTCTTTGTAAAAGAATGAATACAAAAAGATTGTACCCAATTGCTCTGGATTAATATAATGCAATGAAAAAGATTGTAAGATTTGAAGGTGATGATACAATAATTAACGTTCCTTATGAGAATCGTAAGGGAGAATGGGTGTTAATGGCTGTGGACAGATGTCGTTTTCAGAGACGGATCGATCTAGTCTGTCACAAATCCTCGAACCAATACTTGAGAAACATTTAGTTATTAAGATACTCGTTCAAACGTTTAACGATAAAACAATATTAAATTAAAGTATTTAGAATTCCGTAATTCAGTTCCATTACAACTGAAATAAATAAAAGTCAGAATAGACCCTAATATTATGAAGAGTTTTCCATTTAAGGTATATTTAAAATACATGCTAGATTAAAAATATTTAAAAGATGTGTATCAATGCAGTAAACATGATTCGGAAAGGATTAATGTTCATGAGTAATGTGTGATTGTATATTATTATTTCACATCCTTGTTTGATTAAAATAAAACTTAATTATTACACGTTTCATTTGACAAACTTCCGTTTGGTCATTATTATACATGTATAAGATGTAGTCACTTGATCGTTGTAAACCAATTGGAAAAATATTCGGAAATGACAGTGTTCCGGTTTCAGATATTTAAGTTTCTGTTTAAATATATGTACATTCATTAAGCTAAGAACTTATCACAACACGTCTTCTACCCAGAACAGTCTACATCTAAGAAACTAGTGATACATTCTAGCGAGTACATTAAGCAATGGTGAACGTCGAGTTGACGTACGGGAATGGAAATCAACGAAAAATCGTCAGTTCCCTTCCAACAAAGGCAACAGTTTAAACTTGCAGCTATTTAAAAGCCTAACGCTTGCAATTGATATGGTCTACGCAGCCTTGAACAAGAAAGAAGATCTCCACTATCACATCCGTGCTAATATTTTCTTAACGGAAAAAGGAGACTGTCCCTGTGTTAACACAAGAAAATACTGGAAACCAGAGAATGAAGAAAACCTCATACCTACCAAGAAGGGGATTTGCCTCCGTTCTCTCGAATATTTGAATCTAAAATCACATGTGAGTAGCATTGACAAAGCGGTTCCCGAACTTGAAAACAGTGTACCTCATTCCCTGCAAGACGATCATCAAAATCAGCTAGAGATGCTTCAATGTGCGACGTGAAATCCCTTAGAATACCAGAACTGGTGAAACGACTACAGACGAAATGCGTCGAATATTCTTTTTATGTGAAAACTGTTCAAATCGTGTGTGACAATCATATGTTTTATGTTTTGTAAATCTAATTTTTTTTTTTACTTTGTGTGTAAGTTCGTATTAAGTATAAATACTTCTAATAAATATATGAATCAAACACAAGTCCATGATTTTTGTTACATCATCATAACTCACCACCGGAATGCGAATAAATTACAAGCCGATTGTTGACAAAGCGTTGTGTATCAAGCAAATGGTGAAATTTGATCAAAGTTTTTTTGATTTGTAATATGATGTCTTCTACAAAGTACCATTTAGATATAAAGCTCTGAGCTCTGGACATTAATATATGTACATGATAAATAAATGAATGCAAAAACTAAAAAGTATAAATCAATAAACAGTTTGTGCAATAAGGATTTTCATAAATGTGAATTGCGGAGTAGAACTTCATTAAAACACTCACTCTTCTCTCCTCGTCTTTGCTGTGTTGTGTATACTCCCAGTCATCGAATGATGTCGATCACGAACCAAAACGACACATCGGAGGAGGGGAGGGGAAGCAGGGTGGTGTTTCTTTTGTTTTTGAAGTCTTAGGAAAATACTGGTGTCGATAGTCGAATTTTTGTAATCTAAAATAATTTCGTATAAATAATTTATGTTGCTTTACACTATCAAATTATTCAAATGAAAGATACAACAAAGATGAGTGTTGTGTAATTCTTAACATTGCTATCACAGCCTACGGACTGTTGTTGGTGTGACTGATCCGAGAGACCAAAAAACTGTTTTACTATGAGAGGGGGGGGGGGGGAAGGGTTAGTGTAGATATACTATCAACACAACATAATTAACCATTCGCCAGTTTCAATTAAGCTAATGTTACATTCTTTCACATATAAAAATGTAAAAAATAGAGAAAGGATATCAGAAATATGTGTTAGTCCTATACTGAAAAATAAAGAAAAGGGATAGACATAAGGGATGGGATTGCGCCAACAACAAAGTCTTTTCAACAAAATCAAAAGGAAGAAGCTTGAAGTAAGAGTTGTTTAAAACTCTCATCGATGGGATAAACATGATCGCCACGGCAAGATGTAATAAATCAAGCTAGATTTTCACATCGGAGTCAATATTTTCTGCGTCATTCAAAAAGCCAATCCTTGCCTAAATATTAGAGAATTCTGGAGACCATGCCAGGAAGAAGACATCGTGTGGGAAAAAAGAGCTGTTGTTTTTTTGTCTGACCCACAGAGTATGAAAGAAATCTCTCTTTAGCGAAAGACAGCAAGCTTCGAACTATGACCTACCTTGGTTCCTTGCTATCTAATAGATGGTCATTTGAATGAATTAAGCATGCTGTTTTGCCCCTATCGAATCGATAAGAGTACCAGAACTGCTGATGAAAAACTGAATCAAAATGTGTGTGTAATATCCAAAAATCTTTAAATGTATTTTCATGTTCGTGAAACTCGTGGAAAGGTTATCATGTATATATATGTGTAGTTAACAATTAAATAAAATGATTATTTATGTTTATTGTTGTGTAGCTTAATTATGATTCATTTCGAATATATAAGGTACTCACTGGGTAGTGTCTATCGCTATATTTGAAAGATGAAACGTTGTTTACCAAGGAGATATGAACTGTGTTATCAATTTCGCACAAAATCGTATGGGCGATATGATCCGCGTACATTTCCAAGTGTGAAATTTCACATAAAAATAATCGGAGAAATTGCTTGCACTTTTCAAGTGGAAAGATTAATTGCAATGGGATTATGCGACGATTTTAATATCGGTTTTTAAGACTCGTCTTTATATAAACATGCTAAAGAGGAGGGGAGAATGGAGTGTTTGTGTATATGTGTGTGTGGGGGGGGGGGTATATAACTTTTTAAAACTCTCTATTACTTTCAATTAAATTTATCTGCAGAATAAAATATAATTTATTTATATTCTACATGTATATGATAAATACAAGTATTGGTACGACCAAATGAAGTTAGTATTGAAACCCCAAGACGTGGTTCCAAGAAGGTTCGCAGTCAAGGGAAGAATTGTATTGTCGCTCAATGTATGATATGCACAAGAATCTGTCTCTACAAAATTAGAGGTGCTATCAAATAAAGACGTAGTCTTTTGAACTCTCTTCTTCATAGGATGACGAAGATAGAAAAAACATCCAAATATATTTATTTTCCTTGTATGACGTCACATTTGTCGATCACGGAAATGATCTATTCGGGATCTGCCCATTTGTTCACGCCACGGACTTTCATTCGTATAGTTGAAACGAGTAAGGGCCCCGACACCTTGAAAATATGGATGGAGACAGGAAAGAGTTAGTAAGACAATCGTATAAAGATTCGAGGTCTAAAAACTGGTGCTTTATATACGAATTGAGAGATCGGGTCCTAGAAGAAACATTTAGGAGAGATATGTATGATCCGTACGAATATGATATGGCGATCATTCAATATATCATTTGGAGATATTACCTTTAATCTTCAGGGGAAATAATAGCGAAGGGATATATGAGATTAAGAAAAAAGAGGAATAGGGGCACAGTTTGGAAATTTTTTGCACCATTGTGGATGTTTGAGGTAGAAATATACCAGGAGAGTTATTGCAATGGTCATACAATCATGAAACAGTATCTCAGATCAGGAGAACAGAGACGATGACTGTTGCTATGTAGAACTTGGAAACTTCTACGAACACTGTTCACGTGTATGGATCCCTAAATGGGTCATCAAGAAAAGGTCTATTCATATTGATAATTGTTTTATCTGTTTGAAAGACAATACAAAAAGTTCCTGGATTTGTCAACGCTGTCATCAATATCCCTGCTGTCTACAATGTAAGAAAAACATGCAAATCATGAGAATTCAATCCTGCCCCGTTTGCCGCTATCGTGGTGAATAAACACAAACTTCGGACAGCAAAAGAATATGTTATTTGAACGCCCCACACAGATACTATATTACTTTTGATGTACCATTACCGAAGAGGTTACCGTAATAATACATGGCAAATTTCCACAGGTTGTACTTCACATGAAACACTATGAATTGTCAAAATAGGGAGCTCAAATCGTGTGTACACATAAGCTTCTTGCCGATTTAATCCACGCCAAGCAAACATTTTGGGTGGTGACTACTGACAGATGCGGCGGAGAGGATGGCATTGTTTTTTTTTCTTTTCCTACTGCGGATCCTGTAGAATTTTCGATTCATTTGAAAATACCCCGAGAACCATCACGAGAGATTCCAACAAATCTGATTAACGATGGATCTTAACATTTATGTAACACAGTTCTCCAATCTAGTCAGAAACTTCAAAATGAAAAATGTGAAGATAAAACGAACAGTGTTTGAACATTTTTGTATATTTTTCTCTTTGGCAGACAATAAGATGAAGATCCATAAAGCGTATATTATTTTATTTTAAGTATCAGTTTTCATTCAAACGAACGACTCGTCTACAAGTTTGTAGAGAGTCTTTTTCAATAATGTTGACATAAAATTTATTCTTATTTGTATTCACTATGACCTTTAAAAATTCAGTCAACAGTTTGATGGATATTGAAAGTGGAAGTGGATGAAGAAACGTTTTCTGCTTTATTATTTTATTCAAGATATTTTTAAAATATAAAATGAAAACAAAAAAAAATAAACACTGGAAGAAATATACTAGATATAAAGATGTGGTAAATAAACAATAAAAAAAAAACAACCCACGCATTTTGCGTGTGAAAATCTGATGTATTCATTTAAAAAACATCAAAAACTCAATGCATAAAAAAAGAAATAAATCCAAGCTTATTGATTTTGTATTGCCATTTCTTTTTTACAGTCTCTCGGTTTTACAATGTTTACGGCGAATGTCTCAACGTTGTCTTTTTCTTTAGAAGTTGCTTTCGGGTCTTCATTCAGTTATGTTTGAGTTTTAATTTCACTCATCACTTTCTCTAAATGACACCATTTTGTGAGTCTTCTCTTTGCGACTTTTTCATTAACTTGTCGTCCTGAACATGACACGTCAACCAGCAACGATTACCGTGCCAGTTACATCCGTGAAACTGGACATACGGCGTTTTTAGCGACGTCATAGCCCTCAACCGGAAAGCGTCCGATTTTCTTTTTCTTTTCCAAATATCAGCTGCTTGTGAGGAATCGTGTGCGGACCATTGTGGTTCAGCCACTCCATCAAACAATAAGCAAGAGAGTAACGATTCTGGTGGTTTCAATTTACTTTCTACTCGACGAGACACGAAAGAACCCACAAGCATTTTCTCTCAAAGCACTGATACATAGATTGGCATCTAAATCAATTATTGTACTACAACTTCTTTTTTAGAGGTTGGGATTTCATCTAAATGTTTAAACATGATTCTAAATCCCTTGAATTAGGTTTTGCTTTTATCGTATCCATATACGTCGTTGGCCTGAACAAAAGATGCAAAACTAGCCCCTCCTTTCTACTGTCAAAAACTAGCCCCTCTTTTCTACTGTCAATCTGCATGCAAGACCGACTCCGAAATGCTGCATGTAAAGAATCGAAAGAACGTCCTGTGCGGAAGATTCGACTTTAAAGGTTATTGTACCAAACCAGGAAATCAGAACAGAATGTCAGATTTTTTTCCTCTCACACTCCGTAACAAAGGGTGTATTTTTCGTAATATTTGGACATTTTAAAGAGGGAAAAATAACTTCATGTAGAGGAAGGTTGGAGTAGTTAAATTTTTCAACAGACACTAAACATCTGATAAAGGAAAAAGCTGTTACATTCCTGCCCGTCGAAAGAACACAAAACCCCGAGTAATTGAAGGTGGAACTCAGATACCGAGTAGTATTTTAAAAAATGTAAACACAGGAGTACATACGCAGGCATAAGCATTATTTTATTTTACGGTTAATAAGCCATATTTCAAACCTAGCGCGAGATCCTTGACGAGATAGCATTTGAATAAATTAATGTCATATGCGGCCCAACTGAAAGGAATGCAAATGATTTGTTTCGGTATTCTTTCGTTTGAAACTTTAATTTTCTGAGTATTTTCTCCCTTGATCAATCATTTTTTTTTTTAATCTTCGTCGTCATGTTCAAGGCATTCAGCCATGACTTTGTCCACATTGCCGACGAAAACAGGGTATCAAGGGCCTCGAACACGTAGATAATTTCTGCTTTTGCACTATTAGCTATCATTGTCATGTATTAGAGCATGATCCTGACCAAAGTGTTGTTAACTGGTTTTTTGGTATAACTTGGATCGGTGTATCCATCTATGTTAGAACAGACGTCAACAGAGATGGGAATATGAGTATCTGCTTATTGCTAAAAACCAGAGCTTTATTGTTTATAGATCCTAGCATACTCTCAAAGTCAAACACTGAAAACCACTCGTATATTCTTTCGTTCTCGGGAACGTTTACACCGAATTGATTTAATCTATCAAATACAGACATTGGGGAATACTGAAACCCACCTTCATATTTTTCCTTCCTTTTTTTTTTTTTTTTTTTTTTTTTTTTTTTTTTTTGGTTGGTCCGAACACACTGATGTTGTTTCATATTTTTTATAATAATTGAAATGATGACAAATATGTTTTGCACTGAAAATTTTTTTGGTATTAGAATTAAAATTCGAGATGTAAGACAGATGATTTCGAATAGATTTAATTTAAACCTGCTTGAAAATTTACCTTGCAATTTGGAGACAGACTGTGCCGATTGTTCAGAGAAAAGACATTTACGTTAAAATTGAAGCATGTTTCATATCAAACGAATTTCTTTTGAGGTAATGCATTGTAAGAGTTTTAGTCTTTTTGGTGAGCTTTTTTTTTTAATAAGGCACAATGTTGAATCAAATTATTTACACGAGATTCTGAGTCATTGTGATAGTAGCTTTGAGGAAGCACTATACATCGTAACGCACAAGATTAAATATCTGTATATCCTCGACCTTTCTGGTCCTTTGTCAACTTAACAATGGATTTTGATCGACTAATGTTGTGAAGTAGAATTACGTCCGTATTTTCAAATACAAGATTAAGTTGATTTATGAAAGTGCGTGCATTGTTTACTAGATATGGCTTCTATTTTATGTAATTAGAATTGTTAAGTCGTCGCATGTGCTACTGCAGGCAATTTAAATGTTCGCGCCGCGACACTTAAAAAGTCTCTGAAAAATCCTCGATTATGATGGGGTTTGAAATACCTATATTCTGTTGTTTCACTTTGTAACAATACGTGTTCAAATTCTGAATTTAATCTGAACTCTCTACTTTCACTATAATTCATGTTGTTTGCTGCTGGCATGCTTTCCCCAACAGAAAAACAATATCTTTGGAGAAATTTTACACACTACAAACACTTCCCTCTTGGTGACGTCTTAAAATGATCGGGACAATAAGTTTTTTTTTTTTCATATCCTTCAATTTATCATCAACGCTTCCACTTTCTTCCAACGGAGGAATCCCGTTCCCCCATGGTATGACTTGCAACTGTCCCCTCTCTCCTACTTGAAAATGTTCATTCATCTGGTGAACAGAGTCCGAGTCGAGTCAAATCTCTTATTACAAGTTCTACATGTTTAATCGGTTCTTGAATCATCGAAAAAAAAAATAGAATTCAAAAAAAATAAATGAAAAGTTAAACTTCTATCTTAAATATTTCAATGTATGAAGAAAGAGCTTCATATTTTTAAATATGGTAAGTTGGAAAATAAATATACGAATTGCTTCGTATATTTATTTTCCAACTTACCATATTTAAAAATATGAAGCTCTTTCTTCATACATTGAAATATTTAAGATAGAAGTTTAACTTTTCATTTATTTTTTTTGAATTCTATTTTTTTTTTTCGATGATTCAAGAACCGATTAAACATGTAGAACTTGTAATAAGAGATTTGACTCGACTCGGACTCTGTTCACCAGATGAATGAACATTTTCAAGTAGGAGAGAGGGGACAGTTGCAAGTCATACCATGGGGGAACGGGATTCCTCCGTTGGAAGAAAGTGGAAGCGTTGATGATAAATTGAAGGATATGAAAAAAAAAACTTATTGTCCCGATCATTTTAAGACGTCACCAAGAGGGAAGTGTTTGTAGTGTGTAAAATTTCTCCAAAGATATTGTTTTTCTGTTGGGGAAAGCATGCCAGCAGCAAACAACATGAATTATAGTGAAAGTAGAGAGTTCAGATTAAATTCAGAATTTGAACACGTATTGTTACAAAGTGAAACAACAGAATATAGGTATTTCAAACCCCATCATAATCGAGGATTTTTCAGAGACTTTTTAAGTGTCGCGGCGCGAACATTTAAATTGCCTGCAGTAGCACATGCGACGACTTAACAATTCTAATTACATAAAATAGAAGCCATATCTAGTAAACAATGCACGCACTTTCATAAATCAACTTAATCTTGTATTTGAAAATACGGACGTAATTCTACTTCACAACATTAGTCGATCAAAATCCATTGTTAAGTTGACAAAGGACCAGAAAGGTCGAGGATATACAGATATTTAATCTTGTGCGTTACGATGTATAGTGCTTCCTCAAAGCTACTATCACAATGACTCAGAATCTCGTGTAAATAATTTGATTCAACATTGTGCCTTATTAAAAAAAAAAGCTCACCAAAAAGACTAAAACTCTTACAATGCATTACCTCAAAAGAAATTCGTTTGATATGAAACATGCTTCAATTTTAACGTAAATGTCTTTTCTCTGAACAATCGGCACAGTCTGTCTCCAAATTGCAAGGTAAATTTTCAAGCAGGTTTAAATTAAATCTATTCGAAATCATCTGTCTTACATCTCGAATTTTAATTCTAATACCAAAAAAATTTTCAGTGCAAAACATATTTGTCATCATTTCAATTATTATAAAAAATATGAAACAACATCAGTGTGTTCGGACCAACCAAAAAAAAAAAAAAAAAAAAAAAAAAAAAAAAAAAAGGAAGGAAAAATATGAAGGTGGGTTTCAGTATTCCCCAATGTCTGTA
This sequence comes from Saccostrea echinata, assembly GCF_033153115.1. Taxonomy (NCBI): domain Eukaryota; kingdom Metazoa; phylum Mollusca; class Bivalvia; order Ostreida; family Ostreidae; genus Saccostrea; species Saccostrea echinata. The sequence goes on from NW_026889789.1 coordinate 7,331,717, forward strand.
TTTGATAGATTAAATCAATTCGGTGTAAACGTTCCCGAGAACGAAAGAATATACGAGTGGTTTTCAGTGTTTGACTTTGAGAGTATGCTAGGATCTATAAACAATAAAGCTCTGGTTTTTAGCAATAAGCAGATACTCATATTCCCATCTCTGTTGACGTCTGTTCTAACATAGATGGATACACCGATCCAAGTTATACCAAAAAACCAGTTAACAACACTTTGGTCAGGATCATGCTCTAATACATGACAATGATAGCTAATAGTGCAAAAGCAGAAATTATCTACGTGTTCGAGGCCCTTGATACCCTGTTTTCGTCGACAATGTGGACAAAGTCATGGCTGAATGCCTTGAACATGACGACGAAGATTAAAAAAAAAAATGATTGATCAAGGGAGAAAATACTCAGAAAATTAAAGTTTCAAACGAAAGAATACCGAAACAAATCATTTGCATTCCTTTCAGTTGGGCCGCATATGACATTAATTTATTCAAATGCTATCTCGTCAAGGATCTCGCGCTAGGTTTGAAATATGGCTTATTAACCGTAAAATAAAATAATGCTTATGCCTGCGTATGTACTCCTGTGTTTACATTTTTTAAAATACTACTCGGTATCTGAGTTCCACCTTCAATTACTCGGGGTTTTGTGTTCTTTCGACGGGCAGGAATGTAACAGCTTTTTCCTTTATCAGATGTTTAGTGTCTGTTGAAAAATTTAACTACTCCAACCTTCCTCTACATGAAGTTATTTTTCCCTCTTTAAAATGTCCAAATATTACGAAAAATACACCCTTTGTTACGGAGTGTGAGAGGAAAAAAATCTGACATTCTGTTCTGATTTCCTGGTTTGGTACAATAACCTTTAAAGTCGAATCTTCCGCACAGGACGTTCTTTCGATTCTTTACATGCAGCATTTCGGAGTCGGTCTTGCATGCAGATTG
>NW_026889790.1:0-145000 GCF_033153115.1 Saccostrea echinata
ATTCCGTGGATTTAGGTAGATGCTATTTCCACATTATTTATGCTCTCTGTGTAGCATTCTGAGTTAAAATTCAAGTTGCATTTATGTAAATTATCTTGAAATTTCTGTAAGCAGTATATCTCTAAGATGTGAATCCCAAATATTGTTACATGTTTTCTTTTGTAGTACTAGAGGTATTCTACTTGAAGTGATATGCCCCATTATATGTAATGAACACTACAATTCATCGTGTTATACATGCATCTTTAAAGTTTATTCAAAATGAAAAAAGTTCCATGATAAATTGAATTTCATACATCATGAAAAGATGTGTGTTTTTCCAAGTTGTGAGAATAAAAGATGAAACTAAAAGCTTTAAATTATTTTTGGGGGTAATTTGGTTTGTTTGTAGATTTCTCAGAAGAAAGTTACCTTGAAACTTCTTTCAATATTTTTAGGTCACCTGAGTCACTCAGGTGATCTATTGCTATCCATTTTCGTCCATCGTGCTTCAACATTTGAACATTTTTAGCTTCTTCTCTGAAACCACTTAACCAATTTCAACCAAATTTGGCATAAAGCATCTATGGGTGAAGGGGAACAAAAATTTTGAATTTCATGGTCCCTGCCCCCCTGGGACCTGAGGGGTGGGGCTAAAACACCAAAATTAATGCAATCTTTTTAAAAATCTTCTTCTTACTCCTGGACATCAAGCAGTCAAACTGTTGGCATGATTGTAATAAACATTGAACCCTCTACCAAAATTATGAAATTCATGGCCGCAGGGTCGGGGGTTCTGGTGCTAGGGTGGGGCTATATAGGTCATTTAGTGAAAGTGCATTAATTCTTAGTTCTTAGTTCTTGTCTGCTCCTGGGTATTAAATAAAGTAACTAAATACATAGTTATAATGAGCAAGAGTGCCTCTTCCAAAGGGGGGGGGGGGGCTCTATTGATTATATAGTGAAAATGCATTAATTCTTTGAAAATCTTCTTCTCTGTTCCTGTGTATTAAATAAACTAACCAAGTATATAGTTATGATGAGCAAGAGTGCCTCTTCCAAAATTGTGAAATTGATGGCCCCAGGGTCAGGGGTTCTGGTGTTAGGGCGGGGCTCTATTGATTATATAATGAAAATGCATTAATTATTTGAAAATCTTATTCTCTGCTCCTGGGTATAAAATAAAGTAACTAAGTACATAGTTATGATGAGCAAGATTGCCTCTTCCAAAATTTTGATTTTCATGGCCCCAGGGTCAAGGGTTTTGATGAAAAAGGGGAGGGGGGGGGCTGTATTGATTATATAGTGAAAATGCATTAATTCTTTGAAAATCTTCTTCTTATTCCTGGGTATTAAATAAAGAAAGTAAGTACATAGTTATAATGAGCAAGAGTGCCTGTTCTAAAATTGTGAATTTCATGGCCCCAGGGTCAAGGGTTCTGATGAAAAAGGGGAGGGGGGGGGGCTGTATTGATTATATTGTGAAAATGCATTAATTCTTTGAAAATCTTCTTCTCTGTTCCTGTGTATTAAATAAACTAACCAAGTATATAGTTATGATGAGCAAGAGTGCCTCTTCCAAAATTGTGAATTTCATGACCCCAGGGTCAGGAGTTCTGGTGAAAAGAGGGGGGGGGGGCTCTATTGATTATATAGTGAAAATGCATTAATTATTTGAAAATCTTCTTCTCTGCTCCTGGGTATAAAATAAGGTAACTAAGTACATAGTTATGATGAGCAAGATTGCCTCTTCCAAAATTGTGAATTTCATGGCCCCAGGGTCAAGGGTTCTGATGAAAAAGGGGAAGGGGGGGGGCTGTATTGATTATATAGTGAAAATGCATTAATTCTTTGAAAATCTTCTTCTCTATTCCTGGGTATTAAATAAAGAAAGTAAGTACATAGTTATAATGAGCAAGAGTGCCTGTTCTAAAATTGTGAATTTCATGGCCCCAGGGTCAAGGGTTCTGATGAAAAAGGGGAGGGGGGGCTGTATTGATTATATTGTGAAAATGCATTAATTCTTTGAAAATCTTCTTCTCTATTCCTGGGTATTAAATAAAGAAAGTAAGTACATAGTTATAATGAGCAAGAGTGCCTGTTCTAAAATCATGAATTTCATGGCCCCAGGGTCAGGGGTTCTGGTGTTAGGGCGGGGCTCTATTGATTATATAGTGAAAAGGCATTAATTCTGTTAAATAATCCTGTCTGCTCCTTAGTGTTAATCAGATAAACAAAGTGATTACTTGCATGTATGATGAGCAAACTTCTGGTCCCTGGCTGAGGGGCTTTGATGTTTCTTGAGGGGGGGGGGGGGGGGGGCTCTATTGATAATATAGTGAATCTGTAGTGAAAAATGCATTATTTCTTTGAAAATCTTCTCTGCACCTAGGCATATCAGAGGCCTTTTACTTTTGATAATTAGTCACTGTAAATAATGTACTTGAAAGGTAAATAGAATAAGAGAATTATGCAAGATTTTTTATCGTATAATACAAAAAGTACTTTCATAGTTTTTATGATTAGGTAGACTTGTAAGTAATAGATAAATAAAAATGAGACAAAAATAACTTGTTTTATTTAATGCTCATCAAAGACCAAGAGAGGACAATGTAAGAGATTTCAACAAAGAATTCAAATTGTATAGAAGCACTGATAGTTTGTTAATATACTGTATGGTGTTAGTGATAAATGGGGAACAGATCAGAACCTAATTTATGAACTGTTAATGAACACTAGACTAATTATTTTGTTGATCCTGATCACCCTATTTTTCTTGCTTTTGGGCAACAAAGCTTCACCTTTCAGTTCATTTTATACTCTATGGATCCTCGAAATTGTATTATACTCAGGTGACCATTAAGGCCCTTGGGCCTCTTGTTAGTAAAATACATGAAGTAAATACTGGAAATTGACCTTAAATTTTGTACTTATGAATTGAAATTAAAACGTTGTTCCTTGCATTGGCTTACATTATTTTCCTTCCTTGTTTGAAAATCTGTTCTTAAGTGTAATAGACACTACAGAAAACAATATTATACAATAATGAACTCTTTAGGTGGTTAATTTACCAGAAAAATATTGATATGATTAATTGACCAAGACTTCAATTATGTCAATACATGTATTGATATTTTTCTGGTGAATATCAAACCATATTAACCACCTGAAGAGTCCATAATTGTTCAACCTGAGTCAAAGGCTTAAGTGACTTTTCTGATTGAACTGTGTATGACATCCCTCTGTCTATAATGTGTGTTGTTTGTTTTAACTTCTTCTTAAGAACCGCTGAGCCAATTTCAAGCAAACTTGCCATAAAGCATTCATGAGTGAATGGGATTCAAGTTTGTCCATAGGAAGGGTCATGCCCTCTTACAAGGGGAGACAGTGAAGAATTACTGTATAGGAGGAAAATAACTCACGGTGTAAATATTTGCTATATTCAAGGAGTTGATAAATCTGTGAATTCAAGAAACAGTGAATAAGTTTTCTTAAAACTTTTTTAAGACTATGATAGGTATATATATATATATATATTAGGGGTGTCAAATCGGTCAATTTTTGATAATCGGTTACTCGGACGTTTTTCCGATCAAGTACCCGGGTACTCAGTAAAAATATATAAATGCAAGTGTGTTTATTTTCTTGAGCCCCGTTAAGCTATATTAAACTCCAAAGCTGTTTTTATCACGTTTATAAATGTATATAAACAATGAGTCCAACGGGGATGATTTTTTGGTACTACATTTATTTATCAAATAAACACAAAGGACACAATTAATACATCAAAAATTAGAAAAAAAAATTGTTTACAGTTCTTCTTTAGGATCTATTTTATCAACGCAAAAGGAGGACAATCTGTTACGCAGGTTTGTGGTGATTAGACTAGCGAAAGAGAAGGAACGGACGTTGTTGGGATTGCTAATCTAATATTATTTCATATGTTGGTTGTTTCCCCCGTATACACTAAACTTATTACGGAAACTGACTTTCAATATTTTTTTAATCTTGAATTATTTCTAAATATTTCTCAACTTTTGAAGTGGGTACCAGAATGTCCGATTTCGCTGCCGTATATTAACTTAATAATTTTAAAATGATTTGAAGATAATGGACCATGTTTAAATGAACGGATGTTCACTGAAAACAATCATTGAAGCCATCCAAAAATTAAGGACCACTATAGGTGAGAACATCTGTGTACCAGGTGATTGGTCACTAATTACTGTATACACACTGCCACAGGCGATAAGGGGGGTTTTACAGGTGTGAATGACGACACGCTAATTACCGTATGCATATTAAAGTTATTTTTTTGAATAAGTTTTTGATAAAAATATATACTTTGAAATAAGAAAAAAAAACACATCCGAGTAACCGAGTACCATTTTAGTATTTCAATACTCGGACGTTCAATCGAGTACCCGGTTAACCGGGTACTCGTTGACATCCCTAATATATATATATATATATATATATATATATATATATATATATATATATATATATATATATATATACAGTACATAGTCATTCAGTAATTACGAATGGTATTTGTCATTCAATTATTTTAATTATCACGTGTTATTCAAATTCAAATCAGCAGATAATGACCTGTATTTATTGTTAAAAAGCTGTTTTAATAGCCAATGCTACATGTTTTATCAATCAAAACACTTGGATCATGGGTTTTGATTACCCATGCATAACTTAGACATTACCACATGTATTTGTCTGACCATGCATATTAGTTTTTATCAACATTTGGGTTAAATAAAAATTATTCAAACAACTCTCGGACTTGCTGTAGATATGGATGGATTTTATTTCGTCGACATACATTAACACATTTATTATTGTCCAGTGGTTTTACCCCTTTGGAAAGAAGGTGCTAGGGGTATGTCTGCACTTACCATAATAACGTACAAGAAAGTCATTTGACGTTTATAGTCAAAAAAATTTAACAGCACTTGGTTTGATTAATCGTAAATTAATCACCAAATTTAAAAACTTTATTTAAACCTCCCCGAGTATTGCTCATGAAGTGAATACATATCGCTGATGAAGGTCGTAATGTCCTGGCTATGGATATGATTTACTGGGGCTAAGCTGGAGCAATAATATTTGATCAGATTAAGTTTCATGGGTGTATAGAAAAAGAAAAAATCTTTTAAAATCATGTAAATCAGCAGGGTCAAGGTGACTCAAACCAGTGATGTAGCCATGTACAGTCTTGGGTCATAAGTATTCATAAAAAACAAAATGGCGGTAAACAAAACTAGGTCACCTTAGTTTCATCAAGTTAAATCAACATATACCAACGTTAATATTTGGTAAGACGTCAACCTTTTGACTTTAATCACTGCTTTAATTCTCCGTAGAATCAACCGTTTTAGCCTTTGAATGAATTGAAGTAGAATGTTTTCCAAGGCCTGTCATATGGCTACTGCTGGTCATAATTGGTTCTCAGACTAAGAATATTAATATTAAGTTTGTGTTTGATATTTATGCCCCTGCCATAAAATGGCCAGGGCATTGAAGTGTTACCCTTTTCCATCATTCTGTCATCATTGACTTTCCGTTCATTTTCTCGACAACAGTTGCACAAATTTAACTCAAATTTGAGAATACAGGTCAAGTTTGAGTTTGGTCATGGTCTGATGATTTTTGACAGAGTTTTCCCTATTGAACTTAGAAAAAAATGAAAAATTTTCAGTTTCTGCTTTCTAACTTTTGAAGGGATATTTGTATATATAAGGTTGAAATTGCATATGCAGGTATTTTGCCAGAAAATACAGATCAAGTTAGAATTTAGTCCTGGTCTGATGTCAATTTTGACAGATTTATCCCTCTTAAACTTTGAAAAAAAATAAGAAATTTTCAGTTTCCATTCTCTAATTTTTGTAGGGATGTATGTATAAGGTTAAAATTGCATGTGCAGGTATTTTACCACAAAATACAGGTCAAGTTCAAATTTGGTCCTGGTCTGATGATTTTTGACAGTTATCCCCCTCGAAATTGGAAACGATTTAAAAATGACAACCTGCGGGGGCATTCCTGGCATTAAGACACATCTAATTTTTTCAGCAATTTCAATGATATTTAGATTGGGACTTTGGAATCCCCTCTCTAGTCACAAAATCTTTAATTATTCTTGCCCTATGCACATGGACATCGTCATCTTGAAATATAATATAATGATTGTCTGGGAAATGCCTAGCCATAAACTGCTATCAGTAATTTCGTAGTATTTATCTGCATTTAGAACTTACCATCAATAACACTTAAAGAACCTACATGTTAAGTTATAATACATCCCAACGCAGTGTCCAGGAGGGGGTGCAAGGGGGATCCCACTCCCATGCTGAAATATGAATCGAAGCACAGCAGTGAAAAATTAAGCCGCCATTTTTTACAAATACTTTTGACCCAAGACTGTAGCTTAGATGGGGGCTCTTGTCATGCAGAAGACATGAAATTTGATTAAAGGGTAGATTAAAGTTTGTACTTTTATGCTTATTTTTATGAACATTTTTTCAACTTCAGGTAATGCAAAGAGACACAATCTTGAGATGGAAAATGGGGAATTGGTTAAAATTTCAAGAATGGATGAAAGATGTGTAACAGGTGGGTCAGAATAAGATTTGTATGCATCCAATTTATTTGATTTTTAGCTCCTCTGAGTCAAAGGCTCAAATAGCTAATGCTATGGCCATTTGTGCGGTGTGCGTAAACTTTTTAGAATATGGGCCATAACTCAAGAACCCCTTGGCCAATTATTGTCAAATTTGTCACAGGGTATCCTTGGCCCAAGGGCTCCTGTTTATACTAAAACTAGGGTTGTGACCCTTAAACAAGGGGAGATAATTAGGTAAATAAAACCAAAAGTACTGGTTGCTTAAAAATCTTCTTCTCAAGAACCACTGGGCAGATTATCACCAAACATACACAAAAGGTTGAGGATATGTTGTAGATTATAAATTGTTCAAGGCATCACCATAGGACAAAGGGCGTGGTCTCAAGGTCACTTCAAAGTTGATCAAAACTAACATTTTATTAAAATGTTGATATTTAGCTTACTTTAACATTTTCGACTTCTTCTCAAGAACCACTGGGCCAATTTCAACCAAACTTGCCACAAAGTATCCTTGGGTGAAGGGGATTCAATTTTTTTCAAATGAAGAGCCATGCCCTCTTTCAAGGGGAGATAATAAAGAATTAGTGAAAAATTAATAGCATCTTTTAAAAATCTTCTCAAGAACCACAGGGCCAGGAAAGATGAAACTCGTGGAAGCATCCTCAGGTAGTGTAGATTCAAGTTTGTTCAAATCATGACCCCCGGGGGTAGGGCGGGCCACAAGGGAGGATCAAAGTTTTACATAGAAATTAGGGATGGCAACGAATATTCCAATATTCGAATATTCATTCGATGAGTTGATATTCGAATATGAATTTAAGATTCGAATATTCCGTGTTTTTCAGATTTCATAAAAAGAAATTTTGATTAAAACAGTGCTGGAATTATCCCTGTCTAATTTACTAGCGATCAATTTCGATCGACTGATTTCTTTCACTACTTTCTTATCTTATAAATCTTCTAAATTACATGTATTTTGTTTTGAGTAAGGTGTTGTAAAGAATTGTACAATAATGCTTTATGTATAATACAAAACGTACTTTCATAGCTTTTATTAGTTATAGATACGATTGGATCTAGAATCGAGGACAACAAATGAAATCTAAGAATATCTAAAAGGCGTTAAGAGTATACTTATCAAAATAAAATTAATTGATCATTGAATGAGTGTCAGATAGAATTAATCTGTAATTAATATTGGAAAGGGCTTAATTTCAGAATAAATGTGTAAATTACTTGATTATCTCGGGTTGTACATAATTTATATTCATTATCGGAAAACAGTTGATTACGTAGGAAAATTGTCTATGGAAATATTTGTTTACATTGTATCAAAGATTATAATCATATCTCTTATCAGGCAGATAATTGTAATTTATTACAAGTATTGAAATCTGAACAGTATACCGTTACGACTATCTTGCCTTTTGTGAGACGACTGGTTCCTCAGGTGGGGCTATTATAAATACACGTTTCATTTGTTAAAATTATACTTTTCTACATTTAAATCAATTATTTATTTCAATCATTGACAAATATCAAATGGAATTTCTTATTGTACACCTACAAAAGTCTTCATACAATTTTACTTCCTATATAAGTATACCTACGAGAGTAGGACGATGCATATTTAAAATAAAACAGATTTTATTTATTTTATCGAATATTCGAATATATTTGAATACTTTCATTGAATGTTTGAATATGGATATTGACAAAATTGACATCCCTAATAGAAATATATAGGAAAAACCTTTAAAAATCTTCTACTCAAGAACAGCAAAGCTATGATGAGTCATATTAATATGGAAGCATCCTCAGATAGTGTAGATTCAAGTTTGTTCAAATCATGACCCCTGGGGGTAGGGCGGGGCCACAAGAGAGAATCAAAGTTATACATAGAAATATATAGGAAAAACCTTTAAAAATCTTCTTCTCAAGAACAGCAAAGCCATGATGAGTCATATTAATATGGAAGCATCCTCAGATAGTGTAGATTTAAGTTTGTTCAAATCATGACCCCCGGGGGTAGGGCTGGGATTCAAACACACGACCTTCAGATCATGGAGCCCGTGCTCTACCGAATGAGCTACCGTGACAGTATCCTTGCTTATTAAAACTTTTTACTCTTTTTGCCTCTGAGATGTCCAGGAGCAGAGAAGATTTTCAAAGAAATAATGCATTTGCACCATAGATTCAATATAGCCCTACTCTTACACCAGAGCCCCTGACCCAGGGGCCAAGAAATTCACAAATTTGAACTGGTACCTCCTTCATCTTACCTATGCACTTAGTTGAAGATTTTCAAAGAACTGAAGAATCGACACATTTTCTCTATATTATCAATAGAGCCCCCCCCACCGAAACACCAGAACCCCTGACCCTGGGACCACAAGTTTTAAAAAAGATTGTAAGAAGCTCCCTTGCTCATAACTATGCACTATATGTTTTAAGCAATAATTGATTATGCAAGGTGAAGCAAGACAGAGTGCCCTAATTAAGAGATAATTAATTGCTCTGCCTTAAAAATTGAAAGACAGTAGATTTGTTAGATTAAAGTTTCAGTTAGAGAGAATTTATGTCCTGATTTTCTGATTATCACAGATCTCGCTCTGTTGCAAAATTTTTACTGGTTGGTTGTATTATATGCAGTAAAAAAATTGACCAAGCGGTAATCTTGACTTTTTTTACATCGCTGTATTTTTTATTTTGAAATCTTTGTGGAAATAATGTATTGAAAAAATTTAAGCACAATAACTTTTCATATGCGGATTTCGTTTTTTGAGCTTATGATACTCCTGAACCACTATTCATTATTAACTACAAAAGCATATACACACAACTATTTTAAATCACCAATTCGTTATACAAATGGTATGGTCATACAATTATTAATAAAAAATAAATTGATGGCATGAACATTTAAAACAATTAGAATTTTTTCATATAATAATGTACATACAATGTACTATAAGACAAACCAACTGTGTAATCCCCCCCCCCACCCCCCACACACAACTTAAAAAAAATAAGTATGAGAAAAAAAATTAAATAATATACTTGTAACACTGTCTACAAGTTGTATGTGTATACATGTATTAAACCTTGATATTTTTGTATATACAATGTATATTTAACTTCATATTTTACACATTCTCTGAAGAGCAGAGGAAATTCTGGTTGATAAAATTGATCTACTTCCCCACTTTAAAAGTAAATTTGCCGTGATTTTTGTCACTTGATTGAATTTATGAATTTAGAAAAAGAAACTTTAGATTGGGGATGCCTTTAAATTCTTCAAGAATTCATTTACATCAGTGAATTGATTACAGTATGATGTACGTTTGCATGACTCACAGTCTGTGCCAACATAATTCTAGAGACGTGGTTCTGAAGTATAAAGACATACATTTATAATAAATTTTTGTTTTTAAATAATATTTAAGAATGCAACTAGCAATTATATGGTTTCATGGAAGTTTGAAAACAAATAATTCCTTCATGCGTAAAGTCCAACGAAGGTATAGGAGATAATTGATTATGCAAGGTGAAGCAAGACAGAGTGCCCTAATTAAGAGATAATTAATTGCTCTGCCTTAAAATTGAAAGACAGTAGATTTGTTATATTAAAGTTTCAGTTAGAGAGAATTTATGTCCTGATTTTCTGATTGTCACAGATCTCACTGTGTTGCAAAATTTTTACTGTGTCGCACACATAAAATTTGAATTGTTACTGTGTTCGGCTTACACAGTAAAAAAGCTCATGGAGAATTCTGGCGGTATTCTTCACAGAAAATATTAAATTTTGATTATACATAATTTTTTTAAGCCACTGCAAGTTACCGGTATATTTATATGGAATTATTTTCAGTTTAGTGTAGAATCAAGTTTGTTCAGATTAAGATCCCACCTCCTGCGCTTCCAGGGTAGAATGGGACCACTTATTATTACATTAATTTAAACTTTTCAATACTTAACTTTTCAATACTAAGCTGTCGATTTCTTTCTCTAACCAAAGTACTTAGGTGAGTGATGTGCCCCGTGGGCCTTTTGTTTTAAATCATGACCTCCAGGGAGGGATAGTGTGGGGCCACTATGGATGATTTTTTTTTTTTGCAAGGGTATATATAAATTTATATATAATTTTTAAAGATATTCTTTTCAAAAGAACAGCAAAGCCATAATCAGTCATATTTAAGGCATCCTCAGGTAGTGTACATTCAGGATTGTTCAGATCTTGAAAGTTTCAAATAGGAATATATAGGAAGAAGAATCTATTCATGTAGAACAAAACAAGCCAAAGTTACTCAGATGAGCATTGTGGCCCATGGGCCTTTAGTTTGAATAATTTTTCATTCCACTGAAGTTGCAAAAAAATTCCATTTCAGAATGCCAGTATCAGTTAGCAGTCAGGAAATTATTTGTGTTCCTTAAAAATAACATTACTTATGAAGTTCTCCAAGATGATTTAAGACAAGAGGGTATAGTGAGTGAAAAAGAGGAAGATGAGTATGTTTGTATAAAACAGAGTAGACAGTCAACATGTGAGAGACTCATCAAACATATCATCAACAAGAAAAGATGCACATGTTTCATAGATCTCTTGAAGGGAAAATCTGATTTTGTTGTTGAGAAAATTTTTGAACAGATTCGAGAGGATGCTAAAAAAGGTAAATATAAATATGACATTTGATTTACTTGTTCAAAGTTTTTTTTTTTTTTGCCTGGAGATCGAAAATCAGTGGCACATTGTTTTTTGTCCTGTCTGAACATCCATCTGTTATGATTTGTGTTTCTCTTCAAACTTCTTAGTAACTGTTGAACCCAAAGAGATTGAGACTTTATGTTTGGCAAAATCAGAGAAATTAATATGAAAGCATATATATTTTTATGCCCCTGTAATCAAAGATTTGGGACATATAGTTTTTGGTCCATCTGACCATCTGTTTGTCTGTTTATCTGTTGTTTGTCCTCCGCAAAAACTTAAACCTTGCCCATAACTATTGAATGGTTGGTGCTATGGCTTTTACATCTCAGATGTATATTCCTTGTGACCCAGGGGCTGACAAATAGATTTTTCAAGTACTTGCCCACGGGCAAGTGCATGGTCAAAATTCACTTGTCCTACTTCAATTTTTACTTGCCCACCATAAACTATAAATTAAAGATAATTCTTAAGACAAGTAGTTTCAATTCCATGTAAAACAACAAAACATTTCTTTTTATTCTTTCGTTGTTGTCTACCATCCAGCATTTCATGTTCATCATCATAATGAATAAATCTGTCACCAAATCAAAACTTTCGGTACTATGAATCACCAAAATGCCCAGTAATGACCGCAATTTTGAAACTTTGAATGTGTTGTTCTGAATATTGATGACAGTTGAAAACTACCGCCAAAAAGTAAGAAGTACCATACCATTCGTGTCGCTATTGTAATTCAGCCCTACACATGCTTTTTGCCATTTGGTAGGAAAAAATAGGTCATTCGTGTCACTATTGTAATTCGTATGCTTTTTGCCATTTGGTAGGAAGAATCGTTTCCGTTGTTTTTATTCCCATACTTAGTATGCTTAGACGCATTGTGGTGCTTTCACTAACATCGTTACTGACCAGTATTGACGATGTACTTATCATCAGCTTCTGATCTTTTTCTGCCTCATAATTGTTTTAAAGAAAACTTTCTCCATTTCTCCAATGCCAATTTGTCACTTTCGGTTCACTTAAACTTTAAAATAAAGATACACGATGCGACACACTTACGAAATGTGACAAGCAAAGAAGATAACTCTTACGACAAAATAGTTTCGTTTTCGAGTAAAAACAATGACATTTAAAAAAAAATAAAAAAATTATGGATTGATTTTTTTAAAGTTACTTGCCCACGGACAAGTGCCTATTGAAAATTCACTTGCCCGCCTCTAAAATTCACTAGCCCCGGGCGTCGGGCAATGGGATTTGTCAGCCCCGTGACCAGACCTTTCTTTGGGTACCAACATTTTTGACTTTTTGAATTTGCCCTTGGAGTTTGACGTACTTTTGAAAACTTTAACCTTGGCCATAATTTTTGAATGGTTTGTGCTAGGGCTTTTATATATCAAATGTCTATTCCTTGTGACAAGACCTTCTTTTGGCTACTAATATTTTTGACTTCCTGACCTTGCAGACCTTTGAGTTTGAGCTACATTAGTGAAAAAACTTTAACTTTTCCTATTACTTTTGAACAGTTAATGCTAGGGCTTTCATATTTTATTCATATATTCCTTGTGATGAGACCTTTCCTTTGGTACCAATATTTTTGACCTATAAACTTTCACATGACTGTGTATTCCTTGTGACAAGACTTTATTTGGGTAACAACTTTTTGGAACTCTTGACCTTGGTGTCTGACGTACATTTGAAAAAAAACTTAAACATTGGTCTTTAGCTGCCATATGGGGGCATCAATGTTTCAAAAATAGATCTTGTTCTATCAAACTTTTAACTCTTTTAATGTTTTGGTCAGTTCTTTAGATCTAAGCCAAAAAAAAGAGAAGAATTTTGATATACAAGTTTTCTTACAAACAAGATGTGTTTGTGAAACAATTATGACCCCATATGGCAGCTTATGGCAAGGTTAAAGTTTCTCAAATGCAAGTCAACTCCAGGTCAAAAGATAAAAAATATTGGTACCCTAAGAAAGATCTTGTCTTGAGGAATATACCTGTGAAATATGAAAGCCCTAACACCAACTGTTGAAAAGTTATGATGAAGGTTAAAATTTTTCAAAAGTAAATAAAACATCAAGGTCAAATGGTGCCAAAGGGAAGATCTTGTCACAAATAATACACATGTACGTGAAATATGAAAGCCTTAGAACCAAATGTTCAAATGTTATGGCAAAGGTTAAATTTTTTTAAAAGTAGGTCAAACTCCAAGGTCAAGGTCAGTGGGCCAAAATTGTTGGTATCCAAAGGAAGGTCTTGTCACAAGGATTACACATGTGAAGAATGAAAGCCCTAGCACCAACTGTTCAAAAGATATGGCCAAGGTTAAAGTTTTTTTTTCCAAAGTAGGTCAAACTCCAAGGTCAAGGATCAAAGTTATTGGTTTCCATAAGAAGGTCTTCACAAGGAATATAAATGTGAAGTATGAAATCCCTAACACCAACTGTTCAAAAGTTATGGCCAAAGTTAAAGTTTTTTCCAAAGTGGGTCAAACTCCAAGGTCAAGGTCAATCGGTCAAAGTTGGTGGTGTCTGAAGGAAGGTCTCGTCACAAGGAATGCACTTGTAAAGTTTGAAAGCCGTAGCACCAACTGTTCAAAAGTTATGGCCAAGGCTAAAATCTGATAAAATTTTGCAAAAGTGGCTCAAACTCCAAGGTCAAAAGGTCAAATTTTATGGTACCCAAAGAAATGTCTTGTCACAAGGAATAAATATGTGAAATATGAAAGCCATAGCTCTAACCAATCAAAAGTTATGAGTAAGCTACACTCTGTAAGTTAAAGTTTTTGCAGACAAACTGACAGACAGATAGACAGACAGACGAACGGACAGGGCAAAAACTCTTGCTCCCGAATCTTCAATTACCGGGGCATAAAAATACTAGATTTTGAAGTGATGCTATTTTACAATATTGTGTTGCACTCCTGACATCTGATATGTATTTTATTATGCCCCGGAATTAAAGATTCAGGGGCATATAGTTTTTGCCCTGTCTGTCCACAAAAACTTTAACCTTGCCCATAACTTTTGATTGGTTGGAGCTATGGCTTTCATATTTCACATGTGTATTCCTTGTGACAAGACCTTTCTTTGGATACTGTAAAATTTGACCTTTTGACCTTGACCTTTTAGTTTGGCACACTTTTGCAAAATTTTTTCAGACTTTAACCTTGGCCATAACCTTTGAGTACCGTATATACTCGCCTATAAGTCGGTCCGCCTATAAGTCAGTTTTATTTTATAAGCTTACATTAAAGGGATTGACCCGCTATAATACCAATATTTTTATAACTCGCCTATAAGTCGGACAGGGGTTTTTGGACCAAAGTTTAACTCCCAAAAAACTGACTTATAGGCGAGTATATACGGTAGTTGGTGCTAGGGCTTTCAAACTTCACAAGTGTATACCTTGTGACAAGACCTTCCTTTGGATAACAACAACTTTGACCCTTTGATCTTGACCTTGGAGTTTGACCTACTTTTGAAAAAAACTTTTACCTTGGCCATAACTTGTGAACTGTTGGTTCACATGTTTAATCCTTGTGACAAAACCTTCCTTTGGACACCACAAATCTTTGACAGTTTGGCCTTGACCTTGGAGTTTGACTCAGTTTTGAAAAACTTTAACCTTGGCCATAACTTTTGAATGGTTTGTGCTAGGGCTTTCATCCTTCACATATGTAATCATTGTCACAAGACCTTCCTTTGAATACCAACAACTTTGACCCTTTGACCTTGACCTTGGAGTTTGACCTATTTTTGCAAACCTTTAACCTTGGCCATAACTTTTGAACAGTTGGAGCTAGGGCTTTCATACTTCACATATGTAATTGTTGTGACAAGACCTTCCTTTGGATACCAACAACTTTGACCCTTTGACCTTGGAGTTTGACCCACTTTGGAAAAAACTTTAACCTTGGCCATTACGTTTGAATAATTGGTGCTAAGGCTTTCATACTTCACATATGTAATTCTTGTAACAAGACCTTCCTTTGGATACCAACAACTTTGACCCTTTGACCTTGGAGTTTGACCCACTTTGGAAAAAACTTTAACCTTGGCCATTACATTTGAATAATTGGTGCTAAGGCTTTCATACTTCACATATGTAATTCTTGTAACAAGACCTTCCTTTGGATACCAACAACTTTGACCCTTTGACCTTGGGATTTTACCTACTTTTGAAAGACTTTAAATTTGACCATATATGAACCAAACATAATGTCAAAATTTTCTTATGTCAAAACATAGACACTGCCATTATTCTTGAAAAGGGGGGTATCCATTTTTTAACGCAGTTTCTTCTTAAACCCTGAATGAATATTGATGAAACTTTCACAGAATCTCGAGTCCTTAAAACATACTGCATGCCCTTATATATTTCCATTTTGCTCACATTGCTCACAGTACCTCTAGTTTTCTTTAAAATACATGTGTAGAACAAAAAAAAATAATAATAATCAAAGGAAGATATGAATTGAACAAAACATGAGGAATCAATCCATCAGTGGTCATTAATATAAAAATGCTTTGGTCATTAGATAGTTTTTCCTTTTTTAAAATGTCTTCTCTTTTGCAAAAGATTAACCATTCTCTGTCATTAGCATCCAACATGTATGTCAAAATATGAGAACCTTGAATAAAACTGCTTTCAAATTTAAGAAGTTGTTTAACGAGTCTAAAATTATAAAAAACAAGATGTGTTTGTGAAACACTGATGCCCCCGTATGGCAACTTATAGCGAAGGTTAAACTTTCTCAAAATCTTTGATACGGGGGCATAAAAAACAAAAACAAATCATCAATTATGATACGAAATAATGAACACTGAAACCTCATTTTTCTTCTTTTAAGGAAGTTATTGAATTAGTTCGCGAACTTTTTGATCCCCCCTCGTAAACATGTATGACGTCACATAACTGAATAAGTTGCTTCAGGAACAGAAAATGTCAAAAGAGTTAAATATATTAAAAATTAATTATGTGTTATGTTAAATAAAAATATTATTTCATTCTAAGCAACAATAATCAAAATTTAGTCCTATTCCATTGTTTTTTGTTTTTTGTTTTGGTTTTTTTTTGGTTTTTTTTTGGGGGGGGGTGATTTTTCCTTACTGTATATACATGTACCTGTCTTAATAATGCCTGATTGTACTTAATGAAAAAAAAGTGTGTACATTAGCATTTAATCTCAAGCCAATTAATTTTACAGAGAGAAAGATGGACATTATAGTCCAAATTTTTGTTCCTTTTCTTTGGAATCAGAATATTCACTGTTTAATTCAAATTTCCACACAAAGTGATCATGGATATGGCAAAATTTGAGAAAATTTTTGAATTTCTTAGATTTTTTTAATATATTCATTATTATGGTCAGACTTCAGTAGTTGATCTTTAACCTTCTATTATTTTAAAATTTTGACCATAGAATTTTCTACGGCTGGACGAAAATAATTGCTTAATAATATATCCGTCCATAAAAGTACAAATCAGCCATAGGGTAGGGTGGTGTATTAATTTCAAATTTTTGATGGTCTTATAACTCCACTATATGCACAGATACTTGATATCTCATTAATGCTGCTTGTGATTTATAGAACATTTGTAAGTTTTATTAAATTGTGTATCAGTTATTGTTTTACACTTTGAAAATTCTTTTTGGACTTAATTGTCTTCCAGATTTTTAAAATCACTGATTTTTTGGCAACACTACATTTTTTCTGTTGCACTCCTGACATGATATAACATTTTTTTCAACATCAGCCATGACCACAACTTGGTCAAACAAAAGTTGCTATAGTCTACATGTAAAGGCCAATGCTTTGAATATCAGAATAGTCTTTATTTCCAACATAAACCATTATTATTTATTTCACAGATCTTCAAAAAATATTAAATTTTCAAAATGTCACAAAAAGGTGATGCACTCCTGACATTTTTAGCATCATTTTTATGATTGGAGATATGAATGAGATATTTGGAAGGTATTTAGACACTATGTAAAGACATGCTTGCTGAGACATATAAAATTATTCCCTTTGCCTGCATTTTTAGTACAGGTTGATAAATATGCGTTTGTACATATTTTTGGAATTCACCCAATTAATTGTGAGATTGAAAACATTGTAACATGGATTTTAGCAATATATCTGGGAGGAAATTTACAGTTTTAGTCTCCATCAAGATGGTTTAGTTACTATATCTAATGGCAGGCCAGAAATCATTTTTAGCTCACCTGAGCCAAAGGCTCAAGTGAGCTTTTCTGATCAAAATTTGTCCGTTGTCTGTCGTCGTCGGTGTCGTCGTCGGCGTCGTTGTTGTCGTAAACTTTTCACATTTTCATCTTCTTCTCAAGAACCACTGGGCCAATTTCAACCAAACTTGCCACAAAGTATCCTTGGGTGAAGGGGATTCAGGTTTGTTCAAATGAAGGGCCATGCCCTCTTTCAAGGGGAGATAATAAAGAATTAGTGAAAAATTTATAGCATCTTTTAAAAATCTTCTTGTCAAGAACCACAGAGCCAGGGAAGATGAAACTCATGTGGAAGCATCCTCAGGTAGTGTAGATTCAAGTTTGTTCAAATCATGACCCCCGGGGGTAGGGTGGGGCCACAATGGAGGATCAAAGTTTTACATAGAAATATATAGGAAAAACCTTTAAAAATCTTCTTCTCAAGAACAGCAAAACCATGATGAATCATATTTATATGGAAGCATGCTCAGGTAGTGTAGATTCAAGTTTGTTCAAATCATGACCCCCGAGGGTAGGGCGGGGCCACAATGGAGGATCAAAGTTTTACATAGAAATATATAGGAAAAATCTTGATAAAAAAAGAAATCTTCCTCTCAAGAACAGCAAAGCCCTGATTGGTCATATTTATATGAAAGCATCCTCAGGTAGTGTAGATTCAAATTTGTTCAAATCATGACCCCCAGGGGTAGGGCGGGGCCACAATGGAGGATCAAAGTTTTACATAGAAATATATAGGAAAAACCTTTAAAAATCTTCTTCTCAAGAACAGCAAAGCCATGATGAGTCATATTTATATGGAAGCATCCTCAAGTAGTGAAGATTCAAATTTGTTCAAATCATGACCCCCGGGGGTAGGGCGGGGCCACAATGGAGGATCAAAGTTTTACATAGAAATATATAGGAAAAACCTTTAAAAATCTTCTTCTCAAGAACAGCAAAGCCATGATGAGTCATATTTATATGGAAGCATACTCAAGTAGTGAAGATTCAAGTTTGTTCAAATCATGACCCCCGAGGGTAGGGCGGGGCCACAATGGAGGATCAAAGTTTTACATAGAAATATATAGGAAAAATCTTTAAAAAATCTTCTCAAGAACAGCAAATCCCTGATTGGTAATATTTATATGGAAGCATCCTCAGGCAGTAAAAATTCAAATTTGTTCAAATCATGACCCCTGGGGGTAGGGCGGGGCCACAATTGAGGATCAAAGTTTTACATAAAAATATATAGGAAAAATTTTAAAAATCTTCTTCTCAGGAACAGCAAAGCCCTGGTTGTTCATATTTATGTGGAAGTATCCTCAGGTAGTATAAATTCAAGATTGTTCAAATCATGACCCCCTGGGGTAGGGTGGGGCCACAATGGAGGATCAAAGTCTTAAATAGAAATATATAGGAAAATATCTTTCTGATGAAGAACTGCAAAGCCATGATTAGTCATTTTGATATGGAAGCATCCTCAGGTAGTGTAGATTCAAGTTTGTTAAAATGATGACCCCCGGGGATAGGGATGGGCCACAATGGGGTGTCAAAAATTTTACATAGGAACAAATAGGAAAATATCCTCTTCTCAAGAACTGAAAATCATGTTTAGTCATTTTGATATGGAAGCATCCTCAGATAGTGTAAATTCAAATTCGTTCAAATGATGACCCCGGGGGTAGGGTGGGGCCCAATCGGGGATCGAAAGTTTTATATAAGAACATGCAGAAAAAATATTTCTTCTCAAGAACAGAAAAGCTATGTTTAGTCATATTGATATGGAAGCATCCTCAGGTAGTGTAGATTCAAGTTTGTTCAAATATTGACCTCTGGGATAGGGAGGAGCCACAATGGGGGATCAAATTTTTACAAAGGATTATATGGGAAAATTTTTTCAAAATTTACTCAAGTACAACAACGCCATTTGTTATATTGACATGAAAGCATCATCAGGTATCTCCCCCCCCCCCCCCCCCCCCCCCCGTAACCTTTTCAATACTGAACTGATTTGTGGTTTTGCCTAGCCAATGTGCTCAGGTGAGCAATGTGGCCCATGGGCCTCTTGTTACTTACTTTGATAACCTTTCACACTATAATAGAATATCATTTTGGTATCCTTTCACACTGTGAAAGAATATCACTTTTATTCAATAAATATATCACAGTATTTCACTATTGAAAATGTAATAAATTTTGCTACTAACCATTCAAATGATTGACAAAGTGCATACTCATGCAAATGTCTCTTGACATAAATTGGGATAATTTTTGCACATGCTTTAGTTATTGTAACTAAGGCCCAAGGGTGAGTCTATCTCTATATACAGTTGAACTTCAGTATCTCGAACACAGATATCTCGAATACAATGGATATACCAAAGTGATTGGAAAGTCCTAATTAAGTTTTTCTTAAGTATTTCACCCTCGATATCTGAAACCCTTGGATATCTTGGTCCCATCGAGTTCGAGATATTGAGGTTTGACTGTATATATATACATATAGCTAAGGCCCAAGGGTGAATCTATCTTTTGTTTCTAAAAGTACATTAAATAATTTCTATACATGCTTGAAGTGCATATTGTGTATTAACCTCAGAACATGGAATCTCATTATTACAGATTTCACACAGAAAAAGCCCCATATTGTTGTTACGGATGAACTCCTACAGAAACATTTATCTTGCTTACATAAAGAACTGGAACCCAAGGAAATTGTGGATAAAATGTTTGAAGTTGGTGACATTACGATCAGAGACCATGATGATGTGACTTTTCCTGATAGAAAATACAAACGTGTGAAGGAGCTCCTTGAAATTTTAAAGAAAAAGGAATTGTATTCTAAGTTTGTATTTGCCCTGGAGTCTTTGAAGTGTATTCAGGTGCTAGATACACTAGAAAAGGATAGAAAAGTGACAATGGAATGTTGTGAGTACTTCTCCATCAATACTTGTTTATTGATTAGCAATGATTTTTTGTATGAAAATGTGGGAGCCCTATAGGAATCACCTTGTTTGTCTGTCCATCTGTCTGAACATTTTTGTTGTGATACAATAACTCAATGCAAACAGTTTTCATTGTACCACTTTCAAATTTTGTACTGAAATACTATTATAGGAGCAAGACACCTATTACCTATAAAGAGCTAAGTCCACAAAGCATCAAAAACGGCCTCTTCTCAAAAATTAATATAGAATTTTCGCTTTTCATAACCTTTTCCCTTTTTTCAATATCTATTACGCAGCTAGGTTAAGGACGCCCATGAAATATACGCCTTAAAGTATTCAGGGAAAATGAATACAATTTTAATAATTTTTTTAACAGCATTAGTTTTGATAAATGTGATATGTGGTGTTTGCACTTGTATATATCGGGTCTCTGCTGAGTTCAGCCAAAACGACATAGCTTACATCAGCTGTTTGTCACGTGACAGTTTTAAAATTAGAACATATATGTACTACTACAAAGATCGTAAAAGTTCAACGATATACGGGCATTTTTACGCTATAAAATTTATTCTGTTTTCTTTGAGACAAATTCCTTAACACGAAAAGTGCTGGGAGCAACTTCCTCATGATCGGGAATTGTTTAAAATTTAGCCGTCTTTCTATAAACTCCAGTCAAAAATGTAATTCGCATTGGAATAATGTTACATTACGGAATAAATCAACAATGCACAACCAGCTCCCAGCACTTTTCAGAATAGTAGGGATAATAGCTACACGTGTTTAAAAATTAAGAATTTATAGTGAAGCGGATATCGTTGAACTTTTGATATTTTCGAGGGGCTGGACCTGTCATTCTAGCATGTTACTGTACAAATGTGCTCCCTACGGCCTAATATAAAGTCTACACATTATCAATTTAGTTTGACAATAAAATGTGGATTAATATATTTCAGAATATTTCTCTCTTTTGGTCCGACTACGCGTGTTTCGTATTTATTTTTATTTTTACAAGCTACGATAAAAGCTTGATCCACGCCTCAAGTACAGAGAAACTGCGTGTCAAACTAAGAAATGACGTCATCTCAGTAAGTACAGTGAGATCAAGCTGACTTTCATTCTACATACGCTAAGTGCTATTATGGCAAGATAAGTTGCACATCCATTTATCTTTATAATATTTATGATAAACGAAAGTATTTAATGTGTTTTAAAAAGAACATATAGTATTTATTCATCGAGATTCATTTGTATTGTTTTAACGTGACGTCATAATAGCTTTCCCGAACCTCTGCATAGGCTGACGTATATATGGGAGTCCTTAACCTAGCTGCGTATACTTTTTGAAAAATAGATATTGCAATATGGCAGTGTTTTGAAAGAAAAATGCAATAGGAACGTCATTTTTTGTTATGTAACGTCACATCAAAGAGAGATAGAAATGACTTAAAGTTTGCAATTACAATGTAGCAATATACGAATTTAAGACTTGAAATTGAATAATTGGAGATAAATATTTATTTAATCAACATCCTTTAATTTAGAACCATAATTTAAAAAGGCAGATAAAAGTGTTCATTTGATATACCAGTCAATTCTGACTGGATAGAATTGAAAAAAATCTTTTCAATGGAAAATGACTTCAACTGAAGTATTTTTTAGATCAATGAAGTAGTAAATATTTGAGCTTTTAAAAATCTGTATCTAATAAATTATCATTGACTATTTTTTTCTATGATAATTTATTAGATACAGATTTTTAAAAGGATGTATTTCCTAAACATTTGTAACAATAAATTGAACATCTCATCGTTTTCGTTCATGTAAAAGAGAAACTGAAAGGAGTTTCGTAAAATACGAAACTCATTCAAAACTTGTTAGTCCCCTACCGGTGAAACCGGAGGGGACTATAGGTTTCCTCTGAGTCTGTCCGTCCGTCTGTCTGTCTGTCCGTCTGTCCCACTTGGTTTTCCGCACTTTTTTTCTAAACGCAGATATTGAGCTGATTTTTGGTATATGAGTCTGTCTTGATGAGTTACAGATCAAGTTTACATTTTGTTCCGCTTCAATGATTTTTGACGGAATTATGACCTTTTCAATATTTCAGGGTTTTCCGCACTTTTTTTCTAAACGCTTGCAGATATTGAGCTGATTTTTTGTATGTGACTTCACCTTGATGATTTCAAGATCAAGTTTGAATTTCGTTCCGCTTCATTGATTTTTGACGGATTTATGGCATTTTCAATTTTTAACGGGAACCAGGTTACACTTGCCGGTAGGAGACTAGTATTGCTAATGCAATACTCTCAAAATGCTTGTTAATTTTGTGGAAATAATTGAATTATATTTAAAAGAAAATCACCTGAAAACAAAAATGTTAAATCAATGCTTAAAGATTGAAGATCTATGCTATTGACTTAGATGAATCCATGAGAATTCTCCACATTCCATCAAAGAATAAGCATTCTGAGAGTATTGCATTAGCAATACAAGTCCCCTACCGGCAAGTGTGATCTGGTTCCCGCTAAAAATTGAAAATGCCATAATTCCATCAAAAATCATTGAAATGGAACGAAATGCAAACTTGATCTATAACTCATCAAGGTAAAGTCACATACCAAAAATCAGCTCAATATCTACCATTAAGCACCTATAAGCCACCAATAAGCTACCTTTAAGCAACCATTAAGGACTTTGAAATGGCTTAATGGTAACTTAATGGTGGTGTATTTATTACTTAAAGATAGCTTAATGGTGCTTAATGGTGACTTAAAGACAACCATTAAGCCATCATTAAGGACCTATAAGCCACCATTAAGCCAAGTTGAAAGGAAGTGTTTCATCTTGTGTTTAGTATGCCCAGCCTATTGCAGATTGTATTCCAGATCTCACTCTTTTTCCCTATACCTTACATCCAAAATGTCCGACATCTTTCTATTATTTGTCATACTAAATCATGATTGCTAAAACAGTTAATTTTACATCAATTAGTTGTAAAAGTGCTGAATTGACTCAGAATTACCTAACTACCCCAAGAAGCTAGAAAGCTAAAAATGCATGCAGGATTTTCCAGGAAAAGTTGTCAGGAATCGATTCTACACATATTGCTCTACCATACTGTTTTATGTTTCTATCTAGAAGTGTTTTTGAGAAAATGTGGAAAGTGGCCCTTAAAAAAATCCCTAAATCAACAATATCCCTGGACTGGAAGTGATGTTATCAAAACATGAAAAATGCATAAGGTTTAAGGTTCATTGATACTTCTTCTCTACTCCTGGGTATTAAGAAGACAGAATGAGTACATAGATATGATGAACAATGGTGTTTCTTCAAAAATTGCGAAATTCATAACCCCTGGGCCAGGGATTTTGGTGCTAGGGAAGTCTTCTGTTGAATATATAGTGAAAATGCATTGTTTCTTTGAAAATCTTCTGCTCTATCTGTATGTATTTAGCAAATATACTTTATGATAAGCAAGGATGCCTCTTCCAAAATTGTGAATTTTTGGGCCCCTGGGTCTTGGTGCTCTGGTATTAGGATGAGGCTCAATTGATTATATAGTGAAAATACATTATTCCTTTGAAAAAAAAAAATTCTTCTCTGCTCCTGGCTATTTAGCAAGCAAACTAACTTAAGTCACAATCATGTTTTAAATGCATTGTTATGATGAGCAAAGGTGCCTCTTCCAAAACTGTGAAATAAAGTGTTTTATATTTACTCACCATTATAGTGAAAAACAAAATAAAAAAACAATGGGAATAACAAACACATAGCAAAAAGTAATTAAAAAAAAACAATCCAGCTGGACACTTTGAGAGGGGTGGGCAGGGATAAGAATTCAAAACTTAATTTTATTTGGCCTTATGATGAGCAAGGATGCCTCTTCCAAAATTATGAATTTCTTGGCCCCTGGGTCGGGGCTTTAGTGTTATGTTGGGGCTCTATTGATTATAGTGAAAATACATTATTTCTTGAAAATCTTCCTCCCTGCTCTTGGGTATTAAGCAAACAAATTAAATGCATTGTTATGATGAGCAAGGATGCCTTCTCCATAATAATGAAATTAATGACCCCAGGGTCAGGGGTTCTGGTGTAAGGGTGGAGCTCTATGGATTATATATAGTGAAAATGTCTTAATTCTTTGAAATCTTCAACTAAGTGCATAGTTATGATGAGCAAGTATGCCTTTTACAAAATTTTGATTTTCATTGCCCCTCAGTCATGGGTTCTGTTGTTAGGGTGGAGCTGTGTTGAATCTATAGTGAAAGTGCAATATTCCTTGCAAATTTTCTCTGCTCCTAGGCATCCAGGAGCAAACAGAGTACAAAGTTGTAATAATCAAAGGTATTTTTAGCAGGTTTTTAGCTCAACTCAACAAAGTTGGGGGGAGCTTAGGCCAAAATAAAAAATACCTTTGTTTCCCCTAACGCGACCGACCCACTTAAATCGTGCCGACTGAAAATTTTTTTTTAATAAGATTATTTGAAAAAAATTTTTTATTGTTTATCAAATTTATAAAATACAATTTCATCAAAATCCGTTTTTTTCTCAGAACGACGGCTTTTGTTTTACTCTTATTTGGTGCCGACAACATGTGGCCACCGAGGGTTAGTTCGTGTTATAAAACAATGGTGACGTATCAATTTTTTTTATATCTTTAACTTATTAGAATCCTACACTCTTGAGACATCTCTTGAATTAATGTACCATGACTAAGGAGTGTTAAGATGGTATTTAAAAATGTGTCTTCTAAAATTAACGTACGTAGTAAGCATATAGCAAAGCCTGTCTCATGAGTAGATGAGGGGCGCTCCTTGTGAATACATATCAATAAATTTCACTGCATTTGATTTGTTTCGATCTAATAAACAGTTCATGTATGATTCTATTTTTACTACATAGGACCATAGGAGTTGTAAATATGTCTTTGTATGATTATTTCATTTGATAAATATAATTCAGATGTCGTTTCTTTATTCCTTTTATTTATGGGGTACTGACTCCGTGACAATAAAATTAGATATATGAAACTTTAATCATTTTAGACATGGTTTGGTTGAATTATATATTGTTTATACATGTACACTATTTCCAAATAGTGTTGAAATCTTTAAAATTTGCTTATAATACGGCTTCCTGAGATGTCCAGTTTATTTTTCTTTAGTTAGGCCCTTGAAAACAGGTTGTTTCTTTGCTTTAAAATACCTTTAAAATTTGTTGGGCCGGTGGAGGGCTCCTAATTTAGACTTTTACTCGGCACTTATGGCCTTTGATCATTAAACATGAGTAAGGGATCTTTTACGTGCCATCTACATGTATACTCCGACACTGGACCTACGTTTTTTATGGTCTTATTCGACTGACCGGTCTGCAAGTCCCACGTCGGTACCTGTGACTTAGAATTAGCTCCCAAATTACATCATGACTAAAAAAAAGTAGTGACTCCAAAACGAAACACTAGAATTACTGTGCCACGCGAGGCCCTTGACATTTTGTCTGTGTAAGTACTCGAAGATGATAGTAGGTTTGAAAAATGTACTCGAATGTCCGATGGTTCAGTATTTGCGAATCTTGTGTTTTTTGTAAATATTCGATTTCAATAAATTTACGCTTGCCTGAGATATTTTACAAGTTCAAATGAATAATATTTGTGAATTAATTTACCATACATGTTGCTTCATTTGTATGATATTCAGCATCTTCGCTAGCCAAGGGTTTCTGATACGCTAAACTCCTCATAAGCCCTTGGCATACGGTGTTAAAAAAAGTCGGGATTTTTTTCTCAAATTGTGATTGGAGTTGATCGACATCGTTCGACCAATCAGCAATTGTTTTTTGTAAATGACGATATTTGCGTTCGGGATATATCTTGGCTCTTTAATATCTGGAATGAAAAACGCAAGTAAACAACGATCCGTAAGATAACATGCCATTCTATGAATAGCTTTATGGTGTCATCCAATATCTTAAGCTACGTTGCAAAATATGTGATTAAGAATCTATACTGAAGATGTAGATTTGAATTTTAACATGTTTAAATAACAAATTAACATAACTCAATACCTTCTTGTTAATTATTCTTTAAAAACATTATTTTTTTAAATACGCTTTTTATTTCTGTCGATGATGCAATCTGTGCGTACCTGGTAAGAATCGTGATCACATGACGAAAACAATCCCGTCTTTTGTCAGCACCATATGCCAAGGGTTTATGAGGAGAGTAGCGTATCAGAAACCCTTGGCTAGCGAAGATGGATATTCAGTTTAAAATTGGTTTCTTTTGTTCTTTCTTATTTATAAAGATATTGTTCAATTTTTCAGAATGTATTCCCAAACCTGCTGTCAGAAAAAAAAAATAATTTACCTACCTACCGACCCAACATGAGATTTTTGGGTCGGGCTAGGGGAAACAAAGATATTTTTAATGATGGCCTTATTTAATATTGTTGGCTTCAGAGTCCCAGATTAAAGTTTTTGGAGTAGATTTCTTTTCAAGTACTTCTATGCCTTATATTAATCAGAGATGCATGGAAAATGCTTCTAGTATGTTTCATTGTACCAATCAAGGTTTCAGATGCTGCAGTTTCAGCTAAAGAATGACCAGGTTAATGTTTTTGGAGAAGGTCTCATTTCCAAGTAACTGTAAGCCCTATATTGACCAAACTTGCATGGATGATGCATGGATGATACATCTAAGGATGCATATTTCCAGGATTAATTGTTTTGGATGCTGGATCTGACTACATTTTCTGGATGAATGACCAGGTTAAAGATTTTTGAGCAGGTTCATTCTAAAGTAACTATTTGCCCTACCTGGACCAAACTTGCATGGATGATAGGATGATACATCTAAGGATGCACACTACTGGACTTGCTTTGGATGCTGAATTTTACCTACATTATCCAGATGAGTGACCAGGTTAAAGTGTTTAGAAAAAGTTTCTTTCTAAAGTGACTATAACCCCATGCCAACCAACTTCGCTCTGAAGATACATTTAATATTAATGCACACTACCAGAGCTGCTTTGGATGTGGAATTTGACCTACATTTTCCAGATGAGTGCACAGGTTAAAGTTTTTGGACAGGTGCATGATCTAGAAACTGTAAGGCCTACTTGAACCAAACTTGTATGGATGCATCAAGGGATGCACACTACCAGAGTTGCTTTAGATGCTGGATTTGACCTGCATTTTCCAGATGAGTGACCAGGTTAAGGTTTTCAGAGCAGGTCCATTACCAAGAAACAATAAGGCCTATCTGAACCAACTTGCTTGGATGATGCATCAAAGGATGAACATTCTCAAACTTGCTTCAGATGCTGGAATTGACTTACATTTGTTAAAGTTTTTAGATGAGTCCATTCCCAAGCAACTACAACCCCTATCCGACCAAAATTGCATAAATGTTGCATCTAGGGATGCACACTACTAGATAATTAGTTTAGTGTGGGACTTTGCCTTACTTAAAGACAACATTTGTTGAGATGAACTCTGTTATCTCTGATTACCTGTGTTTGAAATTCTGGACCACTTGGTCAAGTGTTTTGGTGCTAGGCAGGGATGTAATAATTTAACAAGATTTATACAAGAATTTTTATGATATATAATACTGTGAGAGTGACAAATTGGGGCAAGCACAGGCAAGTAAATAGATTTATTTTAAGATTTCTTATTGAGTACCAGACTAATTATTTTGTTGATCCCTGATTATCCCATTTCTCTTGCTTTTGGGCAACATAGCTTCATCTATCAGTTTATTTTGATTTATTATTTTACTTCTATGGATCCTTTACAGTGTTGTATTATAATACTCAGGTGACCGTTAAGGCCCATGGGCCTCTTGTTTCTTGAAATTCTTCTCTTCTGCCCCTGGGTATTTAGCACACATATAACTACATGGTTATGATAAGCAAGGTTTCCTCTGTAAAAATTGTGAAATTTTTGGCCCAAGGGTCAGGGGTTCATTGGAGGAGGGACTGTTGATTGTGTAGTGAAAATGCATTATTTCTTTGAAAATCTTCTCTCTACCTGTATATAAAGCAGATAAACTAGGTACATGATTATGATGATCAAGGGTGCCTCCTCTGAAATTGTGAAATTTTTTGCCCCAAGGTCAGGGGTTCTGCTGGAGGGGGGGACCTCTATTGATTATATAATGAAAATGCATAGTTTCTTTGAACATTTTCTCTGCTCTTGGGTATTTTACAAACGAAGTAAGTACATAGTTATGATGAGCAAGGGAGCATCTTCCAAAATTGTGAACTTCATGGCCCCTGGGTTAGGGGTTTTGGTGTTAAGACAGGACTCTATTAAAGGGTTTTTATCACATATCTGAATTTCTTAAAAATGAAACACTATTATATTCTTGAAACATATAATTATCATTTTAATTATTAAATAATTTTGAAAACGGTTGTAATTAAGAACGCCCATAATATAGGGTCCTCAAATTAAAGATCTCCTCTAATTACATAGGGGTCACGTGGTACTGAAATGTTATAAGTGTCAATGGTCAACTAGAACTCATAAAGCTTATCGTAAGAAAACATATATCGAATAGATTTTAACGTTTAATAAATAGACTACACATTATGGTCGGAAGAAATTTTGACATCGACAATATTTCTTTGACTCATGGAAGGTCAATCTTTTATGTATGAACGTCTACCAAAGAGAAATAACCAAGAAAATATGCCTGTAAGGGGAGAGGACAGCAAAGACAAAGCCGTTGACAACTCCGGACATAGACTACTGAATAGAACGAATTACTAAAGTTTGACTTTGTAAATATTTATAAAATTGGAAATTTTAAATTTTCTTTCTTCATAATTTTAATAAATTATATATAAATAAATAAATCCTGTAAATCTTCTATCTGTTCCAACAGTGAATATCATGTACTAGAAATGACACTTCTTCCAACTGTTCAATGGCACACGCCATTTATTTACAAACTTCACAACATTCCTAATAGATTCTGTGCGATTTTTAAAATGCATGTTGATAAAAAAAATTTTATTTTGAAAAAGTACCATTTCCTTAAATTGTTTTAGAACAGAAAAAATCATGATCAATCATAAATGATTGTTCTGAATGGAGTCAATTAGCCCTCTGAATTGCAGAAAAAGGCCCCCCTTTCCCCTCCTGACCAAGTCCAGGTCATGTAAAAAAAAAATCTTCCTAAAACCTTTCTTGTGCACATTTGGGCATCCAAATGCCTCAAATTATACCTTACTTGCTGTCAATTATCCAATTATCACTTAATTAATTACTAACAGGTTTAATAGACGCAACAACTGAGCTGATTTGTAAACACAATAAGTACTTTGCTTGACCAGTATTGACACCTGTGATGTCGGCAATCAAAATATGCATATTGAGAAATTTAAGCTTCGAATCGCTGAAACATTAAAAATATTAATTTTCTAGCAAAGAATTTTAAATGGATGATTTATACAGCATGTAAACTTTGTCATATCAAAAACTTTTGAGACACGTTAATCGTGATAAAAATCCTTTAATTATATAGTGAAAATGCATTTGTTCTGTGAAAATCTTCTTCTCTGCTCTTGGGTATTTAGCAGATAAACTAAGTGCATAGTTATGATGAGCAAGAGTGTCTTCCAAAATTAACTTAACTAAGAAATTACTTTTGACCATTTTTTCTAATCAATGTCTTTTTGGAAAGTTTAGGTCACATTCACAAAATCTGAATGGGCAATATAAAAAAAATGCAGCAATAGGTATTATTTTGTGATCTTGCTTACAGTACCTCCAGTTTTATACTTCTATAGATCCTTTACAATATTGTATTATACTCAGGTGACTGTTAAGGCCCTTGGGTCTCTTGTTGTCAGAAAAGCTCACTTGAACGTTTGGCTTAGGTGAGGTAAAATGAGTGACATACTGGGGCAAGTACAGACAAGTAAATAGATCTTTTATATGATTTGCTGCTGAGAACTAGATCAGCTAATTTGTTGATCCCTGATCACCTTATAATATCTCTTGCTTTTGGGCAACATAGGATATCTATCACTTTATTTTGTTTTATTTTATGCATCTATGGACCCTTTACAGTGTTGTACTATAATATACTCATGAATGTTAAGGTTCTTGGGCCTCTTGTTTCATACTTCACTTATTTATTCAGTTTACTCAAATCTACTATTAATCTCTTTATAGAAATTCATCCTTGACTTTGAATGGTCTTTCTGTTTGGATAAATTTCCAGTGTTTTGTTGCTAAATGGTTGAAACAAACATATTTCTCAGACTGTCACCTAGAGAAGTGAATGTTGTTGCTATTGAAACATGAAGAGAGTGATCAATGGCATTTATGCCTGCTGTTCAATCCATTGCATTGATTTGAATAAAATATATTTTAAATCAAAAGCATTAGAAATCACCTGCGCAGATTTTAATCACATGTGTGTAGACCTAGGCTATTTGGTCTTGCAAGCACAGGTGTGTAAACTGTTTGCTAGTGACGCAAGACTGGTGACAGTATTTGCTATGGACATGAAGAACTATACACCACTTCAAAACAAGAGCAGTTTTTTTTTTTTAGAGATCAGCGGAGCACAGTGAAAATTCAAATAAATTAAAAATCGGACATCTTGGATATGGGGTAACCCATATCTATTCTTCTTATTTTATTTTTCAAAATTCTTTGATATGTACATTAATATCGTTTTTCTTTTTGTTGGTGTTGTTCCTGCTGGTGCTGATAATAATCTCATTCTATCAGAAGCCATTTTATAATAACTTCAAACTTGGATTTGTCAAAACCTCTCTATTGTTAACACCTGTACTGATTATTTACCGATACACAGCCTAGGTACTTTACATAGCCATCCGGCATTGTTTACCTAGAGCCAAGCTTGGTGTGTTTGTTTGTTTGTTAACATCCCTCTCAAGAATTTTTCACTCATATTGAGACACCACCACTTCATGATGGAGGGGGGGGGGGGGCTGCAAATTTATACTTAGCATTCAGGGCCATTGATCAATGAGGGATCTTTTTCGTGCCAACATCTGCTGTGACACTGGACCTCAGTTTATACAGTCTCATCCGAAGGACCGGTGTCCGTGTCCCACAGTGGATTCAAATCCGCGACATAAGGATCAGCTCCTTACTCTGCGACTCTAGAGCAGATGCTCTAACCACTGCGCCATGCCGGAGATTTTCAGGCTGCTCAGCAAAAAATTTGGTGGAAAGCATGACCCGCCATGTCATAAAAAATAATCGGGTTAAGGGTAAAAATATCGGCTGTAGCCTGACAATGGAGTGAGTTGGCAACTACCGTATGCATATAGTAAACTCCTGTCTGAATCATATTTTGCACACTGTGAGGCCTAGAAAATAATCCTTGATCAGTTGATGTATCTTGTAGGGAAGGTATATATCTGACCTTTGAGTAGGTCACCAAGACAGACTTCATTTTGAAATATTATAGTTATACATAGTCCAATCATGTGTGAATTATATCTTGCACACTGCATGGTCTACAATCATCAAACTTGGTCAGCTGATACATCTTCGAGAGATGGTATGCTATGATCCAGAAGTAGGTCACCATGCCACATTTTGGAACATTGTCCAATTGTGTCTATATCCTATTTTAAATTGCACTTTGTGTGGCCTAGGATCATCATACTTGGTCAGGTGAGCATTAGGGCTGGGACGATATATCGAAATATCGATAATATCGATTCAATGTGAGGATGATACGCATATTGATACGTATGAAGAAATATCGCAAAAAAATTCTGACTTATGTTTTTCTCTGTTTTCTTAACATTTTGGGTTAAATATATAAAATAAATTAATATGCCAAATATTAATATGAAATACATAATAATTGATACCACTTGGGTAAAATGATTTTGTTTTACAACAGATATACAACTTCTTTGAATAAATTATTCTTATTTGTAAAGAAATGTTTCATTCATTTCACTACAAAAAACATTTTATAACCAATTCAACATATCGTGATACGTATCGTATCGTGGCTCAAATATCGTGGTATGTATCGATATAGAAAAAACTGTATCATCCCAGCCCTAGTGAGCATCTTGGGAAGGTGTTTTGAAACCCAAAAGGAAGTCAACTTGTATGGTTATACATAGTCAAAGTGTTTGGTTCAATGTCTTGCATACAGTGAGGGCTTGAAGCAACAAACTTTGAATTTTATTTTTATCTTTTCTCATAGTGCTCACCTGAGTAACTATGGCCCTTCTGTTCTACATCAGCAGATTCTTTTTCCTATATGTTTTTAGGTCACCTGAGTCACTCAGGTGACCTATTGCTATCCGTTTTTGTTCGTAATCGTGCGTCGTCCGTTAACATTTAAACATTTTCAGCTCCTACTCTGAAACCGCTCAACCAATTTTGGCTTAAAGCATCTATGGGAGAAGGGGGACAACAATTGTGAATTTCATGGTCCCTGCTCCCTGGGGCCTGAGGGGTGGGGCTAAAACCACCAAAATTAATGCAATCTTTAAAAATCTTCTTCTGGACATCAAGCAGTCAAACTGTTGGCATGATTGTAATAAGCATTGAGCCCTCTACCAAAATCGTGAAATTCATAGCCCCAGGGTCAGGGGTTCTGGTGTTAGGGCAGGGCTATATACCGTATAACGGGTATTTTCTGCGGTTGGAAATTTTTGCGATTTAACCCCTAAAAGATAGCAAATTAATTTCTGCGTTTTCAATTTCTGCGGTTGCGTTATACCGCAAAAAATATACTGGGTATGATCACCAAACTCTAAGAATTATCAGATAGCTGCCATGTTTACGTTTTATAAATTCATTGAGACATATTGTTCAAAGGTGCATGGGAACTGGTATTAAGCTATTAAGCTTAATTAAACTACTATCTTTTAGTTAGTCTTTGTAAAATTATGTCGAGTCCCAATTGATATGAATTATTACAGTATCAGTCCACCCAAACAACAATAAAAATCTTTATTCTACATTGTAACAAACATTTTATGCGATCCATTAAAATATTTAAATATATAGATAATTAATGCATCCAAGCCATATTCTAAAAATACACTTATAGTTAATTGCCATCAAAATTAACCTGATGTTTATATTTTAAGCTCAAACAAATAATTGCATAATCAAGTAACCTAAAGTTGACCGTGAACAATCACAGGTGCCATGTGCAATGAGGCGTAACTAATCCTGTCAGTCGTCTGCATTGAGTGAAATTCACGAGACAATCAAGCCACATTGTGTATACAAGCAGTAATTATGGTCTCAAGATAAAACACACGATTGAAAAAAAGTGTTAAAGAAAGAAAGAAAAGCTAATATGTATTGTTTGCAGCTATCGGAGTTTGGACGAATAATTGCGAAATGTCTTTTAGTCAGACCTACATGCATATTCCGTATAAAATAAAGAAATAGGTACAAGAAAATATGGTATTGTATAAAATTATTAAATTATTAAATTGATATTATTTACAGGAACGTTTTGATTCAGTATGTTTTGGACAAATCCTGACATCTAAAATCTTCGAATTCCGATGACATCCGAATTTCTCGCTAACGAGGACGTGTCCAATCATGAGTCTGCGGACGCATCATTTTTAAGAACCTAGCGTCCAAAAGGTTCTTGCGTTAATGAGAATCCTATGACATACGCACAACTCATCATACTTGCATGTATAAAATATATATTTGAAGAAATATTGAAAAATATTTTGCGATTGTAATTTTTGCGGATTTGTCCTATCCGCAAAATTCCGCAAAAATTGGACAACCGCAGAAAATACCCGTTATACGGTAGTTCATATTGGAAAGTGCATTATTTCTTTGAAAATCTTCTTCTCTGCTCCTGGGTATTGAATAAACTAACTATGTACATAGTTATGAAGAGCAAGAGTGCCTCTTCCAAAATTGTGAATTTCATGGTCCCAGGGTCAGGGGCTCTGGTGTTAGGGCGGGGCTCTATTGATTATATAGTTAAAATGCATTAATTCTTTGAAAATCTTCTTTGTTCCTGGGTATTAAATAAACTAACCAAGTATATAGTTATGATGAGCAAGAGTGCCTCTTGCAAAATTGTGAAATTCATGGCCCCAGGGTCAGGGGTTCTGGTGTTAGGGTGGGGCTCTATTGTTTGTTTGTTTGTTTGTATGTTGTTTAATGTCCCTCTCGAGAATTTTTCACTCATATGGAGACGCCACCACTTGCCGGTGGAGAGCTGCAAATTTTGTCCTGTGCTTGGCACTTAGGGATATTGAGCAGTGAGGGGTCTTTTCCGTGCTAACAACTACTGCGACATGGGACCTCGGTTAATATGGTCTCATCCAAAGGACTGGTCTCCACGTCCCACAGTGGGATTCAAACCTGGGGGCTCTATTGATTATATAGTGAAAATGCATTAATTGTTTGAAAATCTTCTTCTCTGCTCCTGGGTATTGAATAAACTAACTAAGTACATAGTTATGATGAATGAGCAAGAGTGCCTCTTCTACAATTGTGAATTTCATGGCTTCAGGGTCAGGGGTTCTGGTGTTAGGGCGGGGCTATATAGATTATATAGTGAAAATGCCTTAATTCTTTGAAAATCTTCTTCTCTGTTCCTGGGTATTAGATAAACTAACCAAGTGTATAGTTATGATTAGCAAGAGTGCCTCTTCCAAAATTGTGAATTTCATGGCCCCAGGGTCAGGGGTTCTGGTGTTAGGGTGGGGCTCTTTTGATTATATAGTGAAAATGCATTAATTCTTTGAAAATCTTCTTCTCTGTTCCTGGGTATTAAATAAACTAAGAACATAGTTATGGTGAGCATGGTTGCCTTTTCAGAAATTGTGAAATTCATGAACCCAGGGTCAGGGGTTCAGGTGTTAGGGCAGGGCTTTTTTGATTATAAAGTAAAATTGCATTAATTCTTTGAAAATCTTCTTCTCTGCTCCTGGATATTAAATAAACTAAGTACATAGTTATGATGAGCATGGCTGCCTCATCAGAAATTATGAATTTCATGGCCCCAGGGTCAGGGGTTCTGGTGTTAGGGTGGGGCTCTTTTGATTATATAGTGAAAATGCATTAATTCTTTGAAAATCTTCTTCTCTGTTCCTGGGTATTAAATAAACTAAGAACATAGTTATGGTGAGCATGGTTGCCTTTTCAGAAATTGTGAAATTCATGAACCCAGGGTCAGGGGTTCAGGTGTTAGGGCAGGGCTTTTTTGATTATAAAGTAAAATTGCATTAATTCTTTGAAAATCTTCTTCTCTGCTCCTGGATATTAAATAAACTAAGTACATAGTTATGATGAGCATGGCTGCCTCATCAGAAATTATGAATTTCATGGCCCCAGGGTCAGGGGTTCTGGTGTTAGGGCGGCGCTCTATTGATTATATAGGGAAAATGCATAAATTCTTTCAAAATCTTCTTCTCTGCTCCTTGGTATTTTTCAAACAAAGGAAGTGCATGGTTATGATAAGGAAGAATGCCTCTTCCAAAATTGTGAAATTCATGGCCGCTGGGTCATGGATTCTTGTGAAAGGGGGGGGGGGGGGCTGTATTGATTATATAGTGAAAATGCATAATTTCTTTCAAAATATTTTTTCTACTACTGGTTATAAAGCAAAGAAACAAGTGTATAGTTATGATAAGCAGGGTGCTTCTTCCAGCATTGTGAGTTCATGATCAATGGGTCAGATGTCTGGTGTAAGGATGGTGCTCTATTTATTTATTAATATAGTGAAAATGCATTTCTTTGAAAATCTTCTATGTTTCTGGGGATGTTCAAGGCAAACAGAGTATAAGTTTTAATATGCAAGGGTATTTTTACCAGATTTTTGAACACCTGGACCATTTAGTCAAGTGTTCTGATCCTGGCCAGGGGTCTATTAACTTGTATTCTGCTGAGCAAAGTTATTCCCCTTTGCCATTCACCTTTGATAATTAATCACTGTAAATAATGTATTTGAAAGGTTAATAGAGTAAGAGAATTATGTAAGAATATTTATTGTATAATACAAAAAATACTTTCATGGTTTTAATGATCAAGTAGACTTGAAAATAATAGAAGAATAAAAATGAGACAAAAATCACTTATCTTTTTAAGTGTTCTTCAAAGGCCAAGAGAGGCCAATGTGAGAAGTAATAATATGGGGCTAAAACATAAGCATTTTGTAATAATAGTCTGCATGGTAATGTGATAAATAGGTTACAGATTATATTCTAGACCAATTATTTTGTTGATGCTAATCATACTATATTTCTTGTTTTTAGGCAACAAAGCTTCATTTATCAGTTTATGGATCCTCTAAATTGTTGTATTGTACTCAGGTGACCATTAAGGCCCTTGGGCCTCTTGTTTGAGTTTTACTCTTAGTACATGATGGAAAACTCTATATACATGCATGATACACTACAACTTTATTCCAATATAGTTGCAAATGACAAGGTCACACCTTGTTACTGTGGGTATGCGTAAAGATAGATATGCTTCATTTGGTTCCAGATATCATGTATCCAAGTGGTTCACTTTATTTTTAGGTCACCTGAGTCACTCAGGTGACCTGCTGCAATCTGTTTTTATCTGTCAGCATGCGTCGGTCATAAACTTTTGAACATTTTCAGCTTAATTCTTCTCTGAAACTGCTGAATCAATTTCAATAAAATTTGGTATAGAGTATCTTTTGGCAAAGAGGGACAAAAATTGTGAATTTCATGGTTGCTTCTCCCCTGGGTCCTGAAGTGTGGGGCCAAAACTATTAAATTTAATGCAATTTTCAAATTTCTTCTTCTCTACTCCTAGACATCAAGCAGTCAAACTGTTGTCATGCTTATAACATACAATGTGTCTTTTACCTAAATTGTAAAATTCATGACCCAGGGTAAGGGGTTCAGGAGTTAGGGTGGGGCTCTATTGATCATTTAGTGAAATTGCATAAATACTTTAAAAATTTTCTTTCTCTACCCCTGTATATTAAACAAAGAAACTAAGTGCATGGTTATGATGAGAAAAGGTGCCTCTTCTAAAATTGTGAATATTACGGCCCCTGGGTCAATGGTTCTGGTGTAAGGGGGAGGGGGGTCTTTGTTTGTTTGTATGTTGTTTAACGTCCCTCTCGAGAATTTTTCACTTATATGGAGACGCCACCACTTGCCGGTGGAGAGCTGCAAATTTTGTCCTATACTCGGGTCTTATGGCCATTGAGTAGTGAGGGATCTTTTTCATGCCTGCACCTACTGTGACATGGGACCTCGGTTTATACAGTGTGACTGGTTCTCCACATCCCACAGTGGGATTTGGACCTGCGACGTAAGGATCAACTCCTTACTATGCGACTCTGGAGCAGATGCTCTAACCACTGCGCCACGCGGGTGACGGGAGGGGGTCTCTATTGATTATATAGTGAAAATGCAATATTTCTTTTAAAATCTTTTTCTTTGCTTCTGGGTGTTTGGTAGATGTACTACATGCATGGTTACAATAAACAAGGCTGCCTTTTCCAAAATTTTGAATATCATGGCCGGTGGGTCAGGGGTTCTGGTGTTAGGGTGGGCCTCTATTGATTATATACATGTATAGTGAAAACGCATTATTTTTTTTAAAATCTTTTTTTCTACTCCTGGGTATGAAGCAAACAAACTAACTGCATAGTTATGATGAGCAAGGGTGCCTCTTCCAAAATTGTGAATTCCATGGCCCCAGGTTTGAGGTGG
Organism: Saccostrea echinata; assembly: GCF_033153115.1. Lineage (NCBI taxonomy): Eukaryota > Metazoa > Mollusca > Bivalvia > Ostreida > Ostreidae > Saccostrea > Saccostrea echinata. The sequence goes on from NW_026889790.1 coordinate 38,197, forward strand.
GACTCTATTGATTATGCAGTGAAAATCCATTAATTCTTAGAAAATCTTCTTCTCTGCTCCTGGGTATTAAACAAACTAATTAAGAACATAGTTATGATGACCAAGAGGGTCTCTTCCAAAATTGTAAATTTCATGGCCCCTGGGTCAGGGATTATGGTGTTAGGGTGGGGCTCTATTGATTATATGTGAAAATGCATTTATTCTTTAAAAAGCTTCTTCTCTGCTCCTGGGTATTAAACAAACTAAGTACTTGTTTTATAAAAAAACAGGGGGGAGGGGGGGGGGGCTCTATTGATAATGAAAATATATTTATTCTTTGAAAATCTTCAACTAAGTGCATAGTTATGATGATGAGGATACCTCTTCAAAATTTGTGAATTTCATGACTCTGGGTTATAGGTTCTGGTGTTAGGGTAGGGTAGTGTTGAATCTGTAGCAAAAATGCATTATTTCTTTGAAAATCTTCTTTGCTCCTGGGCATATCGGAGGCACACAGAGTAAAAGTTTAATTAGCAAGGGTATTTTTACCAGATTTTTGAACATCTCTACCATTTGGTCAAGTGTTCTGGTCCTGGCAAGGGCTCCATTAATTTGTATTCTACTGAGAGAAGTTATTCCCCTTTGCCATTCACTTTTGATAATTAATCACTGTAAATAATGTACTTGAAAGGTTAATAGAATAAGAAAATTCTGCAAGAATTTTTATGCCCCAGGATTGAGAGATCCCAGGGGTGTATTGTTTTTGTCATGTCTGTCTGTTTGTCCGTTTGTCTGTCTGTCTGTTGTCAACTTTAACCTTTTGATTGTTTGGAACTATGACTTTCATATTTCACATGTGTATTCCTTGTGACAAGACCTTTCTTTGGGTACCATCATATTTGACTTTGGAGTTTGACCCATATTTGCAAAATTTTATGAGACTTAAACCTTGGCCATAACTTCTGAATAGTTGGTGCTTGGGGTTTCAAACTTCACATGTGTATTCTTTGTGACAAGGCCTTCCTTTGGATACCAACAACTTTGACCTTTTGACCTTGACCTTTGAGTTTGACCTACTTTTGAAATACTTTAACCTTGGCCATGACTTTTGAAAAGTTGGTGCTTGGGGTTTCAAACTTCACATGTGTGTTCCTTGTGACAAGACCTTCCTCTGGATATCAACTTCTTTGACCCTTTGACCTTGACTTAGGAGTTTGACCTACTTTGAAAAACTTTAACCTTGGCCATAACTTTTGAATGGTTGATGCTAGTGCTTTCATACTTCACATATGTAATCCTTGTGACATCACCTTCCTTTGGATACCAACAACTTTGACCCTTTGACCTTGACATAGGAGTTTGACCTACTTTTGAACAGGGTTGGGCGGGAAATACCAGTGGTGGGAATTACCAGTGGTAAATACCGGTATTTCCTGTCTCGGGAAATACTACAAATTTTCTCTAAACTGGGAAATATTGGGTAATACTGGGAAATACTAAGTTATTAGAGTTTTATATTTCTCTAATTCATTCAATCTTATACAAAATTTAAAAATAAAATAAACATAAAACCAGAAGATGAATAATATGGAATATGTCTCAAATTGCTATGTAACATATTCAGAATGTATCACCTACACCAGGTCCCATACCCAAAAGCATTCTGAAACATTTCCCTGGCTGTACAAAAACTGAAGTTTTTCAATTCAAGTTTCTTTTCAGTTTTGTAAAATTATTAAGTTTATTAATTATAAATCCAAGAACAACAAAAAAAACTTGTTTTCATCCTTCTATAAACACTGTAGTTATTACAAACAATCATGTTGTTTTAACAAATTGCTCTGGACAGTTTTGTGCTCCTGTTTTGAGAGATAATTACTTTGAGTAAAACTAAAGGCTTCTTCTCAGATTTGATATTCATACCATACTCTACATTTAAGAATTTTCTTAGATCCTTTTTTAGTTATATAAAAAACCAATTGGGATCTTTGTGTTCATTTCATGGACCTTTATAGACTACATCTGACTCAAGCACTCATGATTGGTATATGAATATACTGTGTTATGATTACATGTATATAAAATGAATTACTTGGAAACCAGAATTTTTTAAATCGGGAACAGTGATACCAGGTAGATATCTTAGCCAATAAGGTGTACTACATGTCAATATGAATGAAATATGTACCTATTTCTTATTTCCCAGTATTTCCCGGGAAATACCAGTAATTCCCGGTAATTACCAGTATTTCCCACCGTCCTGGGAAATATGAGTATTTCCCAGTTTTTTGCCAACCCTGCTTTTGAAAAACTTTAACCTTGGTCATAACTTTTGAATGGTTAGTGCTAGGGCTTTCATACTTCACATTTGTAATCCCTGTGACAAGACCTTCCTTTGGATACCAACCACTTTGACCTTGACGTTTTACTTACTTTTAAAAAACTTTAACCTTCGCCATAACTTTTGAACAGTTGCAGCTAGGTCTTTCAAATTTCACAGGTATATTCCTCGAGACAAGACCTTTCTTTGGGTACCAACACTTTTTATCTTTTGGCCTGGATTTTGACTTGCATTTGAGAAACTTTAACCTTCGGCATAAGCTGCCATACGGGGGCATCATTGTTTCACAAACACATCTTGTTTTATTGTATAATACAAAGAGTACTTTTGTAGGTTAATGATTAGGTAGACTTGTAAATACTAGATAAATAAAAATGAGACAAAAATAACTTTTCTTAATATTCTTCAAAGAGCAAGAGAGGCCAATGTGAAAGGTTATAACCTTTTTATATGGGGTTAAAAATAGTGCAGAAGCACTACTAGTTTGTTATTAGTTTGCATTGTGATAGGGAGAAATAGGGGACAGATTAAAACTTAATTTATGAGGTGTTACTGAACCCTAGACTAATTATTTCATTAATCCTGTCTGATCATCCCATTTCTCTTTTGGGCAACAAAGCTTCATCTATCAGTTTATTTTATACTCTATAGATCCTCTAAATGCTTGTATTATACTCAGCAGGTGACCGTTAAGGCCCTTGGGCCTCTTGTTTATCATTTAGAGTCAGAGTTTTAAAATTTTCTAGTGAATTTATAAGTATGTTGTATAATTGTCAAAAGATCTTTTAATAATACTACTGATAAATGTCTTCTTGATGTCTTGTTCAAACTCAGAAGACATCAAAACTCTGGGTGACCATTTTGTAAGTTTTCATTAAGGTCTTACGTCTCAACAGAAGACCTTCTTGTTATTCTTAGGTTTCTTTTCCACTATTATTGTTTTTTTTTCTTACTGATTTTGTGTACAAGATTTCTCCGAAACAGTTCACTTGATTGCCATGAAACTTTTAGATGTAATAAGCATTAAATTAAAAAGATCTAGATTATATATTTATTTTGTCGACATCACTTCCGATTAAGGCCGATTTTCTGTTTTTTAAATGACATTTAGTCCAGGTGTTCTCAAAAATGATTGAAGATAGTCATGAAACTTTGTCATAAATCTTCATTTTTTGATCAAAATTTTGTAAAGGCTTTATAATCTCAGTAAGTAATTCATGAATCTTTAATATTAACTGTTTTTCAAGACATTTAATGACATTTTCATATTTCCATGTATATGATATCATGTTATCAGAATGTGATATGGTATGCCCCTTTTCTCAGCAACATTTGAAGAGTCATGAAGGATTTAGGGATGATAGATCTTGATTAGTAGATATGCATAATGGGGTTCATTTTTTTCTGCCGTCACTTCCGTTGTCCACTGCAAGTAGTTTTAAAATATTGAATTTTTCAGTGTTTTACTTTTATAACAAATGTAGGTTTTTATGACACAGTCTTGAAGAGTGTTTCAAGTTATATACTTCGACTGGAAGTATAGTTCATCCAATCCAGAAGTAGTCTAAAAAATTAGTATTTTTCATAGAAACTTTCAAGGATGATTCCTACATGTTCAATCTGTAGTTTTCATTCATTCTGAGCACTTCAGGTCAAGCTGGAAGTGAATTAAAAAGAACCAGAAGTACTTTCAAAATTAATTGATCTGGTCTCCAGTCTGTTTCTAAATATATATTTATTTTAAGAAATTCTACAGAAGACCCCTAGTCTTCTGTCCCCAAATCTAGTTTTTCTTTTCTCTTTTTTTGTTCTTCTTGCAGGGATTAGGACATATATGTTCCTTGAAACAAATTCTGATAAGTTTTGTATAAGAAAGTTGATTATTAAATATTCTTCAAAGATATATCATACTTATGACATCTTTACTCCATTTGCAGCGGAGTATGCTTTTTGCATAACTCAGAACTTCTGTCTTCTCAAAGAGGAACTTCCAGTCACTGAAGATGCTAGAATAATGGTGGATCAGATGTATGGCTTCCTGGACGAAACAAACATTTCTGACATTAACTACTTTACCAGTGCAAGACAGAAGACATCTAAACTGCTGAAAATACTTTTAATGAAAGGGAAATCTGCATGCAAGGAACTCTTCAGGGTTATGGAAGTAGATTTGAATAGAGAGGACCTGATATGCAAAATGAAGGAAAAGAGTGCTGAAATGGAAAAAAGAGGTTTTGATTTATATTTCTTATACTAGTTTTAAATTATGAAAATAAAAAAACAAGAGAATGAAAATTCATTGTATGGTAACAAAAGTTATTCAACCTACTTGTACAGTTTATTCTGTGGTAATTTAGAAATCATGGCGGTATAACAAATTTGGCGAAGAATTGAATTCCTGCATATGGGGAGAAATGGAGTTACTGTTTTTTTTTTTGTACTGTACAGTATGAAATAAGGAGATCTTGGGAATATTTTAAACACATCATGCACCTTTAAATTTCTTCCTTTTCTGATAAAAATTTTATGATTGTGCATAAAGTTTTGTTTTAAAAAGAAACTAGTTTTAAAAAAAAACATGTCCATTTGAATTATTATAATTTTTCAAAATATATTTTCAATAATTTTGTCTTCTTTTAAATTTCTTTTTGCTTCTTCAGAAAAATGAAAAATTTTTAAATTGTTAAAAATTCTGGAATTCGACGATCGCCAAGTCAAAAGTGCCAATCAAAAATTTTAGGCACCATGGCGACTAAATTAGTCACCAATTAGAGCCCTGGAAATGACAGTTGTCTTACATGCATGTCAATCTCTTGCCGCTGTCTTTGTGTCTGATGTTTGGGGGGGGGGGGGGATGTACTATGGAAATTATAATGGAACGCTTCGTGTATTATAAATCTATCAGACAGCATTTATTTTTTTTTTGGTCAAACCATGCAAATGGCGAGGGCATATAGTGTTTTTTATCCCTCTACCATAAAATGGCCGGGGGCATATATAGTACATGTATTACCTTGTTCCGTCATTCTGTCATTCCTTCATCATTGACTTTCCATTCATTATCTCGGCAACAGTTGCACACATTCAACTCAAATTTGACATATGGATACGTCCTAGGAATACGCAGGTCAAGATTGAATTTAGTCATGGTCCGATGATTTTTGACAGAGTTATCCCTCTTGAACTTAGAAAAAATAAGTAATTTTCAGTTTCTGCTCTCTTACTTTTGTAGGGATGTATGTATAAGATTGATATTGCATATGCAGGTATTTTACCAGAAAAATACAGATTTAGTTTGAATTTGGTCGTGATCTGATGAATTTTGACAGAGTTATCCTTTTTGAACTTAGAAAAAATAAGAAATTTTTAGTTTCTACTCTCTAACTTTTTCAGGGATGTATGTAAAAGGTTGAAATTAGATATGCAGGTATTTTACCAGAAATTACAGGTCAAGTTTGAATTTGGTCCTGGTCCGATGATTTTTGACAGAGTTATCCCTTCTTGAACTTAGAAAAAATAAGAAATTTTTAGTTTCTACTCTCTAACTTTTGTAGGGATGTAGGTATTAGGTTGAAATTGCATATGCAGGTATTTTACCAAAATTTACAGGTCAAGTTTGAATTTGATTGTGGTCTGATGATTTTTTGACAGAGTTATCCCTCTTGAACTTAGGAAAAAATAAGAAATTTTCAGTTTCTGCTCTCTAACTTTTTCAGGGATGTATGTAAAAGGTTAGAATTGCATATGCAGGTATTATACCTGAAAATACAGGTCAACTTTGAATTTGGACATGGTCTGATGATTTTTGACAGAGTTATCCTTCTTGAACTTAGAAAAAATTAGAAATTCTCAGTTTCCACTCTCTTTGAGGGATGTGTGTATAAGGTTGAAATTCATATGCAGGTATTTTTCCAGAAAAACAGGTCCAGAAGAGATGAAATTTATGTGAAGGCTTCATTAAATGGTGTAGAATCATATTTATTCAAATCATGACACAATGAGTTAGGGGCCACAATGGGTGATCAAATTTTTACTATATAATAGGCATAAAAATCTGTAAAAATCTTCTCAAGAACAGCAAAGCAATGATTAGTCATATTTATTTAGAAGCATCTTCAAGTAGAACAGCAGGACCATAGTTACTCTGGTAAGCATTGTAGCCCATGGGCCTCTTGTTTCTTATTCTTTTCATTTTATTTCATTCTAGTTAAGTTTTCTATATACTATCAATTAGTATAATGCAAATTCTGATATCCTTAATTGATACACAATAAAGAAATGTATGGCTCATCTTAAGAATTTCTTTCAATTAGGAATTCCTGTATTGGACCCCATATTGAGGAGTCTACAGATCTCTTGTCTAGAGGATCATAAAACTTTTCTGCTTGAAGAACTGGAGCCTCTTGAACTCTGTGACCTTTTGTTTGAGGAGAGTGCAATAGACATTCCTGATCATGACAGAATTACAGAGACAAACAAAATTTCTAAGCAAATCCAACGTTTCTTGGAAACAGTAAAGAAAAATGAAAATAACTGCTTTCATTTTTTACTGTTTATTCTGAAAAAAAAAGGATATAGTGAAATTCTTGAGGAGCTTGATAAGGATGACTCAGGAGCTAAAGGAGCTGGTAGGTATCTCTATAATTGCAGTAATTTAAACCATTTATGTTAGATACCATTCTAATTTATCAAGAAGTAGTTATTTCTTTACTCTTGGACATTTAGCAAGCAAACTGTTTGCATTATTATGAGTATGAGTTCATGGTTAACAGAATATGGTGGTATGTTGGTATGCAGTTGGTCTTATATTATACACTAGATATTTTAAAATCTACTATACTCATGGACATGCTGCAGGCAGACTTTGCGATGCTTATATCAAACACTTTGCATTCTACTAAAAATTCTTGAGCCCTCTTGAGCATATAGCCCTTTACCAAAATTGTGAAATTCATGGCCCCAGGGTCAGGGACATTGGAGTTAGGACAGGCTCTATTATAATCATATAGTGAAACTGCAAAATATTCTTTAAAAATCTACATGTATGTATGTAGGACTCCAAAGTCTGATGGTGACGCCAAAGTCAGATGATCTTGCTGAAGTCCGATGGTCTGCGCCAAACCCTGATGGTTTGATGTGGGTACGGACGCCAAAGTCCAATGGTCATGCTAAAGTCCAGTGGCTCATTTCCTATGATACACATGCGCTAAAGTGTGATGGTCTGACATGCCAAAGTCCAATGGTGCGGAGAAACAAATAACATTATGACATCACAATATTTTGTCGACAATTCTCTACGCCATTGTCCGTTATTCAAAACGAATAATTTAGGGTGCATCATCGCATACAATTTGACTGATTTTACTTGTTGTTTGTACACACCTGAGTTATAAGGATTAGTCCTTGCACACTACTTGGCTGATAAGGTTTAGTCCTTGTGCACAATTACACTGATTATAGGATGGGTTGCACCCACCTGACAGATAAAAGAGTTAATCCTTGTACACTATTCGATTGAATAGTTTTAGTCTCGCATCCCGAAAGAGGGTTGACTGATTAGGGTTAGTTTCCCTCCCATCCATGATGTTACAGACTTTTCGACCGATTAAGAGTAGCCTCACACACATGCAAGGGATTAGGGTCAGCCTCGCACCCACCCGAGAGATTAGGGTTAGCCTCGCACCCATCCTAGAGGTAAGGGTTAGCCTCACAACCTCTTAAGAAATTATGGCTAGTGTTACAATTATATTTTTTGCGTATTTTAGGGAAACCATATTACTTTGGCATTTAAATACTTAAAATTCATTTAATTTATTTTAAACCATTTTACCTTGGTGTGGGGCAGCATCTCAATTTGGTGCAGAAGTACTATGATGTCGTAAAAAATAATTATTTTTCTGCACCATCGGACTTTGGTGTGTCAACCATCGGGGTTTGGCGCAGATCATCGGACTTCGGTGTGACCATCGGCTTTGGAGTCCCATCACACTTTGGAGTCCCACATATATTTAGCAGATAAAGTAGATAAACCAGGTGCATGGTTATGAAGAACAAGGGTGCCTCTTCCAAAATTGTGAAATTTGTGACCCAGGGTCAAGGCTTCATGTGTGTGTGTTTTTTGGGGAAGGGGCTCTATTGAATGTCCTTATATGCAAGAAAATTTGATGTGATGAATTTTTGCAAGTGATGCCCCTTTTTAGGTCACCTGGTTCACTCAGGTGACCTCTTGCTATCTGTTTTCGTCCGTCATCCTGCAGTGTGTGTCGTGCGTTGTGTTAACATTTAAACATTTTCAGCTTCTTCTCTGAAACTGCTCAACCAATTTCAACCAAATTTTGCATATATCATCTATGGGTAAAGGGAAACAAAAATTGTGAATTTCATGGTCCTTACCCCCTGGGGCCTGAGGGGTGGGGCTGAAACCACCAAAATTAATGCAATCTTTAAAATTCTTCTTCTTTACTCCTGGACATCAAGCAGTCAAACTGTTAGCATGATTGTAATAAGCATTGATGAGCCCTCTGCCAAAATTGTGAAATTCATAGCCCCAGGGGTAGGGGTTCTGGTGCTTAAGGGTGGGGCTATATAGATCATATAGTGAAAGTGCATTATTTCTTTGAAAATCTTCTTCTCTGCTCCTGGATATCAAATAAACTAACTAGGTACATAGTTATGAAGAGCAAGAGTGCCTCTTCCAAAATTGAAAATTTCATGGCCCCAGGGTCAGGGGTTCTGGTGTTAGGGCAGGGCTCTATTGATTATATAGTAAAATTGCATTAATTTTTTGAAAATCTTCTTCTCTGCTCCTGGGTATTAAATAAACTAACTTAGTGCATAGCTGTGATGAGCATGGTTGTGTCTTCCAAAATTGTGAATTTCATGCCCCTGGATCAGGGGTTCTGGTGTTAGGGTGGGGCTCTATTGATTATATATTGAAAATACATTAATTCATTGCAAAATCTTCTCTGCTCCTGGGTATTAAATAAACTAACTAAGAACATAGTTATGGTGAGCATGGCTGCCTTTTCAGAAATTGTGAATTTCCTGGCCCCAGCTGGGTCAGGGGTTCTGGTGTTAGGATGGGGCTGTATTGATTATATAGTGAAAAATGCATTAATTCTTGAAAGCCTTCTCTGCTCCTGGATATTAAATAAACTAAGTACATAGTTATGATGAGCATGGCTGCCTCGTCGGAAATTATGAATTTTGTGGCCCCTGGGTCAGGGGTTCTGGTGTTGGGCTTTATTGATTATACATGTTGTATAGGGAAAAGGCATAAATTCTTTCAAAATCTTCTTCACTGCTCCTGGGTATTTATCAAACAGAGGAATTGCATGGTTATGATAAGGAAGAATGCCTGTTCCAAAATTGTGAAATTCATGGCCCCTTGGTTAGGGGTTCTGGTGAAGGGGGGGGGGGGTCTATTGATTATAATTTCTTTCAAAATATTTTTTCTACTTCTGGTTATAAAGTAAAGAAACAAGTGTATAGTTATGATGAGCAAGAGTGCTTCTTCCAGAATTGTGAGTTCATGGTCAATGGGTCAAATGTTCTGGTGTAAGGATGGTGCTTTATTTATTTATTAATATAGTGAAAATGCATTTCTTTGAAAATCTTCTATGCTTCTGGGGATGTTCAAGGCAAACAGAGTATAAGTTTTAATATGCAAGGGTATTTTTACCAGATTTTTGAACACCTGGACCATTTAGTCAAGTGTTCTGGTCCTGGCCAGGGCTCTATTAACTTGTATTCTGCTGAGCAAAGTTATTCCCCTTTGCCATTCACCTTTGATAATTAATCACTGTAAATAATGTATTTGAAAGCTTAATAGAATAAGAGAATTATGCAAGAATATTTATTATATAATACAAAAAGTACTTTCATAGTTTTAAAATTGGAAATAATAGATGAATAAATATGAGACAAAAATAACTTATCTTTTTAAATGTTCTTCAAAGGCCAAGAGAGACCAATGTGAGAAGTAATAATATGGGGTTAAAAAATAGACATTTTGTTAATAGTCTGCATGGTAATAGTGATAAGGGTGGGGGGGATAGATACTAGACCAATTATTTTGTTGATGCTAATCATACTATTTTTCTTGCTTTTGGGCAACAAAGCTTCATTTGTCAGTTTATGGATCCTGTAAATTGTTGTATTGTACTCAGGTGACCGTTTAGGCCCTTGGGCCTCTTGTTGAATTATGCTGTGTACAGTACCAACCAGACCCAACCTGACACCAGAGCAGTCCAAGAAAGCAGACTGATTTGGGACTGCTGTAGGACTGCTCTGGGACCGCTGTGGGACTGCTCTGGGACTGCTGTGGGACTGCTCTAGAAAGCAGACCCAGCAGTCCCAGCAGTCCCTGGGACTGCTTTCTGGGACTGCTTTGTTCACTCATGCGTGAAAAAGGTTCTGAGTGACATGATAGCTCCGCCCCTTGTGTATTCTGAATTTGCAGCTCCTTGTTGTTGTTTTGTTTACTTTTTGCAGAGAGGTGTTTAAGATAAAAGCAAATATGAAAAAAAAAAACAAGTATTAATTTCTTACAAAAATTAAATAAATAGAGATAGTTATACATGTAATTACTAAATGTCTTCAGAGGTCTGTAAATTTACACAATTGTAGTCTAGAATTCATTTTAAGAAAATAAAAGTAGTTAAAAAGGGAAGTCAGGGGATAATTTTTATCCCTTAAATTAAACTTCAATACAGGTGTTTGAAAAAAAAATATTTAGCCCTATTTAATAAATTAATGCTGTCAAATTACATATGTACTCAAAGTTTGCATTAGCACTATTTAAAAAAACAAAAACAAAAAACAAACAAACTTGTCATTTCAGTAAGATACATGTACATGTATTCAGAGGAACGTACTGTACTGGATTTTTTTTCTTCATTGAAAAAGCTAATACCATGCTTAAAAAAGAGCACTCCATGCTATTTTTTACCACCCTCAAATAAAACCTAACAATTTATTTAATGACCATGAAATAAAATTATTCTACCATTCTTCTGACACATAAACAATGTGAACAATTATTTGGGGATTTATTATTGAATTAGTTTTTAATTTATGAACAAGTCATTAAAAGAGTACATGTATTTAAAAAATAAACATTTGAAAATATCGGGAATTGTGACTTGTTTCTTATTTCTTTTGTTTGTGTTTACCTGGCCGGTTAATACAATATATAATGGGATTGTATAAAATGGTGTCAACACCTGAGGTTTCAATCGCCTTTGGGCATAATAAGCAGAAAGTCAATGCATGTTATTTGGGTATCAGTGTTACACATCACTGAACACGCTGGTCAACATTGACACCAATTTCAATCTATGTCCTGCAAAAAATCTTAGTTTAAATAATTGTGTATAAATTTATGTCGGGATTAATTAATTTTGAACATAATCTGAGGGTTCCATTTGCGTGATTTACAGATGTACACTCGAACATTTATATAATAAAACACTTAAAACTAAGAATCTAAACATATTTAAATTGGGAAAATAATCATGACTGAAATATAATACTTGGCAATGTTTAACAAAGAATTTTTCAAAAGCTCCAATACTTAAGAAAAATGCATTCAGAGTATAGTATGGGAATCGGCTTTGCTCTATAATTATCATTATCTATTTAAAGCTAATTCTGGTATAAAATAAACAATTCAAGTTTTAAATTAATTTTCTATATAAAAAAAATAAATATGAAAACCAATATCAACCACAAAAAATAAAGAAATTGCTTTATTTTGGTTAAAAATTAATATACCAAATAATCGTGTTTAAATATTCATGTAATTAATAGATGTGAACGTCTTCTTCATTCAATAATTATAATTTGTTTCTATACATGTACTGTGATTTTCTTAACAGTTCAGAAATGACTGTTGCGTAAGAATTGTAAATATTTGTTGATACTACTCAGAAAGAATTGCTCATCAATTTCAACTGCCTTTTTTATAGTTACATTGTTTATTGGTAATCTCATTCTGAGTAAGCTCCGCCCATTAAATTAATTAACCCCGCCCACTGGGACTGCTTTCTGGGACTGCTGGGACTGCTCTGGGACCGCTCTGGGACTGCTTTAGCAGTCCCAGAAAGCAGTCCCCGGGACTGCTTTGTGTCAGGTTGGGTCTGGTTGGTACTGTATTTGCAGTGCACCATGCCATTCATTATATGTGTTGCATTGTCAAGGTTTGGGGGTGCGTGGGGTATGTGAGCTTGCTCACTTCTTTTTTCATTTTTTCAAAATTATGAATCCCATGGCCCCTAGCTCAGGGGTTTTGGTGTTACGGGAGAGCTCTGTGGTTCTGATAGCAAAAATGCATAAATTCTTTAAAGATCTTCCACTGTGCCACTCGGTATTTAGCAGGCAAACTAATTGTATGGTTATGATGAGCGAAAGATGCCTCTTCCAAATTATAAAATCCATATCCCCTGGGTCAGGGGTTTTGTTGAGTATATAGTGAAAATGCATTAGTTTTTTAGCTCACCTAAGCTTAAAGCTCAAGTGAGCTTTTCTGATCACCTGTTGTCCGTGGTTTGTCCGTCCGTTTGTCTTGCTGTCCATTCATCTGTAAACTTTTCACATTTTCAACTTCTTCTCAATAACCACTGGGTTAAATTTAACCAAAGTTGGTACAAAGCATTTTTGGGTGAAGGGGAGTTTAAATTCTTAAAATGAAGGGCCAAGCCCCCTTACAAGGGAAGATAATTGAGAAAAGACAAAAATAGGGTGCGGTCATTAAAAAATCTTCTTCTCAAGAACCACTGGGCCAGAAAAGCTGAAACTTATTTGGAAGTATCCTGGGATAGTGTAGATTCTAAATTATTCAAATCATGACCCCCGGGGCTAGGTGGGGCCACAGTAAGGAATCAAAGTTTTACATTGAAATATATAGGAAAAATCTTTAAAAATCATCTTCTCAAGATCCACAGGGCCAGAATAGCTGAAACTTATATGGAAGTATCCTGGGGTAGTGTAGATTCTAAATTGTTCAAATCATGATCCCCGGGGGGAGGGTGGGGCCACAATAGGGAATCAAATTTTTACATTGAAATATAATAGAAATTTTTAAAATTTTCTTCTGTAGAACCACTGGGCCAGAAAAGCTGAAACTTGATATGTGGAAGCTTTCTGGAGTAGTGCAGATTCTCAATTGTTCAAATCATAGGTGGGGCCACAATATGTATTACAAGGGGGAAAATATGGTGAAGAACAGCAGGGACAAAGTTACTCAGGTTAGCGTTGTGGCCCATGGGCCTCTTGTTTTTAAAAATCTTCTCTGCCTCTACAACCAAAGGGGCTAAGCTCTTTTTGACCCCAAACTCTTTGTACCCATTATGGGAATGAAGAGTTCAGATTTAAAACAGGCTTAATTTAATCCCCAGTTGGAACAACCATAAAACAATTACATTTCCACAATATTCAGACCATAGAAATTTGCAGTAAAATTTCATTTAGCAAGATGGCGGAGTTCTTTCTTAAGCTATTTTAAACAGGTCGGGTACACTACCTTTTATGGAAGGCACTTTTCAACACGTGACAGTGTTTTCATCAAACCCATTCTCCAATCAATTGAATGAGTCGCAAAGCATGACGGTCTACTATGTGTTTACAATTCAATAGTGACATGTGGTTTTCGTCAGTTTACTGCATAATATTTACTTGGTCACTGGAAAAACCGTACAGCTTCTTTTTAACTTTATAATGCTGAAATTGAAAGATTATATTCCAAAGACACTGTTCCATGCTCACATTTGATATTTGAATTGTTTTAGGTGGTTAATAGTTGCTTCAAATACCGTACAAACGCATTGACGTTTGCTTGTGCATAAAAACATTTTGATGATATTGAGGAGTTGAATAATAATTGCACACCTTCTACTGCTGTCTAAAGCTATGTTAATGTATATCACTTGAAAAAACACACTCAATGTTTTATCAACACAATAGCACCTATGTCTCTTTGAACAATGGTTTACGCCAATGTATTACAAGTTGATATATATAGGCTTCATAATGTAAATTTTGTAAATAGAAATGGAAGCTTATACATCATTTTCAATATTTCTTTCCTGAATATCAGAAAAGAGTTGAAAATAAGTTTCCAAGGAACAATTCAAGTTGATCTTCATTTTCAACACAACTGAGTTCGTATTGATACTTGTAGAAGCCCATAATGCACTACGACTCATTCAACAATCAGTAAACATATAGCAAATTTACATGCAAATTTACAGTACAGGCCACGAGTTTTCCCCGAAAAACACGGGGCCCCGTGGACCGAAAGTCCACGCTTTAGCGTGGACCTCGACCAATGTCAGCGTCTTTGAAGTTAGGGTGTCTGTGCACCGTGTAACACGGTGTGTACGCGTGGTGTATCACAGTGTCCCATTACGATATCAAGCAGAACTTATAATAAAAATTTTTCCTTTCTTAATTTAATCAATTATAAGAATTTCCTTTGAAATCAGATATTTTTCACTTTTTTCTTAAATATTATACAATTATGGACTCTTTCGGTGGTGAATATGGTTTGTTATTCACCAGAAAAATATCAATATTGACCGAGGAGATATTAATAACGATATACATATGTTTGAACAAATAAGATGCCATAAAATCTAAGATCCACGTGCTCTTGTCCAGCGAAATACAAACTCTTCAAAATATGTTCGTACATCCATGTAAGTCACGTTTCAAAAACCTAACTATATAAGAGAAAAAATATGTTCAATAGTCAGACTATTATTATACGGTATGTGGTATTTATCAGATGCATGCCTATTGGTTTATTTTATAAATCATTTTCTACGTAAAAAGATTTTTAAAAAAAAATATGCATCTAAATAAGTAAAATTTAAAAAACGTATCAGATACACACACATGAACTCTGCTCTCTGATTATATTACTCGGCGAATTATACATGTACTTTTGATTAAGGATTATTGCTGGTAACTCAAATCTGCTTTTTAACTACTGTACAAATATTACCTTATTCTGAGATTATTTTATGAAAAATGTGTCGTACGGTTTGCGAAAAAAAAAAAAATCAATTAGCGAATGTATAGAACAAAGCTTCTCATGGTCAAAGTATTATCATGGTTTTAAGGAAGAAAATGTGTAGTTATAACCAAAAAAAAAAAAAAAAAAAATACCCAGCCTCTTTCAAGCTGCATGCATTATGTTTGCTACCCCCCCCCCCCCCCCCCCCCCCCCCGCTTCGAAAGTCTGTGGATTTACATGTATATGTTACGTTATGGTGAAATAAAACAGTCATAATCTAACTGTTTACATGTACATGTTTATATGTGTCTGAAAAAGGATAATTTACAAGTAAGTTTCAAATCGTGTGGTAGACTGGTGGTGTAACCCGGTAGATGAATTCGGCTGGAAGTCACTTGAGTGTGTTATACACATCATATGGTCAGGACGGAAGAATTTGAAAGGTGTGATAAACACACAACGCCCCAGCCCTCCGGCTCTGTCCAGATATATTTTAAAGAAAGGTGTGAACTCGGAACTGACCATAAGAATGTTTCAAATCACAAGAGAAATACTTTCCGCGTAAACAAACTTTCAGGGCCACCTAGCGATTTTGATTGACAGGTAGAGCACGAGGATTTCGTGTGTTACGGAGAACAAATTGATTGAACATTTGTAACTGAGTTGAATATAAAACGAAGTTACGGAATTTAAATAGTATTATATAATCATTATGGTTAATTGTGACTTTGGTAAATAAATGTAAATAAAACGAAGAATTAAATTTATAAGAATCTCTCTCTCTCTGACATTGTTTCTTTACACACTTTTCATTTAAATAAAAACTTACCGTATTAAATACTTACACTGAAAGGATTTTAAAACAAAAGCATAAATACTAGTTTATGAAAAGATAAAGTCAATTGTCTGTTACGAGAAATACTCTTAGGCATTATAAAAACGAAGATTTTTTTTTTTTTAGTTTTATGCGAAATGAAGTCTCTCTCTCTGACATTGTTTCTTTGCACACTTTTCAATTAAAGAAAAAATTATTACATACTTACACTGAAAGGCTTTTCAAAATACTAGTTTATGAAAATTTTACGAGAAATACGCACATTATTGTACAGAGGGATTTCGTGTTTTTGCTGTCGATTCTCGCTTATAAATTCAGAATAATACAAGATTAACACAATAAATGTGCTCTACTCAGGAATATAAAATTAATGCTTTGATGGTATACTAAAACAACTGCAGCTCGGGTTGTATACTACATGTAATGCAGCTCGATGGAGTCTTTCTTCGTTGCATGAACACATAAAATTGAATTCTTCGGACATTAAAAATTTCAATCCAAATTATAATTTTAAAAAATAACTAAATAACTTAACGAAATGCGAACTTCTAGACGTATGATAACCGATTTTTTAATCCTACTTCATATACGTGTCATTAGTTCGATTCAGACCACAGTCAGTGTCTTCTAGATTTTAAAACGATAATTATACATATAAATCAAAGTGATTAATTGTTTTTAAATTTTAAAGTTTTTATCAGAACCAAACGATTTTCTCTGTAATGTTATGGACACGGTGCGGCACGGAGGGTATTTTCCGGACACGGTGCGACACGGGGAGCATTAGCTGGGATTTTTCTAGACACGGTGCGGCACGGTGTGCCTACCTGTGTATTTCAAATCCACACACATCGTGCTACACCGTGTACACGGTGTAACACAGACCATTTCACACGGTGTGTTTTCCACCGTGCGACGGGGAAAACTCGTGGCCTGTACTGTATGCTGACATCAGAAAATTTAGTGGTCTCAACCTGTTAAAGTAATTAGCCCTTTCTGTTACATTGCCCTGCAGGGGTATTGGTTCTATTAGGACAGTTTTATCAGGTCACCTGAGTCACTCAGGTGACCTATTGCTCTCTATTTTCATATGTCGTCGTGCATCGTCTGTTAACATTTGAACATTTTCAGCTTCTTCTCTAGAACCACTGAACAAATTCCAACCAATTTTGGCATACAGTATAAATGAGTAAAGGGGAACAAAATTTGTGAATTTCATGGTCCCTGCCCCCATGGGGCCTGAGGGGTTGGGCTAAAGCAATCAAAATTAGTGCTATCTTTTTAAAATTTTCTTTACTCCTGGACATCTAGCAGTTCAACTGTTGTCACGATTGTAATTAAAGATTTATGCATTTATTCTTTGAAAATTTTCTTTTCTGATCCTGGGTATTTAGCAAACAAATGTAGTGCATAGTTATTATGAGTAAAGATGTCTCTTCCAAAATGGTGAATTTCATGGTCCTTTGGTCAGGGGTGCTATATAGTGTTATGGTGTGGCTCTATTAATTATATTGTGAAAATTCATAAATTCTTTAAAAAAACTTTCTCCCCCTTGTATATTTAGCAGATAAACTACAGCCATAATTATGTTGAACAAGGGTGCCTCATCCAAAAATGTGGCCCCTGGGTGAGGAATTCTGGTGGTAGGGCAGGGCTTTATTGATTATATGGTGAAAATGTATAAATGATTTTTTGATCTAGTTTAAGATTTATTTAGGAATACTAGACTATTATATTTCTCTTGCTTTTGGGCAACATAATTTATCTTTCAGTTATTTTATTTTGTACTTCTATGCACCTTTACGGTGTTGTATTTATACTCAGGTGACCCTTAAGGCCCTTGGGCCTCTTGTTTTGTTTTCACTGACATTGAATGACTTAAGAGAAAAAATATCTTAGTTCTGATTCAAGTATACTAGAAGCTTAATTTAAGTCAGTGTTTCTTGCATAAATTTTTATACCCCCAGATCGAAAGATCCTGGGGGTATATTGTTTTTGTCCTGTCTGTCTGTTGTTAACTTTAACCTTGCCCATAACTTTTGATTGGTTGGAGCTATGACTTTCATATTTCACATGAATATTTCTTGTGACAAGACCTTTCTTTGGGTACTATCATTTTTGACCTTGACCTTGGAGTTTGACCATTTTTGCGAAATTTTATGAGACTTTAACCTTGGCCATAACTTCTGAACAGTTGGTGCTTGGGGTTTCAAACTTCAAACGTGTATTTTTTGTGACAAGGCCTTCCTTTGGATGCCAACAACTTTGACCTTTTGACCTTGACCTTGGAGTTTGACCTACTTTTGAAAAACTTTAACCTTGGCCATAACTTTTGAAAAGTTGGTGCTTGGGGTTTCAAACTTTACATGTGTATTCCTTGGGACAAGACCTTCTTCTGGATTTCAACCTCTTTGACCATTTGACCTTGACCTAGGAGTTTGACCTACTTTTGAAAAATTTTAACCTTGGCCATAGCTTTTGAATGGTTGGAGCTAGGGCTTTCATACTTCACATATGTAATCCTTGTGACAAGACCTTTTTTTCGATACCAACAACTTTGACCTTTTGACCTTGACCTAGAGTTTGATCTACTTTTGAAAAACTTTAACCTTGGCCATAACTTTTGAATGGTTGATGCTAGGGCTTTCATTCTTCACATATGTAATCCTTGTGACAAGACCTTCCTTTGGATACCAACCACTTTGACCCTTTGACCTTGACATAGGAGTTTGACCTACTTTTGAAAAACTTTAACCTTGGCCATAACTTTTGAATGGTTAGTGCTAGGGCTTTCATACTTCACATATGTAATCCTTGTGACAAGACCTTTTTTTGGATACCAACCACTTTGACCCTTTGACCTTGACATAGGAGTTTGACCTTCTTTCGAAAAACTTTAATCTTGGTCATAACTTTGAATGGTTGGTGCTATGGCTTTCATTCTTCACATATGAAATACTTGTGACATCACCTTCCTTTGGATACCAAACACTTTGACCCTTTGACCTTGACATAGGAGTTTGACGTACTTTTGAAAAACTTTAACCTAGGCCATATCTTTTGAATGGTTGGTGCTAGGGCTTTTATACTTCACAAATGTAATCCTTGTGTCAAGACCTTTTTTTGGATACCAACCACTTTGACCCTTTGACCTTGACATAGGAGTTTGACCTTCTTTCGAAAAACTTTAACCTTGGTCATAACTTTGAATGGTTGGTGCTAGGGCTTTCATACTTTACATATGTGGATACCAACAACTTTGACCTTGACGTTTTACTTACTTTTAAAAAACTTTAACTTTCGCCATAACTTTTGAACAGTTGCAGCTAGGTCTTTCAAATTTCACAGGTATATTCCTCGAGACAAGATCTTTCTTTGGGTACCAACATTTTTTATCTTTTGGCCTGGATTTTGACTTGCATTTGAGAAACTTTAACCTTCGCCATAAGCTGCCATACGGGGGCATCAGTGTTTCACAAACACATCTTGTTCTAATAGATTGCGATTCATAAAACTTCATTCAATTACAGTCAAATTCATTGCTTAAATAGTGCTTCCCAGAACTTCATTGCTCTAATTTTTTGCAGAAACAAATGCAAAGTTTGAATGGAGAGTATCACACAAATTAAATACCACAGTATCTTCAGGTAAAGGCCAATTATAAGTAAAAGTATAAAATTCACATTAGCTCAAGATTAAAAAAAACAAATTAATAACATAAATATTCTTAATTACCATTCCTTGTATTGATAGAAGGTACAGAACATGAATTGTATTAAAAATTTAATTATGGCATATTCTTATAGAAAGTGTACAGAATAGATCCATAAATGTAAAGCTAACAGTGGAGGGTTCCACAGGAAAGCAGGTAGAACAAGCACTTCATCAGCAGGTCTTCACAGACACAGGGATTATTGAGGAGGCTGCTACATATGGACAAATGAGCATTGAAGATATCTCAACTGGTTCTGTGGTCATACAGTTAAGGCCGGTCACTGACCAAGCTGTACAGACATTACTCAATGCCAGAGAAAACAACAAGCTGGTGGAGCTTATATTAGGAATGATAAAGAGGATAAATGTTCCCAGTGTTAAGGGTACAGAACCGCTGGAGGTCAGGGTACAGGTTTCTTATTCACACTCAGCAACAGCGAAGCCAGGTTAAGTTCACCTTACAAAAAAAAACACATTACAATTAATGCAATGCACACATAAAATTCAGTTGCATAATAACAGTAACCTTCCCCAGAGGGTCTTACACACCAGAAAATGATTTTATTTTCTTGTTGTCTTTCAGATATTTCTAAGGCAGAACTAACCAAGGAGAGAGTGAAAGTTTATAGGAATGAGCTGATCTCTGAGTTAGAACCTGGAGCTCTTATTTCTTTGTTATCAAAATCAGACTGCTTTGCACAGAATGCAATGGACTCGATAAGAAATGCTCCCACTTCTAATAAACGTACAGAAAAACTTCTATCGTTGATTGAGAATGGTGATTTAAAGACTGTAGAGGCTTTTATTAGTGCATTAAAGGACATAGGATATTGTGAGATTTTGGAATTAATTGATCCCATAGATATCCATAGTAAAGCTGGTGAGTGAATCAACTACAGTTAAACTTAGGTATCTCGAATACGGATAACTCGAATAGCATGGATATGTTGAAGTGATTTTAAAGTCCCAATCCCTTATTCTTTAAGTATTTTACCCCCGATATCACAAATCCTTGGATATCTCGAAGTTTTTTCTCAGTCCCATGGAGTTCGAGATAATGAGGTTTGACTGTATATGAAAAGTGCTATTACTTGATTTGGATCATCAGCTATATTCCTTTGGTATTCTGTTGTATTGTGGGTAAAAAAAGTAATTTTGGCAAAAAGAATATTGGGAAAAGTAGATTTATCTAAATAAACTTTAAAATAATATGTAGACCTGTCAGGAATCTGATACCGTTATCATTTACTTAGTTTCAATCTGATTATAACCTGATCCTTTGATCCACTCACATAGATCGCTATACAAGGATCTGAAGAAACCCCATTCAGGGTCATCTCCTGGTGACCTTTCAATTATCCAATCAAACGATTGCTTGCAAGAATTTAGAAGTATCTCGGAATTCAGTCTCAGAAGTGAAAGCCCCGATGATACATAAATGGAAAAATGTGACCTGGTGTCCGTAGCCTGTCAAAAGAACGACCACAGTCTTTCATTTACAGAAATATATTTAGTACTTGCTTTTGCCTTTTTTCTAGCTCTTTATTTTTGTATGAAACGATAAGATCTTCTCCACAGCTACTTTCACTTCTACATATATTGCTTAAGAATGATCTCTCTGATTGGTCAAAATTTTAATGAATATTTTTATTAGAGGGCCACCAGGAGATGACCCTAAATGGAGTTTCTTCAGATTCTTGTGTAGCGATCTATGTGAGCGGATCAAAGGATCTGATTTTAATCAAATTGACTTAGTTTATAGGGAATTTTCACCCTTACACTTATTTTGAATTATTCTAAATGTACTTGATCAGTTTTGAAGGATATTCTGTTGTGTAAGTGATTGATGTCTCAAGAACCACTGGGCCAATTTCAACCAAACTTGCCACAAAGTATCCTTGGGTAAAGGGAATTTATGGAACGCCTTCACTGCCTTATAGCAGAACACTTTAATTACATTGAGTCAACCTTACTTAAATTGTGTCAACTCTTTATGGCGTTAGAATAAAAGTTTATTATGTGATGTGAAGATATCTTTACATTATCTTAACTCGTTATTACGTGAGGTTAAATGTTCATGACGTGATGTACAATGATTTGTACACATCATGTCGATTCAATGCTACATGAAGTCAAAAATTCTTAACTGTATGTAAAAATCCATCTGTTTTATGTCAACATACCTATTATATTATGTCAATTCTTTATCAAATGTTCTCGAAAATTCATGACTTCTCTAAAAATCCTATATTGTATCATCTTATCATTACAATTACGTGAACTTTTTACTTTGTGGTGCAAGTAGTTCATTATATTATGTGAATTTATCCTTATATCAACATCAAGTCTTTATTATATGATGTCAGAATTTCATTACATGATGTGAAAAAATGGTCACATATGGTCAATTCTTTACTACATTATGTTAACAATATGCTACAATGTACATGATGGCGGAAATCCATTACGTAATGTGAATTTGCCGTTATGTTTCGCCAATTCATCATTACGTTATGCTATTGTATCTTTACATTGCCCCAAAAGTGCATAGTCTGTTGTCAGCGTATCTTATATTATTTCAACTCTTTGTAGTGAAGTAAATAAATCTTTATATGATACAGAAAGTTTAATATATGAAGTTTATTTATACTGATCATTACACGATTATACTCCTTCGTTAGGTTATGCCGAAAGTTCATTTTGTGGCATCAATATTATGTTACGCATGCAAAATAAAAAGGCATCTAATATAAAATTATATACTACACCTAATTATTCCTCAGTTAAATATCAAGTTTAAACTTATGTTGGATTAAGTTTCTGTGGAATCTGTATTAACTGATGTAAAATTATTTTTCTTTAACGCCGAAGTTTGATCAGGTTTAATTTGACAATTTTCGTCCATCAAATGTTAAATAAAATTTCGTTTTATGCAGTAAGAAGTTGTTTTTTTTTAATTTTGAATTGTTTTTTCATAAAAGTCTATTATTTCTATTCTTTCTACAAGACAATGCCTTAGCTTTTTATCAACTGCTAACCCTCTCTTTTTTCAATAAGTTTAAACTCATCGTATCACATGCGTGCGCGTGATTTCCATATGCATGGCATGGACTTTGGTTTAGATGGAGGGGGCAGATTTTGGAGATAGATATTCTGGCCCTGGAATGGTTGGAAAAAACTGGTTCGCCCCAATCCCCCTCCCACAGGACCATACGCAACGTTTCAAAGTTGGGAGGGGGGTGGCAACTTTCTAAAAAAAATCTGACAAGCAAAAAAAAAAACAAAACAAAACAAAGCAAAAAACAAAAACAAAAAAAAACCCCAAAAAACCTAAACTGACAAAAAAGTGGAGGGGGGGGGGGGGGCAACTTCCCCAAATATTTTGACAAGCAACAAAAAGAAGGGGGGCAAACAACATCTTATGGTCAATTTACTACAGCAAAGTATTATACTCAGAAAAAAGTTGCCCCCCCCCACCGTGTTCCACTGGCCTGTCACAGTAGCGAAAACACAGTCGTCCACGTTCACTCTCCACTAAATTGATGCAATTATGTCCTCTTTCAACAACACAAATGTAAAGATAAATTCACTGAAAACGTATAAAACATTCGTTATCACGTAATGAGTAATATTGACATAATAAAGATGTTTTCACATTACATATACAAATTTCGAGAGATAGGGATTTGAAATAATGTAAATGTATTTTTACATCACGTAATGAACTTTTGGCACCAACGTAATAAAAGGTTAACACAATATTAAGATATTTTCACATCAAAAAGAGTTAAGTCAACATAACCTAACTATATATCCACATCATGGAACGGAAGTTTGACATCATGTAATAAAAAGTTGATATAATATAAAAATATGTTCATATTATGTAATTAACTTTTTCACACAACGCATTAAAGTATTGACATAACGTTAAGATATATTCACCTCACATCATCATGCTTTTGGCGTAATATAAAGATACATTCACATCACATAATAATGTTTTGATCTAATGTAAAGATACACTCACTTCAAGAAATAGGCTTCGGACCTAACGTAATGCTAAGTTTAATTATGTAAAGATATTTTCACTTTACGTAATGCAATTTTGATATCACGTAATAAAGAAATAAAATGATGTAAAGAAACATTCATTTCACGCAATAAAGTTTTGACACAGTGTAATGAACTTCTGCCATCAAGTTATAAAGTGTTAACATAATGGAAGAGTATATTTACTTCGTGTAATATAGTATTGACATAATGTTAAGATATTTTTACCTCACTTCATAAAATGTTGACATCACGTAAAGGTATGTTCACATCAAGTAATGATAAGTTGACATAATGAATGTATATTTTTATCCTATAAGGCAGTGATGGCGTTCCATAGGAATTCAAGTTTGTTCAAATGAAGGGCCACGTCTTCTTCCCAGGGGAGATAATTATGAATTCGTGAGAAATTAATGGCATCATTCAAAAATCTCCTTCTCAAGAACAGCTGTGCTTGAAAATATGAAACTTATGGAGGCATCCTCAGGTAGTGTAGATTCAAGTTTGTTCAAATAATGACCCCCGGGGGTAATGGAGGATCAAAGTTTTACATAGAAATATATAAGAAAAACCTTTAAAAATCTTCTTCTCAAGAACAGCAAAGCCATGATGAGTCATATTGATATGGAAGCATCCTCAGGTAGTGTAGATTCAAGTTTGTTCAAATCATGGTCCCCGGGGGTAGGGCGATGCCACAATGGAGGATCAAAGCTTTAAATAGAAATATATAGGAAAAATCTTTAAAAATCTTCTTCTCAAGAACAGCAAAGCCATGAATTGTCATATTGATATGGAAGCATCCTCAGGTAGTGTAGATTTAAGTTTGCTCAAATCATGACCTGCAGGGGTAGGGTGGGGCCACAATGGAGGATCAAAGTTTTACATAGAAATATATAGGAAAAATCTTTAAAAATCTTCTTCTCAAGAACAGCAAAGCCATGGTGATTCATATTTATATAGAAGCATCCTCAGGTAGTGTAGATTCAAATTTATTCAAATAATGACCCCCGGGGGTAGGGTGGGGCCACAATGGAGGATCAAAGTTTTACATAGAAATATATAGGAAAAATTCTAAAAATCTTCTTCTCAGGAACAGCAACGCCCTGATTGATCTTATTTATGTGCAAGCATCCTCAGATAGTGTAGATTCTATTTTGTTCATATCATGACCCCAGGGGTAGGGTGGGGCCACAATGGAGGATAAAAGTCTTCAATAGAAATATATAGGAAAATATCTACTTCTGAAGAACTGCAAAGCCATGATTAGTCATTTTGATATGGAAGCATCCTCAGGTAGAGTAGATTCAAGTTTGTTAAAATGATGACCCTCGGGGATAGGGTCGGGCCACAATGGGGGATCGAAAATTTTACATAGGAACATATAGGAAAATATCTTTTTCTCAAGAACTGAAAATCATGTTTAGTCATTTTGATATGAAAGAATCCTCAGGTAGTGTAAATTCAGTTTTGTTCAAATGATGACCTCCGGGGGTAGGGTGGGGCCCAATCGGGGGTCGAAAGTTTTACATAAGAACATATAGAAAAAATATTTCTTCTCAAGAACAGAAAAGCTAAATCTTTTTAATACTGAACTGATTTGTGCTTTTGCCTAGCCATTGAGCTCAGGTGAGCAATGTGGCCCATGGGCCTCTTGTTTTAACTTTCATCCAGAATGAAATAGATAAAGATGAACAGTGATTGATCTTAAAAAAAACCCTACAAAAATGCAAATCTGTGAACAGGGTGTAAAGCACAGACCCGTTGAATATCCAGAGATGGGATCAGGTGCCTAGGAGGAGTAAGCATCCCCTGTCAACCTGTCATATCTGCTGTGAGCCCTATGTATTGATCAGGTAGACAGATTAATCCGTAGTAAAATTTAGATTAAAAAAAACAAAGTCCTAACAATTGGTATGAAATACATCAGCCAAAATGATAGGTTTTATTTGCTAAGGAGGTCATTACAAAGACTATATCACTTTGACATCAACTTGTTTGTCAGTAGCCTGCATCTGTTTTAAAAAATGATTGTACTCTGAGCATGCTCTTGAGTATTGAATAAACACCATGTGCAGGTGATAGTGGTATATTACTACAGCTGAAGTTCAGTATCTCAAATACCATGGATATGTTGAAGTGAGTTGGAAGTCCAAAGCCCTTTTTCTTAAAGTATTTTACCCTCAATATGTCGAACCCTCGGATATTTTTTTTTTGGTCCCATCAAGTTTCAGATAACAAGGTTTGACAGTACATAAGTTAGGAAAGTTGAGGATTGAAAAGCTGAAGATGTCAAGTTTGTCATACTGTTTAGTTGTTAGTTGGCTCTTATCACCTATAATCAGTAAAAACATCTAAATATGAAACAGATGTGGCAGTCTCTTTGGTATCTTTTATTTTGAGTTTACTGGGATATATTGAGTCAACATATGAAAGGAAGTAATTATCATTAATTTATAAAACATCAGTTTATCTGAATGTCAAGTTGAAGGCCACTGCAGGTGTTTTCTTCTTATGTAGAAGTTTTTGAATAAATTCTAGTTCATAGCATTTATATGGAAACATTCCAAACTGGTGTGGATTCGTTTTTTTTCTTTAAAAATATGATCCTGGGGTTAGAGTAAGACTAAAATCAGGGAACAATTTTTGCCTAGTACATGTTTATTTTGTTCTGCAGAACAAAGCAAGGCCATGTTGGTCATGATGATATTGAAGCATTACCAGGAAATGTTGATTCAAGAAAAGTTATCAGATCAGGATACAATGTGGAGGAAGAATTTTTGATGTCAATAAAGATGGAATTTTTAGGTCTTATGAGTCACTCAGGTGACCTATTGCTATCTCTTTTTGTCCCTCATGGGTGAATTTAAAAAAAATGACCACCAAACTGAATTTTTTTGGAAAAATTCAGCTACTTCTAACATATTTTTCACTTATATCATCATATTGAACATGCATTCTAGTTTAAAATCCTGAAGTGGCAATAGAAAAGGCAATTGGATTAAAAAGTTTCAGAATTTTTATTAGTAAAATTTCTTTTGAAAAAAGAAAATATCATTACACCTTAAAAGACTTTCTAAAATACATAATCACAAGAAATTATAGTTTTTTATGCTTCAAAATGGTAAAAGGGGTATAAATGATCAAATCTAGACCTTGATTGAGTATCTTCTCTTGTATGTGTGACAAAAAATTGGCTTTTTGATTGCTATTTTACATTATTTTTTCAATTCTGGTTTGAAAAGTTTTAATATGAAAAAAATATGAAGCAGTAAAATTTCCCAAATTTCACTTTTTTGTCCGTTCAAGCCAATTCTTTAAATCTAAGCCAAAAAAGAATTTTTATATACGAGTTCTCTTACAAAAAATACTAGATTTTGAAGTGACCCTATGTTACATTATTGTGTTGCACTCCTGACATCTGATATGTATTTTATTTAACATTGTTTTAAAAATTATAACACACAATAACCCATTCTTACTTTGTAAATTAATTTGTCGTTTTGATATTTTTGATCGTTTACGGCATGTTTTTCATATTTTGAAGACCTTAACACATGATTATTTGCAAAGTGTAATATACATAAATTGTATATAAAACTATATGTGAAATGATGAAAACTATTACCTGAATTGACTAGAAAATTTCTGTAATTTGTTGATAGACATAGTGTTTTTTTTTTCAACTCATTTTTTAGTAAAGATAATTAAAAAGCATTGGTAATTATAAAGCAGTTTTGTTACACTCCTGACTGCAGTAAAATTTAAAATTAAAATCGTAGAACACAAAAATTCATAAAGTGTTGGCAACATGAAGTGGTAATGAAATTGTGCAATACTTATAGTCCAATACTTCATAATTAAAAGGGATGAAAGTATTTGAAATTCATATTTTATCTGGAATTATTCTCTATTTATGCCAAAAAAACTAGCTTAAATGTATATTTATTAGATAAAATATATTTTATAGCATATTTTCCTTTAGAGGACAAACACAGTAACCCACTAGAAAAATTCTATTCATCATTTTTTCTTTATTTTTATTCTTATTGGATGATGTATAATTCTAACATATTTGTTGCACTCCTGACCAATAGTATTGGGACCTTTAAAGTAGAATTGTGAAGTGAAAATTACATAAAAACTTGTTCTGTTGTTTCAGTGAAGTTGAGGGGGAATTACTTGCATTTTATGACAATGTTTTAGTGTGTTTATTTTTAACATTCATTAAAAAAATCACAAAAAAGATAAAACACATCTGAATTGATAAAATTGAAAAAGGAAGGATTTTAATAATAAAACTGTCAATAATTTAGTATTAAATTATACAAAAAGATCATTATTAATTAATGAATACGTCTAAGCATGAATAGAAGTGTTTTTGTCACACAACTTGAATCTTTAAAAAAATGTTTTGCACTCCTGACCATAGAAATATTGATCTGAAGCACAGACAGATCCTGTAATTGATAAATCTATTTGGTAAAAATGTTCTTTGTGTCTTTCTTTTCCAAAATAAAAATCAGAAAATCATATAAAGATAATAGTTTTTTCATGCTTGGGAGCAAAACATCAAATGTTGCACTCCTGACACTATTGGGTATGCACATATACTTGACTCTAATTAACGCTGCTTGTGATTTATATAACATTTTTAAGTTTTAAAATGTCTATCAGTTATTGTTTTACACTTCGAAAATTCTTTTTTGTCTTAATTTTCTTTCAGAATTTTACAATTGATGTTTTTTTGGCAACACTACATTTTTTCTGTTGCACTCCTGACATGGTATGACATTTTTTTAAACATCAGCCATGACAACAACATGATTAAACAAAAGTTACTACAGCCCACATTTAAAGCTCAATACTTTGAATATTATCAGGAAAGTTTTTATTTTCAACATAAAGCATTATTATTTATTTCACAGATCTCAAAAAAATATTGAAATTTCAAAATGTCACAAAAAGGTGTTGCACTCCTGACAATTTTAGCATCATTTTTGGGCATAACTTTTTTGTTAATTGAGATATCAACGAGATATTTGGCAGGTATTTAGACACTATCTAAAGACATATGCTGAGACATAGAAATCTATTTTCATTGCCTGTATTTTTAGTGTGGGTTGATAAATATGCGTTTGGTCATTTTTTTTTAATTCACCCTCATGCAACGTGTGTTGGTCGAAAATTTTGAACATTTTCACTTCTCTTGAACCACTGAAACAATTTCAACCAATTTTGGCATATAGCGTAAATGGGTGATGGGGTACAAAAACTGTGAATATTATGGTCCCTGTCCCACTGGGGCATGAGGGCAGGGGCTAAAACCATCAAAATTAGTGCTATCTTTTAAAAATCTTTATTCCTGAACATCAAGCAGTCAAACTGTTGGCATGATTGTAATAAGCATTGAGCCCTCTACCAAAGTTGTGAAATTCACAGCCCCAGGATTAGGGGTTCTGGAGTTATGGTTGGGCTCTAATGATCATGTAGTGAAAATGCACAAATTCTTAAAAACTCTCCTCTTCCCCTGTATATTAAGCAGATAAACTAAGTGCATGGTTATGGTGTGAAAGGATGCCTCCTCCCAAATTGTGAAATTTGTGGCCCCAGGATCAGGGGTTCTTGTGTTTGGGAGGGGGGGGGGGCTCTGTTGAATTTATATGAAAATGCATTATTCTTTGAAAATCTTCTTCTATTCTGGATATTGAGCAAACAAACTAAATATATAGTTATGGTGAGCAAGGGTGCTTTTTCCGAAATTGTGAATTTCATGGCCCCTGAGTCAGGGGTTCTGGTGTTAGGGAGGGGTTCTATTTTTTCTGTTGATTATATAGTGAAATGCATTAATTCTTTGAAATCTTCTTTTCTGTTTCTGTGTATTTAGCAAATAAACTAAATGCATAGTTATTATGAGCAAGAGTGCCTCTTCCAAAACTGTGAATTTCATGGCCCCAGGGTCAGGGGTTCTGATGTTGGGGCAGGTTTCTATTTTTTTTCTGTTGATTGTTAAGTGAAATGCATTAATTCTTTGAAAATCTTCTTCTCTGCTCCTGTGTATTAAGCAAATAAACTAAGTGCATAGTTTTGATGAGCAAGGGTGCCTCTTCCAAAATTGTGAATTTCTGGGCCCCTGTGTCTAGGCCTCTGGTGCTACGGGTGAGTCTCTATTAATTTTAGCTCTCTTGAGCTGAAAGCTCAAGTTAGCTTTTCTGATCACCCATTGTCCATACGTCTGTCTGTCCATCCTTCTGTACACTTTTCACATTTTCAACTTCTGGGCCAATTTTAGCCAAACTTAGTACAAAGCATCCTTGGGTAAAGGGTAGTTTAAATTGTTAAAATGAAGGGCAAAGCCCCCTTCCAAGGAGAGATGATAAAGAAAAGGCAAAAATAGGGTGGGGTCATTAAAAAATCTTCTTCTCAAGAATCACTGGGCCAGAAAAGCTGAAACTTATGTGGAAGCATCCTGGGGTAGTGCAGATTCTAAATTATTCAAATCATGACCCCGGGGATAGGGTGGGGCCACAATATGTATTACAAGGGGGAAATCAGGTGAAAAACAGCAAGGCCAAAGTTACTCAGGTGAGCTGCGGCCCATGGGCCTCTTGTTAGTCTACTGAGAGGAGTTATTCCCCTTTGCTATTCACCTGTGGTAATTAATCACTGTCAATAATGTAATTGAAAGCTGAATTGAATAAGAGAATTGTACAAGAATTTTTGATCATTTATAATACAAAACATACTTTCATGATTTTAATTGTCGAATAGAGTTGTAAATAAAATCAAATGTTCTTCAAAAATCAAGAGACACCATTGTAAGAGGGAATTAGATTGGGTTTCTAATAGTGCTCAAGCACTATTGATTTATTTAGTCTGAATTGTGATAGTGACAAATGGAGGCAAGCACAGTTTAGTGGAGTATAGAGGAATTACCTTGTCCTTCTGTCTGTGCAATCTTATCCGGGCTATATCTTTGTAATGGAGAATCAGTGGACCTCATACTTGATACAAAGATTGTTAATGACCTATGGGTGTGCCTTGACCTTGACCAAGTGTCATTCTGGGAAGTTTAAGGTCACTGGCAGAAAAAGCATAAAATCCTTGCTTAGGCTCTAATTTTGTAATGGAGAATCATTGGAAGCTCATATTTGGTACAAAGATTGTTTATGAACCGAGTATGTGTCGTACCTTTGACCCAAGTTCATTGTTGCAAATTCAAGGTCACTGGTATATAAAAAGTGTGAAATTCATAACATATCAATAATTTTCTAATGGAGAAACATTGGATGTCCATATTTCACTAAAAGTTTACTTAAGACCAGAGGATGTGTCTTTTTTTTTAACCAAGGTCTTATTGGCAAGTTCAAGATCACATATACAAAATTTGAATGGGCACTTTAAAAAAAATTGTAGCCAGGGGTATTATTTTGTGATTTCGCTCATTGTACATCAAGTTTTATACTTCTATGGATCCTTTACAATGGTGTATGATATTCAGGTGACCGTTAAAGCCCTTAGGCCTCTTGTTTTTTCTTGTGATAAAGAACAGCAGCGCCATGTGTGAGCATTGTGGCCCATGGGCCTCTTGTTTATTTTGCTTCATTCATATTTGATGTGTTCACTAATGAATATTTTTGCTCACTAATTTTATAGAAAATGTCAGAAAGATGATTACATCTAACTATAAAAATATCCTGGATGAAATGCAGATTACGTTAGCAAAAGAAACATTAACTAAGTGTATCGGAGATGTTGATACTATTCAAAAGAAAATCTCACCAAGGAATGGAAAACGCAGGCAAAGAATGGCCCATTTCTTACAGTTCATTCTTGAGGAAGACCACAATGTAATTCAGTTTGAGAAAATGTTAAGAAATCATGGATTAGAAGACTTGCTGAAAAAAAATGAAAAT
This sequence comes from Saccostrea echinata, assembly GCF_033153115.1. Lineage (NCBI taxonomy): Eukaryota > Metazoa > Mollusca > Bivalvia > Ostreida > Ostreidae > Saccostrea > Saccostrea echinata. Next base: position 70,047 of record NW_026889790.1, read on the forward strand.
GTACATGGAGAGCATATAACCATCCAGGACATAGGTAAGTGGAGCATGATTGATAACCAACACAGTAAACTTTATATATACTTTGAAATCAATCACATCAGAGTTTTCTACTTAGAATGCAATTGGTTTTTCATCTGATTATAGAGATTATTATTGCTGAGGATCAGGTCCCTTCATCAGAGGGAGTCCTGTTTGAGTCCCTCCTCACCCTGTCTCCCAATGGTAAGTCCTAGGAGTACACCTATGTCGAAGCAGAAGCAACTTAATGAAGAAGACATACTTTAAAGAAAATATATAACAGTATTTTACTGCTGAAAATGAAATTGATACATGTATTTATAGAATCTTTATCTTAATATGTCTTTTCTGGTACCATGATAAGGTCACCTGAGTCACTCAGGTGATTTATTGGTATCTTTTTGTCTGTCATGCATCGGCCGTAAACTTTTGAAAATTTTCAGCTTCTCTTGAAGGGTTGAACCAATTTCAACCACTTTTGGCATATAGCATCTATGGATTAAGGGGTACAAATTGTTAATTTTATGGTCCCTGGGGCCTGAGGGTGGGCTAAAACCATCAAAATTAGTGCTATCTTTAAAAAATCTTCTTCTTTACTGCAGGACATCAAGCAGTCAAACTGTTGGCATGATTGTAATAAACATTTAGCACTCTACTAAAATTTTGAAATTCATGGCTCCAGGGTTAGGGGTTCTGGAGTTAGGGGGGGCTCTAATGATCATATAGTGGACATGCATAAATTCTTTAAAATTCTTCTTCTCTCTCCCTGTATATTTAGCAGAAAAACTAGGTGCATGGTTATGATGAGCAAGGATGCCTCTTCCAAAATTGTACAGTTTGTGGCCCCAGGGTCAGGGGTTATGGGGGATTTAGTGAAAATGCATTAATTCTTTCAAAATCATCTTCTCTGCTTCTGTGTACTAAGCAAACAAGCTAAGTGCAAAATTATGATGAGCAAGGGTGCCTCTTCCAGAATTTAGAATTTCATATTTCCTGTGTCAGGGGTTCTGGTGTTAGGACAAGGCTCTGTTGATTATATAGTGAAAGTCCAAGGGCCATAACAGCCACTTGAGTATAATACAACAATGTAAAGGATTCATAGAAGTACAATATGAAAAAATAAACTGTTGGATGTTAGATGTAGCTTTGCCCAAAAGTAAGAGAAATAGGATCAGGGATCAATGAAATAATCAGTCTAGTACTCAGTAACAACTCAAAGTAGATCTACTTGCCCCCAGTTGTCATATCACTATGCAGACTAAACAAAACAATTAATAATGGTTCAGCACTATTAATATATCCATCTCATTCCCTCTCATGTTGGCCTACATTGATCTTTGAGAAACATTTAATAACTTAAGGTAGAACCTATGTCGGAAAAGTCTTTGTCACAAGATTTTCAATTTTTTCAAAATGATAAATTAGCACTCGCTTGTCAATCAGATAAAAATATATGGTATGTTTCCTTGTAATTAAATGTAGTACAGCCTGTGCAACTTGGAATGATAAATTTACACTGCGACTACATATTTCCAGTCATTTTTAGGGGTACTGGTCATAATGAGAATATAGAAAATCACAACAGTACTTCTTCAAACATCGTCTTTTATAGACTTTATCAATTGAACCGTATTAAGCAATATTATTCAAGAATAAATTCTTTTTTATTCAATTGACATAAAAGATTAAGTCCACATTTCAACGAATATAGGCAAATGTGCTCAATATTTTTTGAGTCAATTTACCACCTAAATTTGTATATATTTTTCAAAAGTCTTTGTCAGAATGTTTTCAATCTTTAATATGGTGAAGAAGATACCCAAATAATTACAAAAAGTGATTAAAATATGTAGCTTTCCCCACAAACGAATGAGAGACACTCTATTTATCAATACTTCTTTTGTTGACCTTTCTGCACTAACACAGGATTTATTTATTAAATGACTGTTTTGCGGTTGCGTTCAGATTTACAATGTAAATGTTTAAATATTTATCAAAAAATGTAAATTTTTTATTTAAAAAGATATTTTAGGGAAACATTATTATTAGACACCAACCATTATGTAATGGATATATGCCGAATACTGTTCTATATGTAAAATTATCAGACTATTTGAGGCCCGTTAGGGCCGAAAACAGTCTGATAATTTTACATATAGAATTGTATGAGGCATATATCTTACTTAAAACATTGCCATTTAAATGTCCAAAAGTTACCTGGAGGAGTCCGATAATTACACAATAGGAGTTCAGGCATCAATAGTTTTCTACCTGAAACCATCTAATAAGAAGACAAAAGAAAAGAGAAAGTTTTTTTTTCCTTAGATAGTAACATCAGTGAGTGAACTCTTTTGTTTCATTCATTCAATGGCAGTCGTTTGGCTTAGCAGGAACTATGGACAGTGGTCAGGTGATGAAGGATTTTTTTATGATTTGAAATATTTTTTTATTAAGTGCATTTGACATTGATACAGAAAGAGTGTTGGATGATATCTTCAAAATGCATTTAAAGTAAAAATGTGGATTTTCATCTAAAATTTTGATTGGATGATATAATGAAAATCTTGGGTTTTAAAAGTGTGGGCATTGGCGAACAAACCTTGTTAAATTAAGATATTCGCAGACTGGTTCTTTATCGGAAATGGATTTAAATTGGCTTATTCACATTGATGTATCGAAAATGCTTTGCAAAAAACCGAATGGAAAGTGTTACTTTTGAGGAAGGTTAAAACTCCAGTTTCTTCTTGGGTTTGCTATTCTTAACAACTTAATTTCCTCGCGTTCCCTTTCCCTGAATATTTTCTCCCTAACTTTTTTTTTCTGGTTTCTGAACAAATTAAACCTTCATCTCACTCTAGTTGTTGTTTTTTAACTACTGTCCGATTTTGTTATCACTGCCGTCCGATAATATATTATTGGACTACTAATTATTATTATCGGACGGCTACAGGTAAATTTTTAGACTGCAAGAACAAAGGCATGACATCACAGCAATGTTTTAAGAATAATTAACAAATAATTATGAAAGGGAATGTACGTCATTTCATGATAGGCATTACAAAATTTACACACAATATTTAATAGATCTTTGACCCGGAGACATTTTTATCAAGATATTGTACTATTTAAATTTCTTAGGTTTTTTTGATTTCCTTCAAAATAGTTGCATACCATTCACAGTTGTGTAACTTCATTACAAGAGGCAGTCTTGGAGAAAGTACGGGGAAAAGTAACATTAAATTAATTATGACGTCATAATGGATCTAGTATAAAAAAGACGGTCTAAACTGGTTTACTTGATATGACGTCATACGACGTAGGTTCTAAGTTAAAGATAAGTTATTTTTGTCTCATTTTTATTAGGTCACTGAGGTCACCTATTGCTATCCATTTTTGTCAGTTGACGTGCATCCTGTGTTGGTCATAAACTGTTGAACATTTTCAGCTTCTTCTTTTGAAACACTCACCCAATTTCAGCCACTTTTGGCATATAGCATTAATAGGTGAAGGGGTACAAAAACTGTGAATTTCATGGTCCCTGCCTCCCCCCCCCCCCCTTGGGGCCTGAAGGGTGGGGCTTAAACCATCAAAATTAATACTATATTTAAAAATCTTCTTCTTACTATTGATCATATAGTAAAAATATGTTTTCTTTTCTTCTACTGTGTACAAAGCAAACAAACTAAGTGCATAGTTATGATGAGCAAGGTTGTAAATTTCATATACCCTGGGTCTCTTTTGATTATAAAGTGAAAATATATTAATTGAAAATCTTTAATATGAATAATTATCAGATGAACTTACTGCATAGTCATGATGAGTAAGGGTGCTTCTTCCAAAAATGTGAAAGAGCTAAATCCACGAAGTGCCAAAATTGGCCTAGTCATCAAAATAAATGAAACTTTCTCATATAATACTCTAAGATTTGTATGTTGTAAAACAATTTATTTTCAACAATATCTTTTCTGGTTTTCTTTTTACATTTGTTAAAATTTCGAATTGTTTTCCATATTAATACTATCACATCATTACATTGACGTTACATAATTTAACGTCGTGATGTTGACATTTTGTAGAAGAAAGTAACGCATGTACATTAATGGAATAAAAATAACCAATACAGGCTCTTCTTTAAAATTTTGGGAAAATTTTACTATAAATTTTTCAAGAAGTTCTAAAAAGTTTTGGTTTATTTTTCAATTAAAGCTATTTGTACTCTAAAGAATGGCTTAATTTGTTATATACAGCGGTTCTCTGGTATAATCGTAGATACATGTAACACGTTTTAAATTAAAATAAGAGACACTTTAAGCTGAAAACAAACACAAAGTGTTAATCCATCATATTTGAGTAAAACTGAATTAATGTAGTAAAATATATACTAAAGTAGCCATGGATAAGGATTTTATCGGGACCACTTAAGCTTTTCATTGCTGAACTGATTTTTGCTTTTTTCCTGGCCACAGTGCTCAGGTGAGCGATGTGGCCCATTGGCCTCTTGTTGTTATTAATTTTTGGCAATTTTGAAATCTTTAGAACTTTTCAATCTTCTTTTAATGAAATTCACAGTATTGATTCATCTCCCAATGGAATTTTGATATTTTACTTAAAAATTTAAAACTCTACTTCCAATTGCAAATTATTTCATTTTTTACTTTAAAATTTTGTCTACATATGTCTGTCACTTTTGGTCGAGACAGGAAGAGATTTAAGAAAGTGATTTTTTTCTTGCAGAAAACAGTGAGAGTGACAATGACTATGAAGGCCTGCATGATCCTCCAGTGCGGCATCAGTTGCAGAATATCCTCCGACAGTATCCGGATGGACCCCAGATCATTAGGGTAATTAACTCATCTGTCATAAAATGTTGATGTATGTGAATTTTAACATGTCGCTCTCTGAGTTTAATCAGTTTCTGTTATTTTATATTTCCTGACAGGAACTGGTACAGAATGCTGAAGATGCTAAAGCCAGTACTTTCAAGGTTATGACATGTATGGAGGATAATTTAGGGGATGGAGACTTTGACCCCAAATACAAAAAAATCTTTCAGGTAAACAAAATTTTACACACAAATAATATAATAATCATACAGTTTATTTCACTTTAATATTAAATGAGCTTTTCTGATCTGTCAATAGACAGATCAGAAAAGCTCTATTAACAGTAACAATATTGTGCATGAGTCATGGGTTCATACTTATAAAAAGACCTGTGTTTGCAATTCTTTTTAGTAATTACTTAAATTATTCAAACTCTAAACTCTGCAACATTCAGTACTAGATGCTTGGGACATTCCAAGTCACAAAAAGCTGTAGTAAATGGCAAAATCTAATTGGTTGACTCATAGGGCATTAACCAATGACATTACAGTGCATAGAACATTGTAATCATGATGCCACAAATAAAAAATGTTAAACATACACACTCCCAAAGCAGGGTGAATAAACTTTATTTGAAATAGGAAGAGCATCAGTGACATCATTTATAACAAATAATGAGTCAGATTGAGACTTAGACTGATCCAGTTGATTTGAAGAACCTGATTACCTGAAATAGACAATACAGAAACTGAGAAAATTTGGATGATTATAAAGTTTTCAAACAAATAGCTTATGATGTATTCCATGCTTCAGAACAGACTTACTGATAATACCAAGGGGTAAAATTAATGAGTGTTAAGATCTGTAGTTTGGAGAGAAAAATCACAAAAAAATGAAAACCAGAGAAAATTAGTTCTTTTTTTTTTTTTAAAAAAAAAGGGGGGGGGGGTGAGAACCATAAATATATTTTACCACGGATATTTCCTGCTTCTGATTTTAATTGAAAATTTATTAACGTGTGTTTTCAGTAAAACAAAATTTTGACTCATTGATTTTTCACCTGGAATCTTTGTTTCAACTAAGAGGGATCCACTGGATCCATGATAACCATTTTCAAAATGATTCACTGGGAGCTATATTGATTGAGAAAGTGCTTCTGATAAATGCCTAGGTCACATTTAAGCTGATGGTCGAGCAACCAAATTTTTCTCGTATTGTTGGCTGAAAAAACATGATCGGCCAACACTAGTATTGTGCGATGCAGAGTAGCCACATTAATTCCTAGTAACACTGATGCTTTTAAAAGTAAAAATATTTAAAAGTCATTAAACAATTGCCTGATTGTCATTTGCTGGGCCCCAGTTTGTTTTCCACAGTCATCAGACTTTTATGAAAAAGCCAATTCCTTAATGTTGACCGACCAATGACCGACTTTAAAAACTGTCTGCCAGTTGTTGGACAATGATCAAAGGTTTGTTGACAGACTATTTAATGACTGCTTCAATTGAAGTAATCAGTGACCAATGCAGAAAAAATTATAACTTGGCCTAACTGACATAAAATTGATTGGTTGATTTTGATGAGAGGTCAAAATTGGGCAAGACAATGGTTGATGAACTGCTGTCACCCGAAGAATCCTATTTTTGCTTCAAAAGCCGTCAACTGTCGATTATTTTTGGAAATGTGACTAGGGTTAAAGTTAGAGGTATTGAGAGGCATTTGTCTAACATATTGCAACTGATAAAGCCAGTGGCATTGAATGGCATTTGTCTAAACCAGTGCATCAGTTATTGTCAGTGGCATTTGTCTAAGACAGTGCTTCTGGTATAGTCAGTGGCATTTTTCCAAGACAGTGCTTCTGGTATAGTCAGTGGCATTTGTCTAAGACCGTGCTTCTGCAGCATTTGTCTTTACATTATGCTCCTGGTAAAGTCAGTGGCATTTGTCCTAGACAAATAAAGCATTAACCTTGGTGGCTTAGATTGAATGATGTAGCCAAATATGGGTGAAGGGCTTTAAATTTAGACCTTTACTTCACAGTCAGAGCCATTGACTGTGACACGGGGCCTTCACCAGGATTTTAATTTTCATTCGAAAGATGCACAGCTTTCAATTTAAAGTGCATAGCACTTGGTGAAAGAACAGGTGCTTCCTATTTTTCATTGACTTGGGTTTGTCAAGACCTGGTCACCAGCCCTTTTTCCTTTCAATCAGGAGGCAAGCTCTATATGAACTGAGTTATGACAGTGATCCTAGAGAAATATGGTACTTCTTATAGAAATCTAAATATAGCTGCTACATACATTTTTGTGTCCCCTGCAAAGCAGAGCAACACTTCGAGATCACATTACTCGGCATCTCTCTATTCATCCATCCATCTGTCTGTCTGTCTGTCCATCTATCACACCTTATAACTTGAGAACTGTAAGATGTATGGATTTAATATTTTGCACATATATATTGGCACTATGACTTTTTGTAAAATACCATAATAAACCATATTGTGACCTTTGAACTTGACCTTTGACCTACTTCTCACAATACATGTTATTCATAAAGCCAATATACAGCTTATTTTTGACATTTAAGAGGTAAGTCACTGTTTGTCGTTAGTTATCATAAAAAATTCCAGCATGACAGTCCGCTTGACCTTGACCTTTGACCCCCTTTCCAAACTGAGAACAGTTAATTTAAAACTTTTTATAGCTCACCTGAGCTGAAAGCTCAAGTGAGCTTTTCTGATCACATTTTGTCTGTAGGCCGTCTGTCCGTCCGTCTGTAAACTTTTCACATTTTCAACTTCTTCTCCAGAACCACTGGGCCAATTTCAACCAAACTTGCCACAAAGCATCCTTGGGTGAAGGGGGTTCAAGTTTGTTCAAATTAAGGGCCACACCTTCTTCCAATGGGAGATAATTAAGAATTGGTGAAAATTTGGTGTCTTCTTTTAAAAATCTTCTTCTCAAGAACCATTGGGCCAAATAAGTTGAAACTTATGGGAAGCCTTCATTACATAGTGTAGATTCAATTTTGTTCAAATCATGACCCCCGGGGGTAGAGTGGGGCCACAATGAGGGATCAAAGTTTTACATAGGAATATATAGGAAAAATTCTTTAAAAATCTTCTTCTCAAGAACAACAAATCCACAATTAGTCATATTGATATGGAATCATCCTCAGGTAGTATAGATTCAAGTTTGTTCAAATCAAGACCCCTGGGGTAGGGTGGGGCCACAATGGGGATCAAAGATTTACATATGAATATATAGAAAAAAATCTTTAAAAATCTTCTTCCAAGAACAACAAAGCCACAATTAGTCATATTGATATGGAATCATCCTCAGGTATAAGTGTAGATTCAAGTTTGTTGAAATCAAGACCCCCAGGAGTAGGGTGGGGCCACAATGGGGGATCAAATTTTACATGGGAATATGTAGGAAAAATCTTTAAAAAATCTTTTCAAGAACAGGAAAGCCATGATTAGTCATATTGATAATGAAGCATCCCCAAGTATTGTAGATTCAAGTTTGTTCAAGGCATCCTCCAGTAGTAGGGTGGGACCATAGTGGGGGATCAAAGTTTAACAAAAGAATATATACAAGAAATATCTTTAAAAATCTTCTTCTCAAGAACAACAAAGCCATAATTAATCATATTGATATGGAAGCATCCTCAGGTAGTGTAGATTCAAGTTTGTTCAAATCATGATCCCCCTCCCCCCAGGGTAGGGTGGCAGACATCTTTAACATTCTGTTTTCAAGAACAGCAAAACCATGATTAGTTATATGAATATAGAAGCATCCTCAGAATGTTTAGATTCAATTTCATTCAAAACATGGCACCTGGGGATAGGGTATGCCTAGAACAGGCAATCAAAGCTTTACATATGAATATATAGGAGAAGAAATCTGCTAAAAAGTACTGCAGGGCCATATTGACTCAGGTGAGCTTTGTGGCCCATGGGCCTCTTGTTTTGGATATTGAGAAGCAAAGTTTTCATAACTAGCATATGTATCACATTTTTATGAGCTCATACAGTGTACTTTGAAACTGCATACCACACAAACTGAAATTTAAATATGAAAATACATTGGGATCGGTATACCAAAATGAATCGCACTTCAAATAACATTCTAGACTGACAGTTGCAGTAAAGACTTGGTTTTATTGGTTAATATTTATTTATTATAATTTCAATTTCACTATTCATTTAAGCTTTGAGCTAGGTTGGTGAATCATATTTTTATAGCTCACCTGAAGTGAAAGCTCAAGTGATCAAAATTTGTCCGTTGTCTGTCGTCGTCGTCATAAACTTTTCACATTTTCATCTTCTTCTCCAGAACCACTGGGCCAATTTCAACCATACTTGCCACAAAGTATCCTTGGGTAAAGGGGATTCAAGTTTATTCAAATGAAGGGCCATGCCTTCTTCCAAGGGGAGATAATTATGAATTCGGGAAAAATTAATGGCATCATTTAAAAATCTTCTTCTAAAGAACCACTATGCATGAAAATATGAAACTTACATGGAAGCATCCTAAGGTAGTGTCGAATCAAGTTTGTTCAAATCATGACCCCCAGGGGTAGGGTTGGGCCACAAAGGGTGATCAAAGTTCAACTTAAGAATACATAGGAAAAAAATCTTCTCAAGAACGGCAAAGCCACGATTGTTCTTATTTAAATGGAAGCATCCTCAGGTAGTGTAGATGCAAGTTTGTTCAAATCATCACCCCCATGGGTAGGGTGGGGCCACAATGGGCGATCAAAGTTTTGCATGGGAATACATAGGAAAAATCTTTAAAAATCTTCTTCTCAAGAACAGCAGAGCCATGATTGTTCATATTTATATGGAAGCATCCTCGGGTTGTTCATATTGATATGGAAGCATCTTCAGGTAGTGTAGATTCAAGTTTGTTCAAATCATGACCCCCAGGGGTAGGTTGGGGCTACAACAGGTGATCAAAGTTTTACATAGGAATATATAGGAAAAATTCTTTAAAAGTCTTCTTCTCAAGAACAGATAGACATGTTTAGTCATATTGATAGGATAGCATCCTCAGTTTTTTTGTTTTTTGTTTTTTTGTTTGTATGTTGTTTAATGTCCCTCTCGAGAATTTTTCACTCATATGGAGACGCCACCACTTGCCAGTGGAGAGCTGCAAATTTTGTCCTATACTCGGCACTTACGGCCATTAAGCAGTGAGGGATCTTTTTCGTGCCAGCACCTACTGTGACACGGGACCTCGATTTATACGGTCTCATCCGAAGGACCGGTCTCCACGTCCCACAGTGGGATTGGAACCCGCGAGGTAAGGATCAACTCCTTACTTCGCGACTATAGAGCAGATGCTCTAACCACTGTGCCACGTGGGCGACAGCATCCTCGGGTAGTGTAAATTCAAGTTTGTTCAAATCATGACCCCCAGGGGTAGGGTGGGGCCACAATGGGTGATCAAAGTTTTACATAGGAGCATCCTCAGGTAATGTAGATTCAAATTTGTTCAAATCACAGCCCCCTCCCCCCACCCCCACCCCCAAAGAATAGAGGGACCAAGAAGGGATCATAGTTATACAAAGAAGATTTCAATAAAAATTTTCTTCTTAAGAACAGCAAAGCCATTATTTGTCATATTAATTCAAAAGCATCCCTATGAAGTATAGATTCAAGTTAGTTCAAATCCCTCCCCCCTCCCCATAGCCACTTTCATATTTAAACTTTTGAAAACTGAACTGATTTCTGCTTTTTCCTAGCCGGAGTGCTCAGGTGAGCGATATGGCCCCAGCATGGGCTTCTTGTTAGTTAATTGTCACAGTTTATATGATAATTGCCATTCCATCGAAGTCTTTCTATCCAAGGGTTTTTTTTTGTTTTTGTTTTTTTTTTGCATGAACTATAATACTTATAACAAAAAATAATTGACCACTCTTAGATTTATTTACATCTTAATGATGCTATAAAGCAGATGACACATGCCTTCCTTGGAACACCCTGTGTAAGATTAAGTTACAACTAAAAAGGTCTTTTCATCTCCCCCTGTCTTTTATTGTCTGAGTCAAAAGGCAACACAAGTTAGTATAATTTCTTCATAAATTTAGTTTTAAAAGCTAAAATATTGGTGTGAAAATTAATTTGAAGTTTTGTCACTGAGACTTTGAAAAGTTTGAATAGAAAGTTTGAATAGATATGTAGTTGCTAGTTTTGAAAATTAAAGTTTCAAAATATTGTGAAAAGAACATGTTTTGAGAAATAAATTTATATACAGTAAATCATAATTCATGAGTACTGAATTTCTGTATTATTTTGGGAGACTGGTTTGACCTAAATATGATGTATATTTTTGTGTCACCTGCAGAGCAGAGCAACACTAAGGAATCACTTTACCCAGCATCTGTCTGTCTGTCGGTCTGTCACACCTTATATTTCGAGAACTGTAAGAGTTATGGACTGGGTATTTTGCACATATATTGCTTGGCACTATGGCTTTTGTAAAATACCATGGTTACCAACCCCATGACCCTTGAACTTGACCTTTTGATCTACTTTTCAAATTGGTTTATAATACTGATATACATCATATTTTTGGCATTTAAGAGATAAGTCTGTGCTATTTAGTGTGTGCACAGTTTGTCATAATGCATTATGAAAAATAAAAGCATTACAATGACCTAATTTTGGAATTTCATAATTGTATCTCAATATTTAGATACTAAGAGGCTTAAAATCATCACATTTTGTCAGTTGATGCATCTTAGGTCAACATAACTGTGTAAAGTAAGTCACAGTGACCTATTATTGGGTTTTCACACTTATTAACTCAATATTTAGGATACTAAGATGCTTAGAACCATCAAAATTATTTAGTTGACTCAAATTGTGTCAACCAAAAAGTAGGTCACAATGATCTAATTTTGGAATAAAACATTTTAAACAAAATATATATTTAAGATGATGAGAAGCTTGGAATGATCCGTCTTTGTCAGTTGATGTATCTTTGGTTCTCAGAATGTGTTAGTCAGAAAAAAATGTCATGGTGACCTACTTTTGAAATTTCAAAGCTTTATCTAAATATTTACGATATTATGAGGCTAAGCACAAGTAATAAAGTTGTACAATTTATCAGAAGAGTGATTCTAGGCCCATGGGGCTCTTGTCTGAATTTTGAGAAGCAGGGTTTTGATAATTAGCATTTATATTGCATGTTTATGAGCTCATGACACTGTACTTTAAAACTGTTTTGTACACAATTACTACACAAGCTGAAATTTCAAAACTATGAAAATACATCAGGATCAGTAATCTAAAATGTATCATTGAGGACTGAAAATTGTAGTAAAAACTGACAAAAAAAAAATTTTGAAGGATTTTTGGAAATGTATTATGAAATGATAAATGATTTCATTATTCATTTTAGTTATGAGGGTAGCGGAATCATATTTCTATTTGATTGTCAGATTCTGTCTTAAAATTTGTGGATTTTTTTTTTTTTTTGGCTATAATTTGCAGGCAAATACATAAACTATAATCCTAGTAGCAAATAAACAGGTAACCACCCTGACTCTTAGATTTATTTTCATCTTTAATGTTGCTAAAAGTAATTTATAGCTTTTTTAGGGGGTGGGTTGAGGGTGGGGAAGATATATTTCATTACCATATATTTTGAAGACTGTGAACAAAACATCTTGATTTTTTTAGGTCACCTGAGTCACTAAGGTGACCTATTGCTATCTGTTTTTGTCCATTGTCCCTTAACATTTGAAGATTTTTAGCTTCTTCTCTTGAACCACTAAACTAATTTCAACCAATTTTGGCATAAAGCATATAAGAGTGAAGGGGAACAAAAATTGTGAATTTTATTGTCCCTGCCACCCTGGGGTAGTGTAGATTCAAATTTGTTCAAATCATGACCCCTGGGGGTAGGGTCGGGCCACTATGGGGGATCAAAGTTTTACATAAGAATATACATGTATAGGAAAAAATCCTTAAAAGTCTTCTTCTCAATAAGAAAAAAGGCATATTTAGTCATATTGATAGGAAAGCATCCTCAGATAGTGTAGATTCAAGTTTGTTCAAATAATGACCCCTGGAGGTAGGGTGGGGCCACAACGGGGAATCATAGATTTACATTGGAATATATAGGAAAAAACTTGAAAAATCTTCTTCTCAAGAACAGCAATTAGCCATGATTAGTTTTATAGCTATGGAAGCATTCGCAGGTAGTGTAGATTCAAATCTGTTCAAAACATGAACCCCAGGGGTAGGGTGGGGCTGCAATGGGGGATCAAAAGTTTTACATAGGAATATACAGGAAAAAACTTTTTAAAACCTTCTTCTCAAGAACAGCAAAGCCATGTTTTGTCATATTGATATGGGAGCATCTTCAGGTAGTGTAGATTCAAATTTGTTCAAATCATAACCCCCCAGGGATAAGGTGGGGCCACAATGGGAGATCAAAGTTTTACATAGGAATATATAGGAAAAAATCTTCTCAAGAACAGAAAAGCTATGTTTAGTCATATTGATATGGAAGCTTCCTCAGGTAGTGTAGATTCAAGTTTGTTCAAATGATGACCCCCCTCCCCACACTCTTGGGGGAGGGGGGTGTAGCGATGGGCCACAATTGGGGATCAAATTTTTAACAAGGGAATATATAGGAAAAAATCTTTAAAAATCTGCTGCTCAAGAACAGCAAAGCCATTTGTTATATTGATATGGAAGCATCCTCAGGTAGTTTAAAATTCAAGCCCCCCACCCCCCACCCCATTTAAACTTTTCAGTACTGAACTGATTTGTGCTTTTTCCTAGCCAATGCCCTTAGGTGAGCGATGTGGCCCTTGGGCCTCTTGTTTATCCCTGTATGTCTGTCTGTCTGGCCGTACAAAATGTCAACTTCCTGTTTATCCATGCATCTGTCCATACCAAATTTCCAGTCGCAGTTTTTTCCAGCAATTTTTCATCACAGATGCTTGATATATTCACATAGAGCATATATTCACATCTGAGTGGGGCATTACTAGTGAGCATTGACTCACAGACTTCTTGTTTTTCTTGTATTTGGTCTAGAATGTAACAATGTGTTCAGCAATCATAGAATTGTAAATAAATAGAGAAAAGTAAAGGAAATCTCAAAGCTTAATATAAGCTTTAAATATATATATTTTGATATAAATGAATCTCTCTTCATGTGTTATCCATTTTCTATTTGCTTTTAGGGACCAGCTCTATGTACATTCAATGATGGTGTCTTCACTGAAAAAGATTGGAAAGGCATTAAAACAATTTATGTCAGCTTGAAAGAAAAAGATGATACCTTTAAGATTGGACGATTTGGAGTTGGGTTCAAATCAGTATTTCATCTTACAGGTACACATTTGTCTCCACAACAAAGTTGTGTAGAGGAAGTAGGTTTAAACTGGAAGTACTCTGTTTATTCTTCTGTTTGCATGCATGTCTGTTTATGTAGAGGCAATGTTAAGGTCAGCTTTTAAATCAGTCCCTCCTATCATCAAGAGGTGTCCACAATAAAAAAAACTTGCATAGATATATATGGAACATTGATGGATACTTTTTGGGATGGATACTCTTGAAGATGTATCTAACCTACATATTGTGTTCCCTTGACTCTGAAAAAGTTAAGACTGAAATGAGATTTGTTCCCAGATTATCATTATTAATATAGAAACAGACTTGTACTTAAAAGTGATACATCTGTGGATTCTATGGGTAAATGCTTCATCTATCTACCGTATTCAAGTGAAGTACATTATACAATACACATACATTAACTGGGTTTGAGAGCGACATGTGTTTTGTCGGACCCAAGAACCAAACTGTTTGTCTGAGGCCATTAGGCCGAAGGCATACAGTTTGGTTTGAGGGGTCAACAAAACCCATTTTGCACGAGAACACAGTCAATAAATGTTTTCTTATACCTTTTATTTACTTATTTATATTTTGTTTGACATACATGTATCTTGTGCTGGCTTCCATCATGCAAATTAGTAAATTACTGCAGTTAAACTCTGTCAATTCCATCAATGTTGAACACCAATGAATGCAAATGAGATTTAACTGGTCCCGCCCACAGTGTGACGCAAGTGGTCCAATATCTCATCAACAGGTCCAATATCTCACTCCATATCAAACATCACTCTTTTTATGACAGCTCAGTAAAACATAGGAAATATTACTAGATGTTTTTTAATATAGATTTTTACAGGAACCAATTTTTGAAGGTTTAACAATTTAGTGTATTCAACTTGTCATAAGGTGTATACAAACCAAACATGCGTCCATGGTGTATCAATCTTAATGTTCTGTCTGATGATGCTAGATTCAGAGGCTACATCTTATGTATGAAATATATAGTCACACCTCATTTATCCAGACACCTGTTTCTGAGCAAATTGTTCAGGTTAATGAATCATCCAGATTAATAAAACATACTTGGTATATATAAGTACAAATTGTTCCCATAAATGCATCTAGAATATTTGCATCTGAATTAATGAGGATTAATGATCCTCCACTGTACTTCATGTGTGATTACAGTGTAGGCATGTTTGTAACTTATACAGTTTTGATATGCATGATCATATTTCAGTTTGTTGCACATGGAAAGAAAGGACTTATGACAATAATGCATTAGTTGTGTATCATAAATAGTATGAATAAAAATAATGCAACCAGATGTTTAACCATATCAAAGGCCTTGGTTCTTAGCAGGAAAAAAAAGAATTTTATTCTTTCATTATATTTTGTTTTATAAACTTTGAACTCAGTAAACGGAATACAGTTTTAGCTCACCTAAGCTGAAAGCTCAAGACTAGTGAGCTTTTCTGATCACATTTTATATGTACGTAATCCACTAGTCCATCTGTCTGTAAACTTTCAACATTTTCACTTTTTCTTTAGAACCACTGAGCCAATTTCAACCAAGCTTGGGTGTAGGGGATTTAAGTTTATGCAAATGAAGGACCATACCCTATTTCAAGGGGAGATAATTAAGAAATAGCAAAAATATAGTGACATCTTTAAAAAATCTTTTCCTCAGGAACCACTGGACAAGAAAAGATGAAACTTATGTGAAAGTTTCATTACATAGTGTAGAATCAATTTTGTTCAAATCATGACACCCAGGGGTAGGAAGGGGCCAAAACAGGAGAACAAAGTTTTACATTGGAATGTATAGGAAAAAATCTTGAGTCTTTACCAAAAGCCACAAAGTCAAGGCCGAAGGCCAGAAAAATTGGCTTGGAATCAGTAAAATTGAAAATCAGATACTGGTAATTAAAAAATTCTTCTCAAGAACAGCAGAGCTCATATAGTTATATTGATATGGAAGATCCCCAGGTAATGTACATTCAAGTTTTTTTAATTCATTACCCCCAGGGGTAGGGTGGGGCCAAATAGGAGATCAAGGTTATAGATAGGAATACATAGAAAACTAAAAATTTCTTTCTCAAGGTCAGCAGAGCTATCATTATAGTAATATCAATATGGAAGCATCTTTAGGTGGTGTAGATTGAATTTTTTTTTTTAAATTGTAGACTCCCCCCTTCAGGGGTTGAGTGGGGCTACAATATGAGATCAAAATTTTACTCAAAATATAAAGGGAGAATTCTTTAAAAATCTTCTTTTTATAAACAGCAAAGCCATGATTAGTCATATTGATGTAATAAAAGCATCCTCAGGTAGTGTAGATTTCAATTTTGTTCAATTCAAGACCTCAAGGGAATAGGGTGGGGCCACAATATGAGATTAAAGTTTTCATAAGAATATATGGGAGGAAAAATCTACTAATGATAGAAGAACAGCAGGGCCATCGTGACTCAGATGAGCATTGTGGTCTAAAGGGCCTTTTGTTTTTGTCATGGGGCAAGGCATTCATGCCCTAAGAACATATTTCTAGTTTAGCTAGGTCACAAGTAAGTAAGTAAAACAGTGCTAAAGAAATGCAAAAATCTAGCGACAATGATGGCTCATATTTTAGAATATTCATAGAAAAAGTTACAGAAATATAGAAGGTGAAGATAACAAACGGTAATCAGTTTCATAAATCCAGTAAAGAAATCAACTCAAAAACATGAACCCCTGGTATCTTCAGAGATCTGAAGTCAGGGATTTAATGCCTAGGATGATCAGTAAGCTAAGTTGCTAGACAAAATACAACCTAATGATAGGTATGATACTAAACGATATTAAGTTGACAGTTTAGAACCATGGGAATTTTTTTTTTTGTTCTTGGGGCTCTTGTGTGACTTACATGTAGATATTTCATCTTAACTTTTTCCACTAATTTATAGATACACCTGTCATTATAAGTGGAGATCGGCTGTTGATTATTGACCCAACCAGTACCCCAGAAAGGGTTTGCCACAATGTCACCTTCAAGAAGCTTACCTCAAGGTACAGAAACACCCTATGGCCAGTACTGAGGAAGGTCCTCAATTTGGACAAAGGAGGCATTTTTGGATTCAATACATCTAATGTGAAGGAAGAACATTTTCCAAGTATGTCAGAAAAGATTTTTATGCCCCCGTATCGAAGATTCGGGGGTATATAGTTTTTGCCCTGTCCAACCATCTGTCTATCTGTTTGTCCGCAAAAACTTTAACCTTGCCCATAACTTTTGATTGGTTGGAGCTATGGTTTTCAAATTTCACATGTGTATTCCTTGTGATAAGACCTTTCTTTGGGTACCACCATATTTGACCTTTTGACCTTGAACTTGGAGTTTGACCCAGTTTTGCAAAATTTTATGAGACTTTAACCTTGGCCATACCTTTTGAACAATTAGAGCTTTCATATTTCACATGTATAATCCTTGTGATAAGACATTCCTTTGGATACCAACAACTTTGACCTTTTGACCTTGACCTAGGAGTTTGACCTACTTTTGAAAAACTTTAACCTTGGCTATAACTTTTGAACGGTTGATGCTAGGGCTTTCATACTTCACATGTGTAATCCTTGTGACAAGCCCTTCCTTTGGATACCAACAACTTTGACCCTTTGACCTTGACCTTGGAGTTTGACCTACTTTTGAAAAACTTAAACCTTGGCCATAACTTTTGAACGGTTGGTGCTAGGGCTTTGATACTTCACATATGTAATTCTTGTGACAAGACCTTTCTTTGGATCTACTTTTGAAAAACTTAAACCTTGGTCATAACTTTTGAACGATTGGTGCTATTTCACCTGTGTATTTCTTGGGAAAAGACCTTTCCTTGGTCACCATTAATTGTGAATTTGACCTTGACCTTGATGTTTGACATACTTTTGAAAAAACTTTAACCTTTTCCATATCTATTCAATGGTTGCTGGTAGGCTTTCATATTTCACAGGTTTATTCTTCAAGAAAAAACCTAACTTTGGGTACCAACATATTTGATTTGCATTTGAGAAGGTTTAACCTTTGCTATAAGTTGGCATAAGGGGGCATCAGTGTTTCACAAACACATCTTGTTTTGAATTGCCTCACACTCGTGAAAATATCAAAAAATCCTGTCCCACTCATGAAATAAATTCCATATTCATCTACAAAATATTAAATTTTCTGTTTAGTACATTTTCTTAGATTTTTCCTTTGCCTCTGTCTTCTCATAACACAGTGTCATAGGGTGTGATGTCATAGTTGAGAGGTTGAGACGTCATAGCTATAAGCGATTGCAAGATTGAAAAACATTGTAAACCTTTATTTTAAATGACATGTTTGGAAAACCTTTACAGTTTAACTATCTGTTAGGATGGCTCATTAACTCTATCTTATAACAGGCCAGGGAATTTTTTTTAAGAAACATTCTTCGTGAAGAGAAGGAAAATTGTAAGTTTTGCCACATTTCTGTTATTCTCACACTGTGAGAATACCATTTTGATATCCTTTCACACTGTGTCAGAATATTACTTTTTATTCAGTAAATAAATTACGGTATTTCACTGTTGAAAATGTAATAAAATTCTCATTTTTAAGGGCAATTTTTCATAAGGTCATTTTTTTAAATTGTTTATTTGTTTAGACTTTTTTCCAAAAAAAAGAGTTATTTTTAAAAAAAAAAAACCATTAAAAGACACATTTTCTTATTAGAATTTAACCCCCCTTCCCCCCCCCCCCCCCCTTTCCAAAAAAAATTATGAGTTAGTAAAATTTTATGTTTATAAAGCTAACTTAAATTGAACTGACAAGCTGTATTCTTAATATTAATTTTTCCCAAAAAAGTGTTTAACACAATTTTAATATCGAATTTACTGACTGTAAAGGATTATATTCTGTAGTGGCCAGTATCTGCCCCCAAAATAAAACTTTGATGGAGAAATCTTTAATTATGTTCTAAACCAGTAGGATATTTGCAGACTTCAAAGCATTAAATATTTTTATCAACTATGACATCATTAGTTAGATATGACGTCAATAAAATGACGTAAATTCCAAATTGCAATGATTTTGAGAGAAAATAGTGTATTTTACGTCGGTATTTTGATTGGAAATTATCGAGCGCAGGTCTGCTCAGACTAGATCTTTTGATATAATGTGTAGAATGATAATATCAATGACATATGTGAATATGGTACCTGAGCAAGCTTGCGCTCTATAAATACTATAGTCAAATTTGAACAAACTCTGTGCATTTTGGCCTCTATTTTAAAAATAAGGGAAATCCAAATAGTTTGTGATGTCACAGAGACAAGAAAAGCCAACTAATTTTTCCAATTTCATAATATATTGTCTTAATTTGGATTATTTTATACAATATATGCACTTTTGCTCATTTCAAGAGATTTTCAAAATTTGACTATTATGGGGGCCGGAATACGCCCTTACCGTATATAGTTCTTTACAGATTTTTTGTGCAGTGATGCATAACTTTTCTCATCAGTCATCCGTGTGAATTCACGAGATTTTCAAGCCACATGTATTGCATGTACAAGCGGTAATTATGGTTTATACTTAGAATTAAATTTTCTAGGTATGAAAAGCTGCATATCATGACATATACACCCCAGACTCCTTGAAATTAATATACAGTGAGTTTGTTTACACACACAACTGAAAATCAAAGTATTCAGTGAGAATTATACTTGACAAGATGTGATAAATTTATATCAATTTCTTGAACACACTTTAAAGCTAGTACACTGGTAAAGAGAGTTATTTGTACAGTGAATTGTTTCAAAACTAGAAATCTATCGCAATAACTGAAATCTATTGTGTATGAGTGCTAATTTGCATCAATTTTTTTTTTGTCTTGGACACTTGCAAGATCAAATTATTAAACAAATTCAGTTTTTTATACATATAAACAAAAACCAATATTAATTTTTTTTAATACAAAAATAATCCATGTTCAGTAAAATTTTGATATAAACTATATTTGTGCATACTGTAATATTTTATTACTTGAAGGGTGCTGATTAAAACTTAACTCATCAATTATTCGGTAAGTCAACACACACAGGTAAACACCTAATTACAGATCACTAACGGTCATGTCATTGTTTTCATAGCAATTCACACTTGTCGATATGTCCAAAGTCAATTGACTGGATTAATGAAGCCATTTTCATTGAAAAATAATGCTTCATTGTAAAAATCGGCCATCTGGATCCGGAATGCAAATTTCCAGATTATTGAGACAAAATAATGTTAGAAAAATCAGTTCCCCCAAAAAATCGTTCGAATTATCAGCATACGGATAAATGAGGCTTCTCTGTATATCTATTATTTAGTTGTCTCCTTAAGCAGAGGCCCCTTTTTATGTATGAAAGACATAAACAATGTGTTTTGAGTGCTGAATGAATGGCACTATCTACAGAATGGGAGTTTATTAAATATGTTTTGAATTTCTTGACAGATACTTTGTTTTGGTTCCCTTTGAGAAAAGCACCATCCACCCTCCTGGAAAAGATTTACCTTCCCTCAAGAATGATGGAACTGATAGAATCATTCAGAAGAGAGGCAGACACAACTCTGCTGTTTCTTCGATACATCAGCTCAATCACAATAATGGAAAACAGGGACAGTGTATTGTATAAAGTGACTATAGAGGGAACTGATGATTCAAAAGACAATTTCTCTGACTTACGCAAATATACAAGAGATTGGTTAAAGTACGCAAATTCAAAACCAGAAGATTCCCAAAGTATTGCATACAATGCCCTGGTAATCACCAAGAATGGAAAAGAGGATTCAGCAAAGAAAGCAGTGTTCAAAATTGTCAATTTTTACCAAGGCACAAAGGAAATGTCCCAAGGTCTCAAAGAATTGTCAGAAGATGGAGATAATGCACCATTTGTTGGAGTAGCATATCCTCTACAGATGGAGGAATCATTTAATGCTCATGTGTTCTGTTTTCTGCCTTTGCCTTTTCAGTCCAGTAGTTTGACCAATCTGCCTGTACATGTGAACGGGTTTTTTAACCTGGATCCAGCACGAGATCATGTTTTACATGCCACAGCAGGGCAGGTTGGAAAGAGAGATAAAAACATAGAATGGAATGAGCGACTGATTAAAGAAGTAATATCTCAAGCGTATATAAAGCTGATCGAGGATCTTCTCAAGGAAGGTAGTCCACGAGAGATTGTCTATCGCTGTTTACCTGATGTTCAGAAAGTTGATAGTGCATTGTGGAAACTCCTCCTTCAGCCTGTCATGGAAAGTGTCCTACGAATGAATATCTTCCAGACTGAGAAGCAGGAGAAAACTTGGGTTAGTTTTGAACAGGCTGTATTTGATGTTTTTGTTGACAGAGAAAGAGAAGTAGCAGAGAAAACAAAGGATGTAGTGATAGAATTGATCAAAGAGTACAGTGAAAACTTAGTCATATTGCCAAAGCATTTGAGAATTTTAGTGGAGTCACATACAGAGTACAGATTTCTACCTGAAATCCAGCCAAAGGTTATTAACACAGAATATGTAGCCAATCTTTTGCTCAAAGATCACAGATATAAAGAGAAGAATAGATCCACCAAAGTAGTACTTCTGGGTTACTTCTTAGAATACGGTCATCAAGAAGTATGGAAACAACTGGAACTGTTGCCAACAAATGACAAGACCCACTTTATGTCTCTAATATCCAAAAGAACACTGTATTTGTGCTCAGAAAGCGAAGCTGACTTATTCCCAGAGTTAGAAAAACAATTGCTGTCTGATTTGAGAGAAGACATGAAAGCCAAATTGATGACAATTCAAATTCATACAAGTAGGTGATGATTAGGCAAGTACTTGTTAGCTCTTCTGAATCAAAGGCTCATAGAGCTAATGCTGTCAACATTTGTGTGGTGTGTGTCAACTTTTCAGAATATGCGCCATATCTCAAAACCCCCAATTTTTGTCAATTCGTCATAGAGTATCCTTGGGCCAAGGGCTCTCTTTTATACTAAAAGTAGGAATGTGACCCTTAAACAAGGGGAGATAATTAGGGAAATAAAAACAAGATTATCACCAAACTTGCACACATGAATGAGGATATGTTGTAGATTAAAACTTTTTCAAGGCATCACACTAAGGCAAAAGGTGTGGTCTCAAGGTCACTTCTAAGTTGACCAAAATTTATGTTTTATTAAAACTTTGATAGTTTGCCTACTCTAAGGCCTGGGATCATCAAATCTTATCAGTTGATGCATCTTAGGACCTCATATCATGTTGACTTAAAAGTAGGTCATGGTGACCTACTTTTTAAAAATTTTGCAGGTATTCATTTTCAGTTTGATTTTGATGCATAACTTGGACACTTTGAAGCCTATGATCATCAAAACTTGCCAATTTATGCATCATGGGGCCGTAAAATGTGTCAACCCAAAAGTAGGTCACCATGACATACTTTCTGAATTTTATAGCTAATCATTTTCTAAACATTTAAGGTTGGATACTAAGAGGTTTAGAATCATCAGACATTGTAAGTTGATGCACCTTGGGGCTTTAACAATATTTATCAAAGAGTAGGTCACAGTGAACTACTTTTTTGAATTTTGCAGGTATTCATTTTCAAATTGGTTAAGAGGCATATTTTGAACACTTTGAAGCCTAGGATCATCAAACTTTGTAAGTTGATGCATAATGGATCCTCATAGTGTGTCAACCAAAAAGTAGGTCACTGACCTACTTTTGGAATTTCATGGTTATATTTCAATATTTCAGATACTACTTGGCTTAGAATCATCAAACTTTGTCAGTTGATGCATCTTGGGTCCTGGGATTTGTCAACCAAAAAGTAGGTCACTATGATCTACTTTTGGATTTTCATAGCTATATTTAAATATTACAGATACTAATTGGCTTAGAATAATAAAAAAAAATTGTCAGTTGATGGAACTTGGGTTCTGGGAGTGTGTTAACAAAAAGTAGGTCCTACTGACCTACTTTTGGAATTTTATGGCTATATTTCAATATTTCAGATACTAATTAGCTTAGAACCATCAAAATTTGTCAGGTGTTGGATCTTGGATCCTCAGAATGTGTCAACTAAAAAGAAGGTCACTGTGACCTACTTTAGGAATGATAAGGCAATACCTATGTGTAAATATTTCAAATAATAAGAGACTTAGAATCATCAAACTTTGTCAGTTGATGCATTTTGGGTCCTTGGAGTATTTCAACCAATAAAACGTGTTAACCAAAATGTAGGTCATGCTGATGTACTTTTCGAATTCAAAGATTTATCTTAATATATAGGATACTAAGAGGCTTAATTAAGATAGAAGTGATAAGTTGTACAATTTATTTGAAGAGCAGTTCTAGGCCCTTGAGCCTGTTGTTTATTTTTCTATCATTGGTTACATTTTCAAAAGCGCCCAAATGCCTGTCTCTTTCTTTTTTATGCCCCAGCCATAAAATGGCCGGGGCATATAGTGTTACCCTGTTCTGGCATTCAGTCATCATTCCATTTCCGTTCATTATATCTGCAACAATTGCACACATTCAACTCAAATTTGACACAGATACATCTTAGGAATACGCAGGTCAAGTTTAAATTTAGTCATGGTCTGATGATTTTTGACAGAGTTATCCCTCTTGAACTTAGGAAAAAATATGAAATTTTCATTTTCTGCTCTCTAACTTTTGTAAGAATGTATGTATAAGATTGAAATTGCATATGCAGGTATTTTACCAGAAAATACAGGTCAAGTTCAAATTTGGTCATGGTCCGATGATTTTTGACAGAGTTATCCCTCTTGAACTTAGGAAAAAATAAGAAAATTATTGGTTTCCACTCTCGAACTTTAGAAGTGAGGTACCATAAATCTGGAAATTTTTACGTTGATTTATTTTTGCGAATCTGGGTCAAAAAGGTGTTGGTAAATTTTTACTTTTTAAAATTTTGCGAATTGTCATTGGTGCTTAAAATGAAAAGGGCTTAATATTTTCATAACAGTTTATAAGTTACGTATGTGCATACAATGAGTTACGCACGTACATACAAACTCCTTTCTTTCGTTAACATTGTTAGATAAAACAGCTGGCCTCTCTTTCTTGGAGAAATAATTTAAGAAGAAATACTGCCTGTCAAAAACCATCAGATGATATTGAATGTAGTTAAGGCACGGATTATCATGGGTAACTAGCTTGTAGTATAAACAGATTGCTTAAAACGACCACTGCTTATGAATACCTGTTCACCGAGTTAAAAATACACACCAGCTATCAGTAAAATTTTTGTTTATATTTTTTGTTGTTGATATATTTTTAAGAAAAATATTTTTGTGAATGCAATGCACGCGCAAATTTGCTAAAAATTTATCTACAGTAAAAATTTCCAGATTTACGGTATGTATAAGGTTGAAATTGCAGTTGCATGTATTTTACCAGAAAACAGATTTCAAATTTGAATTTTGTCGTGGTCCGATGATTTTTGACAGAGTTATCCCTCTTGAACTTAAGAAATTTTTATGAAATTTTAAGAAATTTTCAGTTTCTGCTCTCTGTCTTTTGTAGGGATGTATGTAAAATGTTGAAATTGCATATGGAGGTATTTTACCAAAAAATAAGAGTCAAGTTTGAATACAAATTTAAATATAAATATTTGGAATTTGATATTTTGGCTGCTTGCGGGGGCATTCGTGGCAATAACGACACATCTAGTATAAATGAATATACACACACTTTGCAGTCTTTCTTTTTTTTATCAGAGTTTTTAAAGAAATGGAGTCCCAAAGATTTTTCACAACTACTGAAAGCATCTGTGGAAGCACAAGGAATTGTGTCATCCACTCAACTTGACAACACAAATAGGCAAACTGTGTCAACTTGGATCAAAAGAGTTTGGTCTTTTTTGTCTGAAAATCAAGATTTGATCCCAAAAGTCGAAACACTTCCAATTCTACCAGAACCAAGGAATGGAAAATCAGCTATTCAATGTTTGCATTCTTTGAAGGGAGACCATATGCTTACACAGTCACAGGGCTTGACTCCACTTCCTGGTGAGGTGAAAGAAGTTCTGAAAATTTGTGGTGTAAGATTATTGGAAGCAGTGTCATTTGTCCCAGACGAAATTGTGACAAAATATATTGCATATCCAACAGCAGAAGATGTTTGTAATGTTTTGGAAAAAGCTTTTAAAAAAAATGAAAGCTATATTGGTAAGATCAATCAACTACCAGTGAACACAAGGAAACATTTGGCTGTATTCTTGGGAAAAAGCAGCTTAAAGAAAATGACAGATTCCTTAAAGATATTTTTAAGGAGATTGAAATTATTTCCAGTTCATAATTCACACAAAGCAGGTGCTGACCTTTATTCAGTGATGGAAGTTACAGACATTGTCCCCCAATCATTGAAGAATTTCCCAGTCAAATACCCAACTCTGCTGATTGATGGAAGTTTTCAAGGTCTTTTTCTGGCCTATTGTTTGGGGTGCTGGGAATTAGAAGAACAAAGACTGATGGAGAAGACCCTGTATGCAATTTCAAATCATGAAATATACCAACCAGATGAAGTTGCTTTGTTTATGAATTATTTTTTGAAGAGACTTGATGAATCTACTTCTGGAAAGCAGTTAGAAATAGCTTCCAGTATACCATTTGTTGAAACTGGAAATAGTGAATTGAAAGCTCCAAAAGACTTATTTAATCCATCTGATGGTGAATTGCGTGAACTTTTTCAAGGTGAGGAAAAAAGCCGTTTTCCCAACAATTCTGTAGACTGTTGGAAGTTGCAAAAATTGAAGATGAAAACCTCAGCAGATATTACTGCAGAAGATATATTGGAGACAGTCACATTTATGGAGGCAACTGAGGCAAAATTAGACTGTGCCAAACGTAAAAGGAAGGCAAATGCTGTCCTCAAGTTCATTGGTAACCTGCAGCATCATTTTGAATTTAACAAGTTCATTGAGGAAGTGAAGCAAAAGTGTTGGATGCCAGTGATGAGAAAGAGACCAGGCAGATATCCGAAGCAAATGGATTGGAAGGGTGAAGAAAGGAAGGTATGCAGACCCATTGATGCGTGCTCTCAAGAAAACAGCTCAGTTGTTGGCTCTGTATGTTTTATTTCTGATTGTGATCAAACCCAAGAGGTGTTACAGTGGTTACTACAGACCCCAAACACAGATCTAGCTATTCAACAGTTAAAACATTTGTCAGAGAAGTACAAAGACTTAAAGCAACCTTTGGAGTATGAATGGATGCTGAAAGAGTTGTTTGATTTTCTGGCACCCAAGGCCATAAACCCTGCTGAATCGAAACAACTAGACATTGTTCCAACTAAGTTATCATTCACAAAGAGCTCAAATGTATACATAGAGTTTTTGAGTGATACTTTCCAAATACAATTAGAGCCTTACATGTATCAACTGAGTGAATGCTGGACAGTTAAGGCTGAAATGAGAAACTTCTTTATTCACATAGGCTGCAAAGAGTGTTTGACCACTGAAGATCTCATACTGGTTCAGGAAAAGATCAGAGACTACCACAACTGTATTGATAGCCCCCGAGAAAGCACTGAGATCATAAGAGATTTGCATATTTTGATTGATATCTTGAACATTTCAAAAGAAAATTGTGAAAAGTTGTCTCAAAAACAACTGTCTCGTATCCTATTTCCAGTTCAGACAAAAATAGAGCAACTGGTTCTGAAACCAGCCCAAGAGTGTACCTACACAGATGACAAACACATCGAATTTCTGGACTTAGAAGGAAATGGCAAAGAAGATGCAAATGAGGAGCTTCACTTTGTACATGAAATGGTCAGGGAGTCTGTTGCCGAGTGCCTTGGTGTTTCATCCTTGACACGCAGAGTTATGGAGAGTGGAGGGATTGAAGATTTGGAATTTGAACAATGGGGGCAAGAAGAACCACTTACCACAAGGATTAGAAATCTTTTGGAGGAGTATACTGATGGACTTTCTGTGTTCAAGGAAATGCTACAAAATGCTGATGATGCAGGAGCAAGTTGTATGAAGATACTATTTGATGAAAGGCAGAATGTACAGGCAAGAACTGGTTTGATTGACAAAGGTATGGAAGAGTGTCAGGGACCTGCCCTTTGGTTCTACAATGATGCTAAATTTGAAGATAAGGATTTTCAGAATATCATTAAACTTGGAGGTGGAACCAAAAAATTGGAGAACACAAAGATTGGAAAATTTGGATTAGGATTCTGTTCTGTGTATAACATCACAGATGTCCCTAGCATCGTCAGTGGAAAGTACATTGTTTTCTTTGATCCAAGAACTATACATCTTGGAAAAGCTATAAAGGACAAATCAAAACCTGGTCTTCGCATTCCCATTTCAAAGGTGGTGAGCAAATTCAAAAAGCAGTTCATGCCTTATAATAAAATTTTCAATTGTGATCTTTCAGCAGAGAGAAATCAAGAGGAATATGATGGCACTCTCTTCAGACTTCCATTGCGTACATCTACACAGGCCAAAGACGAAACCAACAGCATATCCTCAGAAGAGTACAGACATGGAGATGTTGTGTCTATCATTAAGAAATTCATGGAATCTGCTGGCAATCTGTTGCTGTTTACACAAAATGTTGAGAAGATTGAACTGTACTCTCTTCAGTCTGATGACCCTGAAAGATGTTGCCTGTTATACTTGGTTGAAAGGAGTGGAGAATTACAATGTACAAACCTTCTTGAAAAGGCCAAAGCTTTAGTAACAGTGGGAGAAAAGAGATATGTGGAGACTTTTAATATTGGCATCAATGTACAAGTGAACAGCAGTGGTGTTGAAAAGTTCTTTGGAAGAGATTATGAACATACCATGACTGGATCAGTTTCTAACTGGATGGTGTCTTGGGCTGTATCAGATATTGAACAAGAACTGAAGGGGTCACTTCCAGTAGCCAGTACAGCTATTCCTCTCTCTTTCTCACTTGACAGAAATCAAAGTAATGCCCCTTATGGATTCTACAATACTGGACATGTGTTCTGCTTCCTTCCACTTCCACAAGAAAGCCAAACTTTAGCTCATCTCAATGGCTGTTTTGCAGTAGAACAGAGTAGAAAAAGAATTGTGTCTCCATCCAAAGATGTAACCGAAAGAGAAAAGCGAGCAGATTGGAACCAATCATTGATGTCAACAGCACTGAGCACAGCATACATAAACATGCTTGAAAACATCCAAAGCTCCAATGTATCAGCAGAGTATTCAGCAGTGTGGCCTGTATCTTTTGAAGGAAATCCCTTCAACCCTTTGGTATCTGCATTCTATAAAGATGTTTCGCAGAGTGAATGCAAAGTATTTTATCAAGATGGAAATCCATTTGAAAAGGTCTCTCTTGGTGAATGTGTCTTTCTGGATTTTACTTTGCAAGATGATCCAGATGTGGGAAAAACTGCTTTCCAGTGTCTGAAGCAGTTTAATCCTTTTGGAAGGCAAGTGATGCACATGCCTCTTGATATACAAAATGAATTTAAGGAGGCTGGCTGTGAGAGTTACTTGGACAAACAAATCTGCAGTGAAGAGAATTTTTTCACATCTGTTTTCCTTGTAAATCTTCAGGACAAATTTTGGAACTCTGACAAAAGAAAAGAAGTACGCAGCTGTCTTCTGAGGCGCATTCTCAAGAGTGGAAATGGAAAAGTCCTAGAGAAAATGAAAGAAATTAAATGCATTCCAACAAAGCCAGAAGGATTACTTAGAAAACCTTCGGATTTAATTGACCCATCTTCAGATTTGCATGAAATTTTCTGTGTTTCTGACAACAGATTTCCTAAAGATGAATTCATGTTGTCAGATGTTGTCAAACAGGCCCTGGTGGACCTTGGAATGAATGCAAACCATTTGCCTGATGAAATGCTTCTTGAAAGAGTGCATAGCATACATGTTTGTGCACAGGATGATTCTGATTTAGCAAGAAAGAGGTGCATAGCAATTCTGAAATATATCATACGAATCAATCCGTCACAAAGTGTACTTGAGAAAATCAAGGGGATTCCGTTTCTACCAGTGATGAAAGAACCAAGTGATTGGCCATGCCAGTGGGGTTCCAGCCAAGACTGTCAATTTGCAGCTCCTGACAAGTTGTTCAGGATGAACTGTAAGTACTTGATTGGAAACGTACAGAAAATTTTGGACGAAAACATCATACAGGAATCAGGGTATGACTTATTTAGAAATCTTTCCATGAAGTCTTCAGAAGATGTGGAGCAAGACCTTGTAATTTGCCAGCTTAAAACTGTTTCAGAATTGGGACATAATGTACCAAGTTCAACAGAAAATAATTTGAGAAGAATATGTGAAGCTGTGTATGAATATTTGAACAACTGTGTTTCATTAGAAGACTTGAAAAGTTTCCAGACTTTGCCTTGTATACTTACACAGTCCTGTGAGTTGGTGGAACCACGCCGTACTTCACTTTGCATCACAGATGATGTTTCTCCTTATATTTACAAAATTGATAGTAAATGGTCTGACTATGAAAATTTCTTGCTGAGTGTTGGTGTTCATCAGTTTGTGGAATCAGATTTCATTGTAAACATTTTAGAAAGCATTGAGATGGTAGAAGGGGAAGCTGTGGAAAATCTAAATGCTGTTGTCAAACTGTTCAATTTTTTAGATGGCAGCAGACTTGTGAAAGAGTTCCTTCTGCCTGACCAGAAGGGAATAATGAGAAAACCAAAGGATTTGTGTTTTGAGGATGGAAATGACAAAATAAATGACAGAAACCTAATATTCACTCATGCAGATCTAAGAATTACAGTGTGCAAGAAATTCAGTGTGCAGTCTAAAAGTGCAAAGTACATCAGAAAATTTTCCTCTGGTATGCCCTTTGGACAAAAAGAAAAACTTGTCACGAGACTTCACAATATTTTGGAGGATTATCCGTGTGACATATCAATACTAAATGAACTTCTGCAAAATGCTGATGATGCTGGAGCAACAGAAATACACTTTGTGTATGACAAACGAAACCATCCTGAAGAGGGATTATTTGATGAATCCATGAAAAGCATTCAAGGACCAGCTCTTGTTGTCTTCAATGATTCTAGTTTCTCAGAAAAAGATATCGAGGGAATATCAAAACTTGGAGAGGGGAGTAAATCTGATGATCCCAATAAAACTGGCCAGTTTGGAATAGGATTTAATGCTGTTTACCACATCACTGATGCTCCATCATTCTTGTCAAAAGGAGAGAAAACCCCAAATGGTGGAACCTTGATTATGTTTGATCCACATTGCAGATATGTTCCAGATGCAACTCCAGAAAGCCCTGGACTTAGAGTTGATGATCTCAGTTGTGTAAAAGAGACCTATTCAGGAACCTACAAAACCTATCTGCAGGATATTCTCCCAGCATCTTCAGGAACCTGGTTCCGTTTCCCCCTACGCCCACAAGAAGTAGCAGACAAGTCAGAAATCACAAAAGAAGAGGTCAATGATGAAAGAATGTCTAATATTTTAGGGGCATTTGAAAAGGAAATGTCTAAATCCCTGCTTTTCTTGAACAATGTGAGATGTATTAAGTTGTCAGAGATAGAAGATGAACAGATTTCAACTAGATGTGAAGTAAGTGCTGCATTTGTTCATGAAAAGGATTCTTCTGACATGAGATTATTTCAGTCAAAATGTATGGAAGAGTTGCTGTCATTGAAAAAGGGACAACAAATTCTTGGTGAGCAGTGTGGATTTTCTTGTAATTATTGCATTGACGTCAAAGGGAAAGCTGAAGGCAGAAAATGGAATGAAACCTGGGCTGTATCAAGAGTGTTTGGGACAATGACAAAGAATTCCTTGACAGATGAGTTGAGATTCGGTTACAAGACAAAGACAGTAAATCTTTCACCAAGAGCTGGTATTGCAGCATGTTTGACACAAGAGTCTATCAGTGATTCCATAGAGATGGAAACAAGTGTTGTGGAAGTCTCCTGTGAATGTGATAGTGATTCAGCAGAGTTGGCAACAAACTCACCAGAAAATTTGGAGACCTTGAGGGCATTTTGTTTTTTGCCTTTACAATGTAGCACTGGCCTACCAGTCCATATCAATGGACACTTTGCTCTGAATTCAAGCAGAACAAATATTTGGAGAGATGATGGAAAAGACCAACACACTGTAAAAGGCTCATGGAATGAATTGATATTAAGTGAAATCTTACCATTTGCATATATCACCTCTTTGCAGTTCCTCAAGGAAATCCTATTTCCTGGGTTGCAGGGCATTCATGCTGACAATATTGATGTGTACAACAGTTTTTTTCCAGTCATTGACAGAATAAAAGATGATATATGGAAAACAGTGGCCAAAGTGCTTTATCATAAAGTGGTCGTGTATGACATTGCTCTGTTTCCTGTCCTGTTAGATGATGAAACAATTACATCAATGAGGGACACAGATTTCATTCTCGCCAGAGAAACTATTACAGACCAGGGAAAATCAGCAATTGCTTTTGTGCCTCTAAAAAGCCAGGAGCAGAGATTCCCTGCATATTTTAACCAGCTGGAAGAGCAGTTGACAATTGAAACTAAAGAGCTTGCAGATGGTAACAGGTATGAGTCTGAGGATTCCCACTTGGAGAAGATCCAAATGCTTAAAAAAAGAAGTGCAGAAATTACAAAAATCTTTAAGATGCTTGGTCTTAAACTCCTGAATTCAACATATGAGATACTCCAAAGCATTAAAATGTCCATTGCATCTTGTGAAGACACTGGATTTATTCCTAAAGCAATAGAAGCTCCTGATGTGCTTCAGTATTTGCTATCATGGAACAGTGACTATAAAGACAAATGTAGAATAGACTCTGTAGATGTGAACATTCAATCGTCAGTACTGAAAGATGTGACAAATGTTCAGACTTTGTTGTCTTATTGCTTTAAAAATGGAGAACACATCAGTCACCTTGAGGGAATTCCATTATGTGTTTTGGAAAGTGGGATATTGACCTGTTTTTCTGGGTCATCACCAAAAATAGTCTCTGAATTTTGTCATTTGCTGAAAGATTCAAAGAATGCCTTTTTGAATATTGCACTAGTTCCTGTTTTCGAAAAAAGGCTCCAAAATAGTCCATGTATCCAGAGACTGACTATAGCTCGCTTTGCAGAACTTTTGAAAGATAATATCAATGGTTACTACAAGAGTGAGGATCCAGTGTCATGGAATCTTGGTGATTTAGAAGAGCCATGGATTAAAGAGGTGTGGACATTCCTTGCTTCAACAAACAACAGCAAAAAAGAGGTAGCCAAAGACTGCATCCACTATCTCTCTGAATGGTGCCTAGTTCCCACTCAAAACAGAACAGGAGAATATTATTTATATCCTTTCTGCTTGGCTGATGCTGTTTTGAGTACCAACTTCGAATGGAAAGATGGAACAATGTCACAAGTTATGCCAAGCATAGATTTTCCAAGATTACTGAAGCTAGAGTCATTTAAATGCAAGGGACTTGCAAATTACATATGTGCTTCTGAGTCAACACCTCACAATGTTCTGAGATTGTTTCAGTATCACAGAAGAAGGTATTGTGATTGCATATCCACAACCCTTGCAAGTCAAGTTTTAAAGTTTCTTTTGGCTAAGCTGCATTCTGAAGTAAAGGAAAAAGATGGGAAAATTCTGGCTCACTTCCAAGACACTTGTTTATTTGAAACTCTTGATGGATTGGTGACCAATTTACCTTTAGAAAGGAAAACAATTTGTTTGAAAGATGAGGACAATTTTCCACAAGATAATTTACCTATGATGTGTGAATGTTTGGGAATTACTCTCCTCAGAAGGAAAGATTTCCTGGAAGATTTTGGAATTGATTTTTTGATACAGGAAGACTTCTATGTCCATATTTTCCTACCCAAGGCAAAATATTTAGACAACCCTATCATCAGGACTCATATGGAACACATCAAAAATACAAAAATGTATTCAGGAGAGAGATCAGAAATGATGAGAGACTTGATTTGGGGCATAGCATGGATAGAAAATGAAGAAACAGGAGCACATCAGAGAGTTTGCAACTTCTATTCACCATATTTAGAGGTTTGTTATCTTTTTTGCTCACAGACTGATTTATTACCTGCAGAGTTCCATGATTCAGAATGGGAAGATTTTATGGAATTTGCTGGGATCAAGAAAGACGTACCATTTGAGATGTTGCTGGAATTTGGTAGTCAGATTGAAAACTCAACTAGCTTTGATGAGCTTGTTAAAAGAAAGTCTAGGGTTCTTTTGAATTACATATTCCAAGAAAAAAAACTAAAATATGAATTTTCAGCTTTCATGAGAAAGTTCAGGAAAATTAATTGTGTGCTTCCTTTTGAAATCCCAGAAACACATGCAGAAATTCTACCTCAGTGTGGGAATGATAGATTTGTTTGTTTTGAAGGATCAGTATTGTCAAAAGGATGGGAACTTATTTGGTCACAGTGCATTGTTGTTCCTGAGAAAATAGTTGGAAAAGTAGATAAAGACATTCTGGGGATCAGAAAGGTTCCTAACGTCAATGATGTGATTAATCATATTCACAAACTTTGTGCTAAATTAAAAACTGATAAGTGCACAGAGAAATCATTGAAACTTGAATTGATGGAATGTGTTTATACAGAGTTAAACAGATTGTTGTCCTCTTCTCCAAGACCAAATTTTCTCATACAGAAGCTGAAGACGGGACTTACTGAAACACCATTCATCTATAATAACTGTACAGATGAATTCGTCTGTCCATATGAAGTTGCTTTGCGTCTTGACACAAAAAAGTGTATAGGGGGTTACCTCTATAGTGGACCTGAAAGATTTGGCAAATTTTATGAAATGTTTAGACAGATTGGTGTTGAGGATCATCCAGGATTTTACCACTACTTGCGTTTGTTTAACTTGCTGTATAGAAAAATATCTTCAAAGTCAATGGCACCAGAAGAGATTCAGATTGCACAGAAAGCATTCAAAGACTTGTTAAAGTGCCTAGAAGATAAAAACCTTGATTTCAGACAAATCCCACAAGTAGTTGATCTATATCTGCCTTCAGAGGATAACAAGCTAGTGCTTTCAACAGAGCTCATTTTGTGTGATAGACCGTCTTTTAAAAAAAGATTAGCTGGAGAATCTACAGTCCAATATGTAAAGATAGACTCGATGCAAAAGACAGATTTGCTCCAGAAACTACCAGATCAATTCAGACCCAAATCACTATCTGGACTTTTTCATGAGGTCACTGATATAGGGGATGAATGTGAAGCTGATGACCATATTTCAAGGCTGAGGAGAATTTTCCAGTCTGAAGCTTTCGTGGAAGGAATTATCACCTACATTCAGACAAAAATAGAAGCAGGTGTGAACCAGCAACAAAAGAGCAGCATTACAAGGTCCCTCCAGAATGTTCGTTTTAAACAAGTTACTTCTCTGCAGACAGTCCTGGAAAACAATGAAAATCAAATGCTGATAGATAAAACTCGTAGAGACAAACAAATTTATTACACAAAGACTGATGGTGGAATTGTGATTTATTTGAAAATGAATCCGCTTTGGACTTCCTTTCAACAGTGCTTTGAGGCATGGAAATCCAAACTTAGTCAGGTTGTCTGTCTGTGTGTGCCTAAGAGGATGCTTGTATATCAGGATGGAGATTTCATTACTGAACTCCTGCTTTGTGGTTCAGATATTGACATTGTAGAGATTTGTAAGAAACACCAAATTCAATTACAATCGAAAAGTTGGTCACCTGCTCTGGGGTCACATGTACCCATTGATCTCCATGATACACTGGATAACACATTTTGTGATTTTCAAGAGGGAGATATTGTAGCATATGAAGTATTTGACCCCCTTATTGATGTTGATAG
The DNA here is from genome assembly GCF_033153115.1 of Saccostrea echinata. Lineage (NCBI taxonomy): Eukaryota > Metazoa > Mollusca > Bivalvia > Ostreida > Ostreidae > Saccostrea > Saccostrea echinata. The sequence continues at coordinate 105,097 of NW_026889790.1, forward strand.
TGAGGATAATATACTGGTGCTTGACTCCGAATTTATTTACGTTCGTGTAATAAAAAAAGATGATGATGCTGTGTTCCCTCATTATACTGTGTTTAATGGTACAAAAGAAATATCAGTAAGCTCAATTAAACTTTACAAATTTGTTCGCAAGGCTGAGGAACAGACAACAGAGCTGGTACCATTTAGTACTGACAGGATTAAGAAGCAAAGCACAGGCCATGCTCGGATCCTTGCTGATATAAAAAGAATGTTGATCGCTGCATGGAAGTTACCAAGAGCAGAGAGAAGGGCAATCATTAAAAGATTGCTTCTGCAATGGCATCCAGATAAAAATCCAGGAAACACTGATCTGGCGAAAGAAGTCACTCAGTTTATTCTTGATATCATTGGAAAGTTGGAACGAGGAGAAATAGAAAAAGAAGACTACACAGCGGGATACAGTGGGGGAGGATCATCTTATCATTACGGAACATCTCAGAACGAGTGGCATCGTTTTCAAGAAAATGTAAACAGCTGTGGGAGTAGGCGGCATCGGAACAGGAGACATGGCGGGTTACCTGGTGGTTGGTACTATAGCGGATCTATGTACACACGTCAGCCACCTGATCCACAACCAGCTGTTGGTCTTCAGTGGTTGAGGCAGTCCAAGTATGACTGTCGAGCAGCAATTGATGAACTCAGAACTGGTGAACAACAGGATTCCAGTACTGTGAAAATCTGGAACTGGGTGTGCTACAAATCTCATCAGGTATGTTAACACGTTACTTTTCTGTTTGGGAAAGATTCAAGAAGCATAACATCAATATAAACTCCAGCTTACAATTTATTAAGGCAGCTCACATGAAATGCAGGATACCCATAGGAATCATGTCCATCTCTCTGTCTTTCAACACTTGTTGTGATGTGATATTTAACTTAAACAGTTTTTATCATAAAATGTTCAAATTTAAATAGGAATACTTGATAATTATAAATTTTGGGTCATATTCCTTCCATCTATATGTTTAATTTTACAGTATACTACAGATATTGCAATTCAAGGCACAATCAATTTTTTCATTATTATGAAGCAAATAAATTGAGCAAAATTAATTGAAAAAGAATATAAAGAGAAATTGGCCTTTTGGTCCTGTGAGGATATTTTTAATTTTGCTCCCGATTCCCAAAATCTTTAGAATAATCCTGAACCAATAGTACAATTCATTTTTTAAAAAATTAAAACACTAATAGTGAAAATAAAATCATTTGTTCTATATTTATTTTTAGGTCACCTGAGTCACTCAGGTGACCTATTACTATCTGTTTTCATCCATCTTGTGTTAACATTTGAACATTTTCAGCTTCTTCTCTGAAACCACTTAACCAATTTCAGCCAATTTTAGCATATGGCATCTATGTGTAAAGGGAAACAAAATTTGTGAATTTCATGGTCCCTGTCCCCCTGGGGCCTGAGGGGTGGGGCTAAAACCACCAAAATTAATGCAATCTTTAGAAATCTTCTTCTTTACTCCTGGACATCAAGCAGTCAAACTGTTGGCATGATTGTAATAAGCATTGAACCCTCTACCAAAGTGTGAAATTCATGGCCCCAGGGTCAGGCGTTCTTGTGGTAGGGCGGGGCTATATAGATCATATAGTGAAAGTGCATTATTTCTTTGAAAATCTTCTTGTCTACTCCTGGATATTATTGTAACAAATTAAATACATAGTTATGATAAGCAAGGGTGACTCTACCAAATTTGTGAAATTCATGGCCCCAGGGTCAGGGGTTCTGGTGCTAGGGCGGGGCTATATAGATCATTAAGTGAAAGTGCATTATTTCTTTGAAAATCTTCTCTCCTCCTGGGTAGTATTGAAACAAATACATAGTTATGATAAACAAGAGTGACTCTACCAAAATTGTGAAATTCATAGCCCCAGGGTCAGGGGTTCTGGTGCTAGGGTGAGTCTATATAGATCATATTGTGAAAGTGCATTATTTCTTTGAAAATCTCCTTCTCTACTCCTGGGTATTATTTAAACAAATTAAATACATAGTTATGATAAGTAAGGATGCCTCTTCCAAAATTGTGAATTTCATGGCCCCTGGATCAGGGGTTCTTGTGTCAGGGCGGGGCTCTATTTATTATATAGTGAAAATTCATTAATTCTTTAAAAAATCTTCTTCTCTGCTCCTGGGTATTATTTAAACAAACTAAGCACATTGTTCTGATAAGCAAGGATGCCTCTTCCAAAATTGTGAAATTCATGGCCCCAGGGACAGAGGTTCTGGTGCTAGGGCGGGGCTTTATAGATCCTATAGTAAAGGTGAATTATTTCTTTAACAATCTTCTCTGCCCCTGGGTATTATTAAAACAAACTAAGTACATTCTTATGATATGCAAGGATGCCTCTTCCAAAATTGTGAATTTCATGGCCCCAGGGTCAAGGGTTCTGGTGAAAAGTGGGGGGGGGGGGCTCTATTGATTATATAGTGAAAAAGCAAACTTTTTTTGAAATATTTTTTTTCTGCTTCTGGTTAAAAAGCAAAGAAGCTAAGTGTACATGTGTAGTTATGATGAGCTAGAGTGCTTCTTCCAGAGTAGTGAATTGCATGACTGCTGGGTCAGGTGTGCTGGTGTAAGGGTGGGGCTCTTTATAATATAGTGAAAATGCATTAATTTTGTTAAATAATCATGCCTGCTCCTTAGTGTTAAGCAGATTAACAAAGTGATTACTTATGATGAGCAAACTTCTGGTTCCAGGGTCAAAGGCTCTGGTGTTTCTCCGTGTGTGTGTGTGTGGGGGGGGGGGGGGGGGGTCTATTGATAATATAGTGAAACAAGAGGCCCAAGGGCCTTAATGGTCACCTGAGTATAAAACAACAATTTAGAGGATCCATAGAGTATAAAATAAACTGATAGATGAAGCTTTGTTGCCCAAAAGCAAGAGAAATAGGATGTTCAGGATCAATGAAATAATTAGTGTAGTATTCAGTGACAACTCATACATTAAATTCTAATCTATCTCCCATTTAGCACTATCACCATGCAGAGTATTAACAGATTATTAGTTCTTCCCAACCATTGAAAAGTTTCCAGGCAGCATGCTCCAGTTGTTCATAAATCTCCATAATTTTGTCCATTTTGCAGCACTTCCTTATTTACTTCCAAAAACAATCGTTTTTTTCTTCTCCGAATTTCCTCCATTCATGTGTTTATGGTAAATAAAGGCAGATATCTCATTAAATTATTTACGATCACTCAATCAACTGAAAGATGAGTGTTATGTGATTTACATGAAATATATTTCCAGTGTTTTTAATAATTTAAGATGGAAAAAAAACTTCGTTTTAGATGAGTTAGTGAAATGCACAGAAAAAGGAAAAATAATTTATTTAAATTCATTTTTGATTTCTATCATAATTAATTTATATATGTTTCAATTTACTAGTGAAAATTAAAATTTAATTTAAAAAGAATGACCTTAAAACCCTGATTATTTTTCGTAAACGTCACTTCCGAGATAATGTGAATAGTACTGCGCAGCCGCCAAGTCATTCAACTGCAAGTAGCCGGAGCGAGTAGACGTGGTCTTACTTGCTCGATCATTATTGACATATTTTTACATATTGACGAGGTCAATATACTCTTACAACTTTTTCAGAGTTCATTATCGTTTCTGACGTGGTCAGATCAGTATGCGGGGGCGATTTTGTCTGACGTGGTCAGATATTTTTTCATCGGTTTTGAAAGTACAAACCACGTGCGTCATGGCGGACGTTCCTAACCCTGACGATGATAAAGCACCGGTCAAGGGAAAGAAAAAAGCCCCGAACAAATCATTGTCTTCGGAGAAGACACCATCTAACTTACGTTCGTTGTCGAGTTCGTCGACTTCGACTGGCACTTCCACGTGTTCTCGTGGTCATGGCGGAGGACATGATAGTTCCGCGCCAAATAACAAGAATGAGATTCTCAACATATTAAAAGCGATTCAAGAGAATCAAAAGAAACAAGACGATCGTATGACAGAGCTAGAAAATCTGTATGATTATGATTACCAAGAATATGAAGATCGTCGTTTTAGATGAGTTAGTGAAATGCACAGAAAAAGGAAAAATCATTTATTTAAATTCATTTTTGATTTCTATCATAATTAATTTATACATGTTTCAATTTACTAGTGAAAATTAAAATTTAATTTAAAAGAATGACCTTAAAACCCTGATTTTTTCAACAATAATCTTTTTTTTTCAATATTAGTTGATACTCCACCCCCCACCCCCCCACACCCCCCTTACATTTAGGTTAGTAACTTTTTACTTGGGGCTAGTTACTTTATTGCTGCCACTAGTCCATGGGCTAGTACTTGATTTTTTAATTGTACTTCCCTGCAGCACACATGACCAAATGGTCCTGATGTTCAAAAATCTGTAAAAATATTCTTGCTTATTAAAAGTTTTATTCTGTTTGCCTTAGATATGCCAAGGAGCAGAGAAGATTTTCAAAGAAATAATGCATTTTAACTACAGATTCAACACAGCCCTACCCTAACACTAAAACCCATGTCCTAGGGTCATGAAATTCCCAAATTTGGTAGAGGTACCCTCATCATCAGAACTATGCTCTTAGTTGATTTTCATTCAATCAATTAACACATTTTCACTTTATTATCAATATAGAACATCTGACTTGGGGCCATGAAACTCATAATTCTGGAAGAAACGATCTTGTTCATCATAACTATACACTTACAGTACCTGGCTATAATACAGTACGCAGAATGGCTGCCATTATAAAAATATACGTGCACATTTGCAGTTTTGAAAGTTGTTTTTTCAAATTGATATTTAATAAAATTTATCCTACCTTACTAATACTTGGTAATGTAACCTTTTGCTTTTATTACAGCTTGTAATCGTGTTGGTATTGATGTGTACAGTTTTCTGTTCGTCTTCAAATCGATAGAGGCCCATATGTCTTTCACAATACGCACTAGGTCTTTGCGTTTTTTAATTTCGTCCAGGTGATGTTCTAGTCTGATCTTAATTGTCCTCCACACATATTTAATTATGTTAATGTCTGGTGATTGACTAGGCCAGGTACTGTAAGTGTAGGGATGTTGTTTGTCATTTTCCATTCAACCATCTGTCTGGACTGGTGCACCGGACAATTATCCTCCTGTAGAATCCAGGGACTTGCAGGAAACTCCTTTGCAACAAGAGGCCACAAATGATAATCTAGGACCAAAATATATTTCTCAGAGTTTATATTTCCTTCTACTTCAGTCAAAGTTCCAACACCATTAAAAGATAATTACACCCCCAGAACATAGCCGATATTGCTGGAGAGGGGCGAATGACTACTATACTGTCCAAGACATTATCGGGCTGAAATCTTTCTCCAGGTTTTCTCCAGATGTAAATTTTTCTGTCCTTACCTAAAACAACTTTCATCTCATCACAAAAAATGACCTGACTCCAGTTTTCCTCCATTGTCCACCCTAATTTGGACCGACACCACAAAACATGGTTTTGACGATTTGGTTTCCAGATTGTTACTTTCTTTCAAATGGAGCATCTTTGATATTTCTGTTCTTTTAATCTCCTTCTTACAGTTGTATTAGACACTTTCTGTGGTACAGATTCGTTAAATTCATCAGTTAAATCTGACAGAGTCTGTCGACGATTTTTCTTCACCAACCTTGACAAGACACGATCACCTCTTTCACCCACCAATCATTTTCTTCCCGGTCTTTCTCTGTTTTCCACGGAACCCCTTTCAGCATTTTGTCTAACAACCTTCTGTATGGATTTTGGACTTATTCCTATAATTTCCGAAATTTTCCGGCTACTTAAGCCACTCTCATTCAATTTAATTATTGTCTGCTTTTGCTCGAGTGAAAGGTCTTTTCCCCTCGGAGCCATTTTGATTTACGTATGTTATGGTACTAAAAATAAATCTATGGAACTTCCCATGTGTGTGATGTCAGATGTTACACTCATGTATGGATGTGTGTAGTTGTCATTATTTTTTATCATATTACAATCGATAAAATGAAGAGGAAAAACATCATATGTTAATTTTAATTTTAACAGCGTCCATTTTGCTTACTGTATTATGGCCAGGTACTGTAGTTTCTTTGCTTTATAACCAGAAGCAGAAAAGAAAATTTCAAAGAAATAATGCTTTTTCACTATATACCCGGTAATCAATAGAGCCCCCCCCCCCCTTCCCCAACCCTGGGACCATGAATTTCACAATTTTGAAAAAGGCATTAATGCTTATCATAACCATGCACTTAGTTTGTTTAAATAATACCCAGGAGCAGAGATGAAGATTTTCAAAGAATTAATGCATTTTCACTATATAATCAATTGAGCCCCCCCCCCCCCCCAACACGAAAATTCCTTACCCAGGGGCCATGAATTTCACAAATTTGGAAAAAAGCATCCTTGTGCATCATAACCATGCACTTAGTATGTTTAAGTACCAGTCCACATAAAAATCAGACAAAGGGTGATATATGAGGGTTCTCAGAATTTGATGATTTTCCACACATAGATTTGTTTTGAACTATGAACAATGTATGTAAAATGAAAAATGTTTTGAGTCATGGTTACCATGGAAACCCGGCCAAAGAAATTTCCTTAGCAACCGGCAATTTTTTCCATGTTGATGGACAAAAATTCACCTATCTTTAAGGCTTAAAATAAAATTTTAATACCATGAAAATTATTCTCAATTACTGGTGTAATAAAGATACACATTTAAAGTGTTTTAATAATGCAATGAAAGAAATTTAGGTCTTAAGTTAGTTCTGTGCTAGCCATTGGAAGGTACACATGTTTTGCAATTTCTGCTGATTCAGCATTTTTCGTGATTTTGGCAATATTCAAGGCCAAATTTAAAAAAAGGCCAGATTAATACAGCTGTTGCGTGTATTTCACATAAAAGCAGATGAATTTCTCTTTCAGAATTTGAAGTCAAATCCATGGGCCTTTTTGAAAATTGAATCTGTTGCCTAGCAACAAATATGGGCATTTTGATACATAAAATGAGAAACAATGTAAAAAGTTTACGGAAAAATCAAATGAATTGTTATCTACAAAAACGAAAAACAAATCTTAAAATAGTAGTATTAAATTTGGACTTCCTAGCAAATTATTGAATATTGTATAATTATTTATCTCCATAGCAACAACAGGTTCTCCATAGCAACGGGCAAAGAAAGTTAATTTTGACATGTATTCATGTAATCTTATTAATATTTATTCAAATTAAGTCAGAAAAATGTCGTTGAGCAAAATTGACAATGAAATGTTGGTCTTATTAAAGTTTATTTTTGGTATACTTAATCAACCCATGGCAACTATTACCAGTACATGACAACCAATGTGCACTATGCCTCCTGTAAAACAGATTTGACTTTGGGATGATATTGTTTGTGATGGAAATGAATATTCAATTAATGTGTTGATGATTGTATATGTTGAGAGAGCGGAAAGAATATAAAATGTTCTATCAGTTGTTGTCATGGCAACATGCAATCTCCTAATAATTAAGCCATGGCAATATGCAATCCCCTTAGCAACTAAACATAAAAATTCATAATTCACCGAAAAAACATTCCAGTTCAAAGTAGGTATGAATGATGTCGAATGGAATGTAAAACAAATTCTGCAATACAGACAACTAAAGCATGTAGCAGGTCTTTTATTGCTTTATACACCTTAAGTAACAACACTTGAAAAGTTAAGAAGAATTAATTTCATTAAGAATGAATGTAACAACAAATCTTTTTTTTACTCCCACTTCGATCAGTGCATGTACCATTTTAGCCCTCTGTGTAAATTCAGAAGTGTAACTTATTAAAGCTCTCTAAAATGAATTGATCAAGATTCCTCAAATTACTGATACAAAGAAGATCGGCGAACAAGGCAAGCGAAGTGCCTATAGTGTAACAAACATAAAGGTGAAAAATTAAATCTCAATTACAAAATTTTCTTTGATATATCATCTAACATTAAAGTATACTTTATGTAAAATTTCCACAATTTGCAAAAATCTCACGAAGATTGAAATTATTTGCCTATGAAATAGCATACACACACACTAAAGATGGCAAAACGATCATTTTCTCATACTATAACATATTTTTTTGATATGAGTGGGTCATCGCTCCATTTTATTGAAAGGTTACCGTCAAAGTTTGCATAAAAATATACATTTTTGGTAAACAAAGACAAGGAGCAAAGACCCACTATACCTTAAAAATACACTTTTATGACACAACATTCGCATCCTCTAAGAAATACTTTAAGTCCATTTAGTCAAGGGTCATATCACAAACATGATTTAAATGCCACTATTTATCAGGAGTTGTATAGCGTAGTGGTTAGCGCGTTGGTATCAAAGGAAAATGATACTCAGGATTTTTATTGCTAGGGGGTTCGATCCCCATGAATACCCCATTAATTTTTAATAACAGTATAATTTTTGCCGGGAAAATTTTCCTCGGAAAAGTTTTATCATAATTTCAGGAATTTCAATAAAAAGAAATTTACTAATACTAATTTCACAAATTGAATTTGGTTTTTTACATATCTGAAGCTATAGGCATTCTGCACGCCTTGTTCACCTACTCCTTACATCTATCTCTGATCTGTTACCAAAATAAGGATGTATTCCATAAATAATGTTTTTCATGTAACTTGTACACACACATTAGTGTGTATTGTGGATTAACTCCAAGACATGTGCACGATATTATGGGCATAGTTTCAATGGCTGCATTTCATCTCCGGAATTTTTTGAAATTTTCATCTTTTATTTCCAACATTTTAAAGTTTTTATCTCCGACATTTTTTCAAGTAGTACTTTTCTGCAATGAAAGCAGGATTGAAGACTTCACTTATGAAAAATTTTAATCAATAAATCATGGAGAAATCATTGAAATCCAAATAATGAGTTTTGCTTGAAGCCAAAATAATGATTAAAAAGATTCCCTGAGACACATGTAAGTATTGTGAACTTTCGTCATCTCCTTTTTTAAATGTTCAGATTTAAGTTTGAAATCAGATATGCTAGGATATAAATTATAAGGCATACAGAAACCAGTCGACGTAAAAACAGGCCCATAGGAAGCAATTTCAGTTGAGGGGGGTGGGGGGCAACCAAACACTTTCATTTGGGAGGCACTATCAACTACCAAAAATTCCTTGGCAAAAAAGGTCATCAGACTTTATTATTGAGTAGGCACAAACATATTGTAGCGAAGTTTTCTATAGTATTCTATATATTGGCAAAATTATTGGGGGGGGGGGCACGGGCCCCCGTGCTCCCCCGGTTCCTATGGCCATGAAAAAACCATCATCGTTGAAGGGATTCTCTGAAGACAGAAGAATGTTTTTATGTTTTTAAAAACAAAGACATCACATATGCATGTACATGCAGCACAGGGAAAAATGCCATAAATCTTAATGCTACCTGTATAAATGTATTGTATTATATGTTTTTATTTATATTTTGAAAACGTAGTTTGAAATTAATTCTTTAAAAATTCTATTTCCACCTATTTGGCTAACATAAAATTGCCAGAAAGATATCCTGCAAATATTCTGGAAATACAAAAAATTGTCGGAAATGAAAAAAAAAGTTGTCGTAAATGAAATTAAAAAATGTCGGAAATGCTATGCAATATACCGGAAATGAAATGCAGTGAAAGAAAAGGTAGAGATTAAGTGAGCAAGCACATAAAATTATACTCTATACACCTAATAAAACCCTTAACCCTGGTAATGTTGATCTAGCATATATTGTGTTCATTTGAGATAATTTCTGTTTTTCAAAAGATCAGATATAAGCTTGTATCTTTTACTTGTTGTTAAGAAGCTGACATATACTTTTTTGTCTCTGTGTAAATCCAAGTTATTTCATATCATGGTCTTAAGAATTGGATGAGGTTTAAAGGGGGGGAGGGACAAGTGGAAAAAACAACCTCGAATTTGTTACATGTACGTAGGCGTCTATGATAACCCATTTTAAGAAACATTTGAATAAATGTAGGGAGACTTTTTTACAATGGAGTATGCAACTGATCTTCATTGAATGTAAAGATATTAAAATATACCACAGAAGGAACAATCAACTATGTTTATTAAATATTTACATAAATTATAAAATTACATATCACTTCATTTTGTACAAATTTTTAACATCCAGTGATTTAAATACATTAAATGTATTTTCGGGGCTTGCCGGAAAGGCCTGAGAAGATGCCATTCGGGGAAAAAATCTTAAAGAAGATTATAAGTATATTGATAACCAAGCACCTCATTCAGTGCAGATTCAGTTTGCCAAAATCATGGACCCGATAGGTAATCTGGCATGATCATATTAATTTAGGAAAGGGTCATTTCAACTTCTTAAGAATATATAGCGAAAATATTCAAATAACAGCAGGAACAGATAGATTCAGGTGAGACTTGTGGCCCATGACCCCTTATTTTACAAAAAGAAATCCTGGAGGGAGATATAGTTTTTTAGTGAGAAATTCAAAAAAAAAAAAAAAATTCAAACGTACATAAATAAATAATGCATACAATAGCAGATAAAAAGCAAAAACAGAGATTTAATACATAGATTCCCCTAAAACGTTTTGTTCCATATTTTAAATGTATGATATTGTTGGTTTCAAATTTAATTTAAATTTGTTTAACACAACCTGTTTTTAAGTCTACGTTATTCTTTTAGTCTTTCGAAAACTTTAAATCCAAGTCACATTTCCAAAAATGACCAATGGCCGAAGTTTTTTGAAACAAAAATAGGATTCTTCGGGGGACAGTCGGCAGTTCATCGGGTGTTGTCTTGTCTGATTTTGAGTTCTTCTTTTTGCGTCAACCGGCCAATTTTGTGTCTGTCGGGACAAGTTATACTTTTTTCTGCATTGGTGGCCGATTCCTTCAACATTGCTAGGATGGAAATTATAAGGCATCATGTCAATATAAGGATCATTGTCCAACCATCGCAAGACAGTTTGTCATGTCGGTCGTAGGTCGATCGACATTTCAGGATTGGGTTTTCATAAAATGTCAGCCGACGGTGAAAATCAAACAGCGGCTCAGCAAACGATGATCGGGTAAGGGTTGGCCTACTTAGCGATTTTTAACATGTAAAGGCATCGGTGTTCCTAGGAATTAAAAGGACATTGGCAAAGTTCCTGGTTATCGTATAGAATTTTTCAAGAACTCTTGAGTAGGTTTAATTGTATTAAGCAGGCTATATTCTGGATTGTTTAACCTACCAAGCCAACCTTCCTTTTTAGATTTTGTCATATCAGTGTTTTTGCAATTCTCAATGCATTTCCTACCGGTATGTAAAATGTTGATAAAAGGGACTTACATAATTTTTCATCATAATATTTCTCCAAAACCCACTTATTTCATTTAGTTTTTGTATTATATACATTACTGTATCTTCATTTCCTATGATTTATAGATATTTTGACTGAAAATGTATATATAAGGCATGGACATACCAGCACCGATCTTTTTTTTGGAGTTACTTCCCTTAACAGCTATAATTACATATTATTCATAATGGTCAAGAGAGTCAGACTGATTGATTGATTCTATCATTTAATTGACTAAATTGATTGAAACACATTGTTATAAAAATATTGGCATGGATTTATTTCAATTTTTATTCGTTGTTACTAAATGCTGCTTCCTTCATACAACATAGGAATTGATCTCAGTCTGTCTACCTTTCAGCATATATCACATCTTTGCTCTTCCCAGCATACTGAGCACAACTATGGTAAATGACGACCTGTTGGTTCTTTTTCCCCTGAATACAATGTATAAAAAAGCCATTACTACTTTTCTTTCTTGCTGTATAGATGATTCTACCCATTGAAGGAAGTACATGTGCTTTTGTTTACCTCTGTAAACATTGGCTTTAATTGGTTTTCACCGTTTAGAGAATTCTACACGGGAGATCACTCTCAATCACTATTTCATAAGTAAAAAAACCCATGTATTAAACCTTTTTTCTCCGGAAAACCTTGACTTGCCAATGTCCTTAATGTGACTACTCTGCATCGCCCGATACTAGAATCGTCTGATTAAGTTTTTCAGCCGACGATACGATAATAATTTGGTCGCCCGACCATCGGCTTAAATCATTTAATAAATGTGACCTAAGTATTACTCGAGGTTATTGATGCATAAAACTCTATATTTAGATGTGAACAAACGTGTTTATCCTCTAACTGTTTGAAAAGAAAACTCTGCAATCTGTAATAAGTATAAATAGAATAATTAAATCCTGATCTTCCTACTCAATTTGAATCCTCTTACCAAATATTATTAGATACGTTTCCATGGTAACGATATTCTTTTTATTTATCCATTTATTTTTATGAGGAATAATTGTTACATTGTAATGCTTTCTGTAGTGATTATTTGAGAGTCGTACATGTATCCCCGAAATCTGTGACGAGTGCCAAATCTTTCAATACAGCGGTTACAGAGAATGAATCCCATACTGACAAAATTGCTGGCTATGTGCTAGGAATCGTTGCTATGGGTTAAATGAGTACAAAAATATTTTCCTAAAACAAACACGACAATGTCAATTTTTCTCAAACACATATTTGTGACTTGATTTAGATAGATTTTACAGGTTTACATGAATATGTGTCAAAATTAAGTTTCTTTGCCTCGTTGCTATGGGGAAGTGTTGTTGTTGCTATGGAAATAAGTCAATGTACGATATTCAATAATTTGCTACAACATTTTACATTCTTTCCACACACTCAGCATATACAATTATCAGCACATTAATTGAATATTCAATTCCATGACAAACAATATCATCCCAAAGTCAAATCTGTTTTACAGGAGGCATAGTGCACATTGGTTGTCATGTACTGGTAATAGTTGCCATGGGTTGATTAAGTATACCAAAAATAAACTTTAATAAGACCAACATTTCATTGTCAATTTTGCTCAACGACATTTTTCTGACTTAATTTGAATAAATATTAATAAGATTACATGAATACATGTCAAAATTAACTTTCTTTGCCCGTTGCTATGGAGAACCTGTTGTTGCTATGGAGATAAATAATTATACAATATTCAATAATTTGCTAGGAAGTCCAAATTTAATACTACTATTTTAAGATTTGTTTTTCGTTTTTGTAGATAACAATTCATTTGATTTTTCCGTAAACTTTTTACATTGTTTCTCATTTTATGTATCAAAATGCCCATATTTGTTGCTAGGCAACAGATTCAATTTTCAAAAAGGCCCATGGATTTGACTTCAAATTCTGAAAGAGAAATTCATCTGCTTTTATGTGAAATACACGCAACAGCTGTATTAATCTGGCCTTTTTTTAAATTTGGCCTTGAATATTGCCAAAATCACGAAAAATGCTGAATCAGCAGAAATTGCAAAACATGTGTACCTTCCAATGGCTAGCACAGAACTAACTTAAGACCTAAATTTCTTTCATTGCATTATTAAAACACTTTAAATGTGTATCTTTATTACACCAGTAATTGAGAATAATTTTCATGGTATTAAAATTTTATTTTAAGCCTTAAAGATAGGTGAATTTTTGTCCATCAACATGGAAAAAATTGCCGGTTGCTAAGGAAATTTCTTTGGCCGGGTTTCCATGGTAACCATGACTCAAAACATTTTTCATTTTACATACATTGTTCATATTGCAAGAGAAATTTATGAGTGAAAAATCATCGAATTCTGAAAACCTTCATGTATCACTTTCATACAATTTTGTCTGATTTTTATGTGGACTGGTACTTAAATGATACCCAGGAGCAGAGATCAAGATTATCAGAGAATTAATGCATTTTCACTACATAATCAATAGAGCCCCGCCCTAACACCTAAACCCCTGACCCAGGGGCCATGAATTTCACAATTTTGGTAGAGGCACTCTTGCTCATCATAATTTTGTACTTAGATAGTTTGTTTTTTACCCAGGAGCAGAAAAGAAGATTTTCAAAGAAATAATGCACTTTCACTATATGATCTATATAACCCCGCCCAAACACCAGAACCCCTGACCCTGGGGCCATGAAATTCACAATTTTGGAAAAGGCATCATTGCTTATCATAACTATACACTTAGTTTGTTTAAATAATACCCAGGAACAGAGAAGAAGATTTTTCAAAGAATTAATGCATTTTCACTGTATAATCAATTGAGCCCCCCCCCCCCCCCCCCAACATCAGAACCCCTGACCAAGGGGCCATGAATATCACAATTTTGGAAGAGGCATCATTGCTTATCATAACCATGCACTTAGTTAGCTTAAATAATACCCAGGAGCAGAGAAGAAGATCTTTAAAGAATTAATGCATTTTCACTATATGATCTATATAGCCCCGCCCTAGCACCAGAACCCCTGACCCTGGGGCCATGAATTTCACAATTTTGGTAGAGGGCTCAATGCTTATTACAATCATGCCAACAGTTTGACTGCTTGATGTCCAGGAGTAAAGAAGAAGATTTTTAAAGATTGCATTAATTTTGGTGGTTTTAGTCCCACCCCTGCGGCCACGGGGGGGGGGGGGGGGGGGGGGGGGACCATGAATTTCACAATTTTTGTTCCCCTTCACCCAAAGATGCTATATGCCAAACTTGGTTGAAATTGGTTTAGCGGTTCTAGAGAAGAAGTTGAAAATGTTCAAAAGTTAACATACGAAGGACGACACATGAGTGACTCAGGTGACTAAAAAAATATAGTGAATCTGTAGTAAAAATGCATTATTTCTTTAAAAATCTTCTCTGCACCTGGGCATATCAGAGGCAAAAAGAGTAAAAGTTTTAATCAGGAAAGATATTTTACCATATTTTGAACATCTGGACCATTTTGGTCAAGTGTTCTGGTCGTGGCTAGTTTAATTTGTATTCTACTGACAGGAGTTATTCCCCTTTGCCATTTACTTTTGATAATTAATCACTGTAAATAATGTACTTGACAGGTTAATAGAATAAGAGAATAATGCAATAATTTTTATTGTATAATACAAAAGTACTTTCATAGTTTTAATGATCAGGTAGACTTGTAAGTAATAGATAAATAAAAATGAGACAAAAATAACTTGTCTTATTAAATGTTCATCAAACACCAAGAGAGGCCGATGTAAGAGATTTCAACAAGGAATTAAAATAGTACAGAAGCACTGATAGTTTGTTAATATACTATACTAGATGAAATCCCGCACAAGCGCAGGGAATTGAATTTATACCAATACCGACAGAAAATATATTGTAGTTCTCTATTGACAGCCTACAGACTTATAGCAGGAACAAATACTTTGTTCAAAATCCCGCATGAAGAAGATTTACCTATCCAACCCCCCACCCCCCGTTTTTGTGTTTGTTTTATTTTTTTTATTATTATTTTTTTTTTTAAACTTGAAAAATTGCAATTTCATTAATTGACCTTTATTGTGAAACCTGTTATACTACGTTATGGATATTGTACTTCAGATGCTCAAGATTATTTCATTTCCGTTAAGGATAAAAGCAACGAATATGCACATTTTACTAATAAATTGAAAAGGGGGGGGGGTGTAAAAATTCACAAATCCAAAGGTACTTGGTTTATAAAAATGTTTGTACCTTATTGATATGTAAAAATGTACTTTACATTTTTACCTATCAATAAGGTACATACATATTTATAAACCAAGAACCAAGTACCTGTGTAAAAATTAGCTTTTAACGCCCTATGGATAGGCTGAGTATTTGGTACAAAAGACTAAGCAGCAATAATGTAGCCCTCTCCGATTTTTTTTTAATTTAATTTTATTATTATTATTATTTTTGATCTGATATTTTCTGGCCTCTCTCTCTCTCTGCCCCTCCCCCCCCCCCCCCTCAAAAAAGGAGAGGGCTACATTATTGAAGCTATAAAAGATTGTATTCAGAAATTAACTGTGCATTGATTAAAGCGCAAAATTTTACATCCTTTATTGTATATGAACAATACCTTATTCATTAATTTTCTCTTTTCATGTAAGCAAGTTTATTACGAAGTACAAATTGTACTTCGGGTTCGTTGCCACGATGCTCTCAGTAAGGAATATATACTTTTACCGACAAATTTATTCAGAAAACCTACTACATACATGTATATGTAATAGTCTTTCGATATATAATTATATTCACAACTTATAGTGTTATCAGTGATTAACCATTATTCCAATTATATGACTATTTACACAAAAGCTTTTTTTAATGGTCAGGTAGCTATAATCGCCTCGTTTTTTTTCTTAACATCGGGTTTGATGCTATATGATGTTCTAGAAGCTTCCGTCAATATAAAGATCGGTGAATGACGAAAATATTTTGCACATTTCCCTCTTTAATCGGTTATCACAACTTATTTCTTTTATATCATTTAAATCGAGTTTTGATTGAATAATTCAGTGGTGACGTTTTATGTGATAAATGAACGATCTTGTTGTCAGTTTCATTAAAAATTAACAGTAACTTAGATCCGCCAACCGGAAACGCCACCGTACTCACGTTTTGGCTATTTCATGGCTGTTTATAGAAAATGAAAGTAGACTTTTAATTTCATGTACGATACTTACTATGCGAGTGAAATCCAAATATAGTTTACGGACATCAGCTTGTGTCTAGTGCATTGTTAGAGCAGTAAGTAAGAACTCTGGTGCACCCGTTTCGGAGTTTATTTGCAAAATTTATTAATTTATAAGTATAGATGGTGATAGTGATAAATGGGGAACAGATTAGAACCTAATTTATGAACTGTTAATGAGTACTAGACTAATTATTTTGTTGATCCTGATCACCGTATTTTTCTTCCATTTGGGCAACAAAGCTTCATCTTTCAGTTCATTTTATACTCCATGGATCCTCTAAATTAAATGTTGTATTGTACTCAGGTGACCATTAAGGCCCTTGGGCCTCTTGTTAGCTCTTCTGAGCCAAAGGCTCAAAGAGCTAATGCTGTGGCCATTTGTGCAGTGTGATTCATTAATTGTATATTTAACTTCCCATTCGAGAATTTTTCACTCGTATAGAGACGTCACCATATCTCGATGAAGGGCTTCAAATTTTGACCTTTACTCGGCACTCAGGGCCATTGAGCAGTGAGGGATCTTTATCATGCCTACGCCTGCCGTGACACGGGCCTCAATTTTTAAGGTCTCATCCAAAGGACCCGCAATTTTCAGTTCAAAGTGTCGAGCACATGGCAAAGGAACAGTTGCTACCCATTTTTTATTGATTTAAGTCAGTCGCGGCAGAGATTCGAACTCATGACCTCCTGGTCATGGAGCGAGCGCTCTACCGACTGAGCTACCATGAACGGTTGTGAGGTGTGCGTAAACTTTTCAGAATATGGGCCATAACTCAAGAACCCCTTGGCCAATTATTGTCAAATTTGTCACAGGGTATCCTCCGCCCAAGGGCTCCAGTTTTTACTAAAACAAGGGTTGTGACCCTTAAACAAGCGGAGATAATTAGGAAAATAGAAACAAAAGTACTGGTTGCTAAAAAATCTTCTCAAGAACCACTGGGCAGATTATCACCAAACTTACACGAAAGGATGAGGATATGTTGTAGATTAAAAATTGTTCAAGGCATCACCCTGGGGCAAAGGGCGTGGTCTCAAGGTCACTTCAAAGTTGACCAAAAGTTACATTTTATTAAAATGTTGATATTTTGCTTACTATAAGGACTAGGATCATCAAATCTTGTCAGTTGATGCATCTAAGGACCTCATATCATGTTGACTCAAAAGTAGGTCACGATAGCCTCAAGTGAGCTTTTCTGATCAAAATTTGTCCATTGTCTGTCGTTGTTGTCGTCGTAGACTTTTCACATTTTCATCTTCTTCTCCAGAACCACTGGGCCAATTTCAACCAAACTTGCCACAAAGTATCCTTGGGTAAAGTGGATTCAAGTTTGTTCAAATGAAGGGCCATGCCTTTTTCCAAGGGGAGATAAATATGAATTCATAAAAAATTAATGATATCCTTTAAAAATCTTCTTCAGAACCACTGTGCTTGAAAATATGAAACTTATGTGGAATCATTGTGAGGTAATGTAGATTCGAGTTTGTTCAAATCATGACCTCTAGGGGTAGGGTGGAGCCACAATGGGTGATCAATGTTTTACATAGGAATACATAGGGAAAATCTTTAAAAATTCTCTTCTCAAGAACAGCAAATCCATGATTGTTCATATCTATATGCAACCATCCTAAGGTGGTGTAGATTCAAGTTTTTTGTTCAAATCCTGAACACCCCCCCCCCCCCCCCCCCCCCCCGGTAGGGTGAGGCCAAAATGGGTGATCAAAGTCTTACATAGAATACATAGGAAAAAAACTTTTAAAAAAATTTCTTCTTCAGAACAACAAAGCCATGCTTGGTCATATTTATATGCAAGCATCCTCAGGTGGTGTAGATTCAAGTTTATTCAAATCCTGATTCCCGGGGTAGGATGGGGCCACAATGGGTGATCAATGTTTTACGTAAGAATACATAGGGAAAATCTTTAAAAATTCTTTTCTCAAGAACAGCAAAGCCCTGATTGGTCATATCTATATGAGCATCCTTAGGTGGTGTAGATTCAAGTTTGTTTAAATCATGACCCCCAGGGGTAGGGTGAGGCCACATTTGGGATTCAAAGTTTTACATAGAAACACATAGGAAAAATCTTCTCAAGAACAGCAAAGCCATGTTTGGTCATATCTATATGCAGGCATCCTCAGGTGGTGTATATTCAAGTTTGTTCAAATCATGACCCCTGGGAGTAGGGTGGGGTTACAATGGGTGATCAATGTTTTTTTTTATACAGTAGGAATACATGGGGAAAATCTTTAAAAATTCTTTTCTCAAGAACAGCAAAACCATGATTGGTCATATCTATATGCAAGCATCCTCAGGTAGTTTAGATTCAAGTTTGTTCAAATCATGACCCCCAGGGGTAGGATGGGGCCACAATGGGTGATCAAAGTTTTAAATACAGTAGGAATGAAATATATGGAGATAACGAACAGCATTCAAGCTCAAAAGTCCATTAAACATTACAAAATAGGTGCAGAGCAAACACGGACCTCCAAAACATCAGAGGTGGGATCAGGTGCCATGGAGGAGTGAGCATCCCCTGCCGACCGGTCATACCCGCCGTGTGCTCCTTGTCATGATCGGGAAATAACGGAAAAATCCGTCAACAATTCAGTGTGTAAATAATGGCCTAACAATTAGTATGAAAAATGTTAGTCAGCATTTTACTCAATGATAAATTGTGTTTGTTGACAAGGTTATTGTATCGACCATAGAACTTACGAAATGATGACTTTAAACGAGACTGCTGATATTCTTGTTTCATCAACTTGTTTGACAATAATTTACCTCGTTTTAGAAATTGTACATACATAGAGCATACTCTTGTGTATCAAATCAACTGAGAGATATAAACCCCGTATGCAGGTGATGAAGGTATATTGCTGCATAAGTAAGGGAAGTTGACGATTGAAAAGTTAAAGTCATCACGTTTATCATAAAGCTTGGTTGTTAGATTACCATTAACGTCTTCAGGGCAAGTCGACTGAAAAGTAGATCACCATGACCTACTTTTGAAAATTTATGGTTTTAATTAAATATTTCAGGTACTAATTGGCTTAGAATCATCAAACTTTGTCAGTTGATGCATCTTGGGTCCTCGGAGTACAACAACTGAAAAGTAGGTCACCTGACCTACTTCTGAAAATTTATGGCTTTAATTGAATATTTCAGGTACTAATTGGCTAAGAATCATATAACTTTGTCAGCTGATGCATTTGGGGTCCTTGGAATACAACAACTGAAAAGTAGGTCACTGTGACCTACTTCTGAAATTTTATGGTTATAATTTTTTAAATATTTTAAGTATTAATTGGCTTAGAATCATCAAACTTATTTGATGCATCTTGGGTCCTCAGAGAATGACAAGTGATAAGTAGGTCACCATGACCTACTCTCAGGTACTAATTGGCTTAGAATCATCTTGGGTTCTCAGAGTGTTTCATCTAAAATGTAGGTCATGATGACCTACCTTTGGAATTTCAAGGCTTTATCTAAATATACAGGATACTTAGAGGCTTCAAATAGAAGTGATAGGTTGTACAGTTTATCAGAAGAGCGATTCAAGGCCCTTGGGCATATTGTATAAAATGTCTGACATTTTTCAACCATGTTCTTTTTCCTGATTTGATTGTTTTTAGCTAAAGAGCTAATGCTATGCCATTTGTGTGATGTGCATAAACTTGAACAAGAACCCCTTGGCCAATTATTGTCAAATTTGTCACAGGGTATCCTTGGCCCAAGGGCTCCCATTTATACTAAAACTAGGGTTGTGACCCTTAAACAAGGGGAGATAATTAGGTAAACAAAACCAAAAGTACTGGTTGCTAAAAAAATCTTCTTCTCAAGAACCACTGGGCAGATCAACACCAAACTTACAAAAAAAGGATGTAGATATGTTGTAGATTAAAAATTGTTCAAGGCATTACCCTGGGACAAAGGGCGTGGTCTCAAGGTCACTTAAAAGTTGACCAAAAATTACAGTTTATTAAAATGTTGATTTTTTGCTTACTATAAGGACTAGGATCATCAAATCTTGTCAGTTGATGCATCTAATGACCTCATATCATGTTGACTCAAAAGTAGGTCATGGTGACATACTTTTTGAATTTTGTGGCCATTCTTTTTCAAAATGATTTAGAGGCATATTTTGAATAATTCAAGGCCTGTGATCATCAAGCTTTGTCAGTTGATGTATCTTGGGTCCTCGGAGTACGTCAACTAAAAAAGTAGGTCACCTTGACCTACTTTTTAGCTCACCTGAGCCAAAGGCTCAGGTGAGCTTCTCTTATCAAAATTTGTCCGTTGTCTGTCGTCGTCATCGTTGGCGTCGTCGTAAACTTTTCACATTTTCATCTTCTTCTCAAGAACCACTGGGCCAAATTCAACCAAACTTGCCATAAAGCATCCTTGGGTAAAAGGGATTCAAGTTTGTTCAAATGAAGAGCCACGCCCTCTTTCAAGGGGAGATAATTAGGAATAAGTGAAAAAATAATGGCATCATTTAAAAATCTTCTTCTCAAGAACCACTGGGCCAGGAAAGATGAAACTTATGTGGAAACATCCTCAGGTAGTGTAGATTCAAGTTTGTTCAAATCATGACCCCCGGGGGTAGGGAGGGGCCACAATAGGGGATCCAAGTTTTACATAGAAATATATAGGAAAATATCTTTAAAAATCTTCTTAAGAACAGTAAAGCCAAGATTGGTCATATTTATATGGAAGCATCCTCAGGTAGTGTAGATTCAAGTTCGTTCAAATCATGACCCCCGGGGGTAGGGTGGGGCCACAGTGGGGGATCCAAGTTTTACATAAAAATATAAAGAAAAATATCTTTAAAAATCTTCTTCTTAAGAACAGTAAAGCCAAGATTGGTCATATTTATATGGAAGCATCCTCAGGTAGAGTAGATTCAAGTTTGTTCAAATCATGACCACTGGGGGTAGGGTGGGGCCACAATGGGAGATCCATGTTTTACATAGAAATATATAGGAAAATATCTTTAAAAATCCTCCTCTTAAGAACAGCAAAGCCATGATTGGTCATATTTTATGGAAGCATCCTCAGGTAGTGTAGATTCAAGTTTGTTCAAATCATGACCCTAGGGGGTAGGGTGGGTCCACAATGGGGATCAAAGTTTTACATAGAAATATAAAGAAAAATATCTTTAAAAATCTTCTTCTTAAGAACAGCAAAGGCATGATTGGTCATATTTATATGGAAGCATCCTCAGGTAGAGTAGATTCAAGTTTGTTCAAATCATGACCACTGGGGGTAGGGTGGGGCCACAATGGGAGATCCATGTTTTACATAGAAATATATAGGAAAATATCTTTAAAAATCCTCCTCTTAAGAACAGCAAAGCCATGATTGGTCATATTTTTATGGAAGCATCCTCAGGTAGTGTAGATTCAAGTTTGTTCAAATCATGACCCTAGGGGGTAGGGTGGGTCCACAATGGGGATCAAAGTTTTACATAGAAATATAAAGGAAAATATCTTTAAAAATCTTCTTCTTAAGAACAGCAAAGGCATGATTGGTCATATTTATATGGAAGCATCCTCACGTAGTGTAGATTCAACTTTGTTCAAATCATGACCCCTGGGGGTAGGGTGGGGCCACAATGGGGGATCCAAGTTTTACATAGAAATATATAGGAAAATATCTCTAAAAATCTTCTTCTTAAAAATAGTAAAGCCATGATTGGTCATATTTATATGGAAGCATCCTCAGGTAGTGAAGATTCAATTTTGTTCAAATCATAACCCCCAGGGGTAGGGTGGGGCCACAATGAGGGATCAAAGTTTTACATAGAAATATATAGGAAAATATCGTTAAAAATCTTCTTCTTAAGAACAGTAAAGCCATGATTG
This sequence comes from Saccostrea echinata, assembly GCF_033153115.1. Lineage (NCBI taxonomy): Eukaryota > Metazoa > Mollusca > Bivalvia > Ostreida > Ostreidae > Saccostrea > Saccostrea echinata. Next base: position 127,595 of record NW_026889790.1, read on the forward strand.
GTCATATTTATATGGAAGCATCCTCAGATAGTGAAGATTCAAGTTTGTTCAAATCATAACCCCGGGGATAGGTTGGGGCCACAATGGGTGATCAAAGTTTACAGAGGAATATATAGGAAAAAGTCTTTTTCTCAAGAACAGAAAAGCCATGATTAGTCAAATTGATATGGAGGCATGTTTGGGTAGTGTAGTATGAAATTTGTTCAAATGAGGGCCCCGGGGGTAGGGTGGGGCCACAATGGGGGATCAAATTTTTACAAATGAATATATGGGAAAAAAATCTGCTGCTCAAGAACAACAAAGCCATTTGTTATATTGATATGAAAGCATCATCAGGTAGTTTAAAATTCAACACCCCCCCCCCCCCTCCCTGTAAACTTTTCAATACTGTACTGATTTTTGCTTTTTTTCCTAGACAATGTGCTCAGGTGAGCGATGTGGCCCATGGGCCTCTTGTTAAATTTTAAAGCTAATCTTTTTTCAAAAGTGAGTGCTGTGTAGCATGTGTCCATCTACATCAGTGACGACTGATTACACTGAACAGTGACTAAGTGAGTGGCTTTATATAGGGGCCTTCAGATATATAGCGAGTGAATAATCGAATATGGCAGACAAATTCCTTTTATGAAGTGTGTTCAGCTTTAAATGGAAAGGTCACTAGATTTAAAGATTTCAATAACAGCAGCACACTACATTTACATGTATATCATTGCTAGTTTGCTCAGATTTATCCCAAAAGTTTTCGTTAATTTGGATTCAGAATTCGCTTTTTTATATAGTTTATTTACATTATTCAAAGACAGTGTGTACATAGCTCACCTGAGCAGAGGCTCAAGTGAGCTTTTCTAATCAAAATTTTTCATTTTCATCTTCTCCAGAACCACTGGGCCTATTTCAGCTAGGCACTTACAATCCATAGGTAAAGAAAAGGGATTTAAGTTTGTTCAAATGAAGGGCCTCACTCCTTCAAGGAGAGATAATTAAGGAAAAGTAAAGATTGGTGGGTCATTTAAAAATCTTCTCAAGAACAGCTGGGCCAGAAAAAAATAAACTTATTTAAAAGCTTCCAGACATAAAATAGGTTCAAGTTTGTTAAAATCATGTCCCCCCTGGGGGTAAAGGTGGAACCACTATGAGCAATCAAAGATTTATATGGGCATATAAAGTAAACATCCGTCTTTTTTTTTTCAAAAACAGCAAGTTATGTTTAGTCATATTTACATGGAAGCATTCTTGGGTAGTGTATATTCAAGTTTGTTCAAATCCTGATCCTCAGGGAGTATGATGGGGCCACTTTAAGTTTTACATTGGAAAATAGAAGAAACATCTTTTAAAGTCTTCTTCTTAGGAACAAGAAGTCAATAATAAGTCATACTTGTATTGAAGCATATTTATATGGAAGCATCCTCATGTAGTTTAGATTCAAGTTTGTTCAAGTCATAACCCCCAGGGGTAGGATGGGGCCACATTGGACAATCAGAGTCTTGCCTATAGGAATATTTAGAAAAAAAATCTACTCAAAAACAGCACAGTCATGATTAGTAATATTTTTATGGAAATTTCCTCTCAGACTGGTAGTGAAGATTCAAGTTTGTTCAAATCATGATCCCTGGGGGAATGGTGGGGTTTCAATGGGCAATCCAAGTTTAACATAGAATGTAAAGGAAAAATCTTTTCAAGAACAGCAAAGGCAAAATTGGTTTTATTGACATGGAAGCATCCTCAGTTAAATAAATAATTATAGATTCAAATTTTTTTAAAGCATCATTCTTTGGGAGGAGGATTGGGTAGGATTGGACACATTTTGTGATCTTACTTTTACATAGAAATATATAGGGGAAAAAATCTGCCGAGGAAGAATGGGAGGGCCAAAGTGACTCAGCTGTTCACATGAATGGCCATGGCCTCTTCATGTCCCCCAGGGGTGTAGGGTGGGGGCACAATGGTGATGAAGTTTTACATGGGAATATACCGAATCTGATGGTGAAGAACAAGAACGGTCATAGTTACTCCGGTGAGCTTTGTGGCCAATGGGATCTCTTGTTTTAAAGATAATGGAAAAAAAGACACTTGGGATATAGTTTGATTTTAGAATAATCCATATTTCAAAACAAGTTATTTCAATAAGAGTGAAGTAGCTGAAAATATAATAACCTGTCAGGTTTTACTTAAATCCTGATATTGGTCTCAGTTTGATTTAATAGAGGCCATATGTCCATTCCATAATTGAGGTCAGCATAAAACACCACATTGCTGTTTATGAATAAATACATGATTGTATATCTTTAAAAAATTTCACATAATTTTCTGCACTTATAAAAGTTATGGCCAAAATTTTGATTAATTACATTCAGTAGGTTGAGTAGAATCAAGCAAAATCTTTTTATTTGGACACCTCTATTGTTTTTATAAGGGAATATTTTTTTTGTTTTAGTCTTGTGAGAAGGCACTGAAGGCTGTATTGTATGGTCAGGATGCCAACATTGCCAACCTCTATAGGACTACCCATGACTTGTCCTTGCTTGCCTCGGCTTCTCCCTCTCTTGCCTCAGCTCGTGACCCAGTGAATGAGTTTGCTAGTAATATCACCAATCTCCACACCACAATGAGATACCCTTCTGATGGACAGTTACCTGGAGACAGGTTTACCAAGGTGCAAGTCGAGAAAGCTGTGAGCATTGCCCAGAGAGTTATTGAGGTATGCGAGAACTGCTTAGTGTGTTGACCAAAAAAAACCAAGAGTTACTGAGGCATGCAAGAACTGCTGAGTGTGATGGCCCACAATGATCATGTACTAATTAACATGATGAATCCTTTAATTGTAGGGGATACTGGTTCATCAAAGTGTAAATCTTTTTTTTATTGTTTGATAACTTTTTGAAAATCATTTAGATTTCACTGTATTGTAGAATGGTTAATATTTCTATATAGGTTGTGATGAGGGCTTTACCATATTTAGATAATTCTTTTTATTGTAGCATTATATGTGAAGCTATTTTTTTTACAAGTGTACAATCTATCTTTACAAGGTCTCTAATTTATTTATTACTTTGTGGGTGTATTTTTTGCAATCTGGTATTGCTTAGCCCACTTTGTTGTCCTTTTTTCTCTTTCTTTTTTTTTTTTACGAAGTACACAGTTGGGAGAATGATATGAAGCATTCACATATGTCCACCTCGGGGCTAGAATATGACCAAAGTAGAGAAAACAATTTTGCACATGATCACTTTAAAATCTCTATTACAATAAGTTTAACCAAGAAAGCTTCATTCACACATTTTTTTAGGAAATTGTAAATCAGGTTAGTGTCATAGTCCATAGGCCTCGTGTGTTTTTATGAATACTCACTTTAGTGATATGTGTATAGCTTAGATGTTGTTATTGAAATGCACATAATCTACTTGCATCTGAGTGAAATATTTTTCTACAGGGTATGTGCCTATAGACTTGTTACAACTGATGCTCTTGTTGTGTGTTTCTAATTCTTGAGTGAAAAATATATAGTTTAGATATTGTTTAGAAATGTACTTAGAGTAATCTACTTTCATCTGAGTGATGTATAATTATTTTTCTTATAGGGTATACACTTGTTGCAATTGCTGAAAAAACTATTGATAGCAAACCATCTGAATTTTAAAAATTTTGTTATTCTTAGGTTTCTTTTTTAGCTCACCTGAGCTGAAAGCTCAATGAGCTTTTCTGATCGTCCGTCGTCCGTCCGTCCATCTGTCTGTCCATCCGTTCGTCTGTAAACTTTTCACATTTTCAACTTCTTCTCAAGAACCACTGGGCCAATTTTAACCAAATTTGATACAAAGTATCCTTGGCTGAAGGGGAGTCTAAATTGTTAAAATAAAGGGCCAAGTCCCCTTACAAGGGGAGATAATCAAAAAAAGACTAAAATAGGGTGGGGTCATTAAAAAATCTTCTTCTCAAGAACCACTGGGCCAAAAAAGCTGGAACTTATGTGGAAGCATCCTGGGATAGTGTAGATTTTAAATTGTTAAAATCATGACCCCTGGAGGTAGGGCGGGGCCACAGTAGATTTTAAATTGTTAAAATCATGACCCCCGGAGGTAGGGCGGGGCCACAATAGGGAATCCAAGTTTTACATTGAAATATACAGGAAAAATCTTTAAAAATCTTCTTCTCAAGAACCACTGGGCCAAAAAAGCTGAAACTTATGTGGAAGCATCCTGGGATAGTCTAGATTTTAAAATGTTAAAATCACGACCCCCGGGGATAGGGCGGGGCCACAATAGGGAATCCAAGTTTTACATTGAAATATATAGGAAAAATCTTTAAAAATCTTCTTCTCAAGAACCACTTGGCCAGAAAAGCTGAAACTTATGTGGAAGCATCATGGTGTAGTGGAGATTCTAAATTGTTAAAATCATGACCCCCGGGGGAAGGGCGGGGCCACAATAGGGGATCCAAGTTTTACATTGAAATAAATAGGAAATTTTTTTAAAAATCTTCTTCTCAAGAACTACTTGGCCAGAAAAGCTGAAACTTATGTGGAAGCATCCTGGGGTAGTGGAGATTTTAAATTGTTCAAATCATGACCCCCGGGGGTAGGGTGGGGCCACAATAGGGAATCCAAGTTTTACATTGAAATATATAAGAAAAATCTTTAAAAATCTTCTTCTCAAGAACCATTAGGCAAGAAAAGCTGAAACTTATGTGAAAGTATCCTGGGGTAGTGTAGATTCTAAATTGTTCAAATCATGACCCCCGGGGGTAGGGCGGGGCCACAATAGGGAATCCAAGTTTTACATTGAAATATATAAGAAAAATCTTTAAAAATCTTCTTCTCAAGAACCATTAGGCAAGAAAAGCTGAAACTTATGTGAAAGTATCCTGGGGTAGTGTAGATTCTAAATTGTTCAAATCATGACCCCCGGGGGTAGGGCGGGGCCACAATAGGGAATCCAAGTTTTACATTGAAATATATAGGAAAAATTTTAAAAATCTTCTTCTCAAGAACCACTGGGCCAGAAAAGTTGAAACTTATGTGGAAGTATCCTGGGGTAGTGGAGATTCTAAATTGTTCAAATCATGACCCCCTGGGATAGGGCGGGGCCATAATAGGGAATCCAAGTTTTACATTGAAATAAATAGGAAAAATCTTTTAAAATCTTCTTCTCAAGAACAACTGGGCCAGAAAAGCTGAAACTTATGTGGAAGCATCCTGGGGTAATGGAGATTCTAAATTGTCAAAATTATGACCCCCGAGTGTAGGGCGGGGCCACAATAGGGAATCCAAGTTTTACATTGAAATATATAAGAAAAATCTTTAAAAATCTTCTTCTCAAGAACCATTAGGCAAGAAAAGTTGAAACTTATGTGAAAGTATCCTGGGGTAGTGTAGATTCTAAATTGTTCAAATCATAACCCCCGGGGGTAGGGCGGGGCCACAATAGGGAATCCAAGTTTTACATTGAAATATGTAAGAAAAATCTTGAAAAATCTTCTTCTCAAGAACAACTGGGCCAGAAAAACTGAAACTTATGTGGAAGCATCCTGGGGTAGTGTAGATGCTAAATTGTTAAAATCATGACCCCCAGGGGAAGGGCGGGGCCACAATAGGGAATCCAATTTTACATTGAAATATGTAAGAAAAATCTTGAAAAATCTTCTTCTCAAGCACAACTTGGCCAGAAAAACTGAAACTTATGTGGAAGCATCCTGGGGTAGTGTAGATACTAAATTGTAAAAATCATGACCCCCCGGGGTAGGGCGGGGCCACAATAGGGAATCCAATTTTACATTGAAATATGTAAGAAAAATCTTGAAAAATCTTCTTCTCAAGCACAACTGGGCCAGAAAAACTGAAACTTATGTGGAAGCATCCTGGGGTAGTGTAGATACTAAATTGTAAAAATCATGACCCCCGGGGTAGGGCGTGGAGACAATAGGGAATCCAATTTTACATTGAAATATGTAAGAAAAATCTTCTTCTCAAGAACAACTGGGCCAGAAAAGCTGAAACTTATGTGGAAGCATCCTGGGATAGTGTAAATTTTTAATTGTTAAAATCATGACCCCCGTGGGTAGGGCGGGGCCACAATCAGTATTAGAAGGGGGGAAATCTGGTAAAGAACAGCATGGCCAAAGTTACTCAGGTGAGCGATGTGGCCCATGGGCCTCTTGTTAGATTATGCTTTTATTTTTTTAGCTCTTCTGAGCCAAAACTCAAAGAGCTAATGCTATGGCCATTTGTGTGGTGTGCGTAAACTTTTTAGAATATTGGCCATAACTCAAGAACCCCTTGGCCAATTATTGTCAAATTTGTCACAGGGTATCCTCCACCCAAGGGCTCCAGTTTTTACTAAAACAACGGTTGTGACCCACTTAACAAGGGGAGATAATTAGGAAAATAGAAACAAAAGTACTGGTTGCTAAAAAATCTTCTCAAGAACCACTGGGCAGATTATCACCAAACTTCCACAAAAGGATGAGGATATGTTGTAGATAAAAAAATTGTTCAAGGCATCACCCTGGGGCAAAGGGCGTGGTCTCAAGGTCACTTCAAAGTTGACCAAAAATTACATTATATTAAAATGTTGATATTTTGCTTACTATAAGGACTAGGATCATCAAATCTTGTCAGTTGATGCATCTAAGGACCTCATATCACATTGACTCAAAAGTAAGTCATGGTGACCTACTTTTTAAATTTTGCAGCCATTCTTTTTCAAAATGATTTTGAGGCATATTTTGAACAATTCAAGGCCTGTGATCATCAAAGTTTGTCAGTTGATGTATCTTGGGTCCACAAAGTAAGTCAACTAAAAAGTAGGTCACCTTGACCTACTTTCTGAACTTTATGGCTAATCTTTTTCAAAACAATTAAGGACATTAATTTGAATACAGTGAGGTTTAAAATCATTAAATCTTGTAAGATGATGCAACTTGGGACCATAAAACATATTTATTAAAAAGTAGGTCACAGTGACCTACTTTTTGAACTTTGCAGGCATTCGATTTTAAAGCGTTTTAGAGGCATTATTTGGACATTTTAAGGCCTATGGTAATAAAACTTTGTAAGTTGATGCATCTTGGGTCTTCAAAAAATGTCAACTGAAAAGTAGGTCACTGTGATCTACTTTCCAATTTATATGACTATAATTAAATATTTCAGGCACTATTTGGCTTAGAATCATCAAACTTTGTCAGTTGATGCATCTTGGGTCTTCGGAGTAAGTCGACTGAAAAGTAAGTCACCGTGACCTACTTTTGAAAAATTATGGCTTTAAAATAAATATTTCAGGTACTTATTGGCTAAGAATCATTAAACTTTGTCAGTTGATGCATCTTGGGTCTTCAGAGTAGGTCAACTGAAAAGTAGGTCACCATGACCTACTTTTGAAAATTTATGGCTTTAATTAAATATTTTGGGTACTTGTTGGCTTAGAATCGTCAAACTTTGTCAGCTGATGCATCTTGGGTCCTTGGAGTATGACAGCTGAAAAGTAGGTCACGATGACCTACTTTTTAAATTTTATGGCTGTATTTAATATTTTCAGATACTATTTGGCTTAGAATCGTCAAAATTTGTCAGGTGATGCATCTTGGGTCCTCAGAGTAGGTTGACTGAAAAGTAGGTCACCATGACCTACTTTTGAAAATTTATGGCTTTAATTAATATTTTTGGGTACTAATTGGCTTAGAATCATCATTTGTCAGTAGATGTATCTTGGGTCCTCAGAGTACAACAACTGAAAAGTAGGTCACCTTGACCTATTTTTGAAAATTTATGGCTTTAATTAATATTTCGGGTACTAATTGGCTTAGAATCATCAGACTTTGTCAGTTGATGCATCTTGGGTCCTTGGAGTACAACAACTGAAAAGTAGGTCACTTTGACCTAATTATAAAATTTTATGGTTATAATTTTAAAAAATTTTAGGTATTAATTGGCTTAAAATCATCAAACTTAGTTGATGGGTCCTCAGAGAATGACAAGTGATAAGTAGGTCACCATGACCAACTCTCAGGTACTGATTGGCTTAGAATCATCTTGGGTTCTCAGAGTGTGAATTGGAATTTCAAGGGTTTATCTAAATATACAGGATACTTAAAGGCTTCAGATAGAAGTGATATTTTGTACAGTTTATCAGAAGAGTGATTCAAGGCCCTTGGGCCTCTTGTTTTCTTATGTCTTTTATATGGTAGTCCATTTGCTGTCCTTTTAATCTTTGCTTTCTTTTTTCTGGGTTGATAAGGAACTTTTATGTATGTGTATTAATGTATCTGTTGTAGTTGTTAAGAGATGATGTTGTGGATTTGAAATTAAAGATTTGCAGTGAATGCTTTGTCCTTTTTGATTACCTTTTTATGCCCTTTAATTAGAGATCTGGTTGCGTATAGTTTTTGGGCTGCATTTCGATCATTTCCGGAATTTTTTAAAGTCATATATGGCATATTTTTGATAAGTTCAGACTAACAAAAATTAAGGACCCTCTATACACTGATGAAAAATGTTTTCTGGATTTTGAGAAAATTATATAGCGTAAAGGAGGATGTTTTGAAATTAACTAATTCATTTTTAATATAGGGAGCTTGCCTTTTTCATCCAGGAAAAATCTTCAAAGATAATGAAGTAATTATATATAAAATTCACTTTTGCTTACCCAAATGGAGAAAATACATGCAAATAAAGTTTTCAACTACTCCATCTTGGTCTAATATGATGTTTAGAATACTTGGATTTATTTTAAATTATGTCATACAGTCCAGGTTAAAATTTATTCTATTTCTATATCAAATGATGGTCAGTCTAACTACACAAAAGTACCCTGAAATTAGGGTGGAGTGTAGAGAGGGTCCTTAAAAAGATCTTTCTATTTGTTTTATTACTTTATATATATAGATAGGACTTTTCTGTAAATTACACAATTTAAATCGATCGCATTTCATAGATATCAGAAATTTAAAATATTCAAATTCAAAATCGGTGGAAATTTTAACTAACAAACATCATGATGATCTACACTTAATCTCGTATTTTTATTTTTAGCTCAGATACGCCATATATAGCTTTAAAAAATATTCAACTTTTTATTTTCGACATTTTGTAGTTTTCATTTCCGACATTTTACAGTTTTCATTTCCGACATTTATCATAAAGTTTTTCCCCACAATGAACACAGAATTGAAGACTGTATTTTAAAGAATAAATCGAGAATAAACCATTGATAATATCTAACATAAATTCGGCAGAGTAACTGATATAATATATAATTCAGTGAATAAAAATTGCATGCTCATTTAACTCGTGCAAAACTTTTAATTAGATTCGGTGCTGCATGTATACCGTATGCGTACTTAAAAAAGTGGGCTTCATATTTTAGCAGCTTTGGCAGGGATGACAATGCGTTAATTCATAAAAACTGTTAATAAATTATTCACAAAGACTATACAAGGTGCAGGCGTATTTTAAGTGCTATGATTATGCCAACCACGCAATTCCCAATGATTGTGCAAAAATTTGAATGCGTTAATTTATGTACAGTATACAGTGTATTGTAATAATTTTTTTTGAAAAATGTTTTTTTGAAATAAGTGTAATGTTTATATCTAGTTAAAATTTCATTTCCACCTACTTTGTTGACATTAAATTGCTGGAAAGGTACCTCAAAAATTCCAGAAATGTAGAAAAAATGAATGTCGGAAATGAAAATAAAATTGTTGAAAAAATGCAATGCAAAATTCCGGAAATAAAATGCAGCAAGTTTTTGGTCTACCTGTCTTTGTGTCTGTGGAAACTCTCAACCATGACCATAACTTTTGAATGGTTGGAGACTGTTTGACCTCATTACCATAACCTTGGAGTTTGACCTATTCTCAATAACTTTAATGTTGGCCATAACTTCTGAACTATTGGCAGTAAGACATTCATATTAGTTGTGTCAAGACCTCTTATTGGATACCAACATTTTTTACCTCTTTACCTTGGGAGTTTGACCTTTTCTAAAACTCAACTCTGACCATGAGCTGGGAGGTATAAAACCAGGTTTTAATTTCTTTTATTCAGTATAATACATGTATGATGAGAACATAGATCATCTAATAAAGTGTATAATGATTGATTATTGGTTTATTTGTCACCTATTTGAAGTGAAAAAAATGGAATGTTATATAGTCGTGTAAATAAAAGCTAACCAAGTTCAAACATCCCATGGGACACCTGACAAACTTCATTCATTTTTTACCGGGTTTCCTGCAGGAAAATGGCAGGCAGCTGCTGAAAGGGTACTTCTTTCGTCCGGATAACTCCTACAGTTTTCGAGATAAAAATTATTTTGTTTTGCATATCATTTGTACACACATCAGAGATGTGCATACTGCTTGGATTTTGATATGAAAATTGAGATTTGAACCCAGACCCCCTGAATCTCTTAGGTGCTCTACCAACGAGTTAATATCTGGCCACAGGTGATCGATCCTCTCTGGCTGCCACATTCCTCGTTAAAGGTCTTGCCTTTACAGACACCAAATAAGGCTCTTCCCTAACAGGTTTCTCTTTCCAGGGCATGGCACCAAACATAACAGGAAAGGAGAAACCTGGACAAAAAGAGCCTTGGTTTGCATCTTTGGGACAAAGATCTTTAAGGAGGGAGGAATGTTGCAATCAGTTGGGTTCAATCCTTGGTAGTTCAGTTGGTAGAACACCTATTAAACTAGTGATTCTGGGGGCCCAGGTTCAAATCTCAGTCTGGTCTATCCCATTTTTCTCCTCTCCTGTTACATTTCATGCCATGATGAGGATTTCTGATAAGAAACCATGGCTTCACTAACTTCAGGTTTAGAAAGAGCTACATCAACCCATAGAGTTGATACTGTTTATTCCTATATAATGCAAGGAATTAATGTGTAATTTTGTGAGAAGCACCACTCGCTTTTATTTTCATGGTGCTGAAATCCATTTAAAATCTCTTCATTAAAGGACCACTTGCTAATAATTATACAAGAGATTTGACATCAAAGAGCCATATTGATGTAGTATGGTTAAGTGTCAGGACCAGCGACTCTGGAAAAAAAGATATTTTTAATTTCCTGCCTGTATTCACTCACATACTCCTCTGCCTGATGGAAAATTTGGTAAAATTATAGATTCATAGCCAAACTTTTACCCCAGGTTCTATCATTTTATTTTTAAAAATTAACACAGCTAACACACTCTAAAAAGTTTTTTTTTGTAATTTCTTACGTGTTATTACAAGCATTCACATGTAAAAATCTGATCCCCTAAATTAGTACGTTATGTACCAAAATCGGCCCTGTCCCCAAATCTGAGGAAGATTTTTTTGAAACATGTCTAAGATGTCCTCTTTTTAATTCAGCTTAATTTTTGCAATTAGCTCAAATCAATTTTCCTACAAAGCTATCTGAATATAGATAGTTTCTTTGGAAAATAACAACTAGATGACGTCATGACGTCAACCTAGCGACGCTACGCAAATACGAGAGTTGTTGGAAAGTTCGTTACATTACTTTCAAGAAATATTTAAAAAAGTACACATTTTCATATATAAAAACATTTATTTTGTTTAAGTGTGAAGTTTCATTCCATTCGATTTAACAGAAATCAATTTACTTAATTTTAAAATCAACATGTTTGGTAACTCCGGAGCTACATTATAACATTGCGTCATGGTGTTTTTAAAATAAAAAAAAAAATCGCCCTTTACATTTCACACAGTTTGATCCTATAGCTACTAATTAAAACCGTTTCTCAATTTTCATTTATTTTGCTAAAAATTGTACCAGTAGCATAATTTTGTTTGTCCATGTTTTATTATTTTTTTTAATTTTACCACGTAACTGTGCATTTAAAAGATCAGCAACTGTGAAGCGCCTTTCTCTTTCCATGACTTTACCAACTCAATTTTTCTGTTCATATTTTTACACATAATTTATTTTCTCACAGACCGCCCTTGTCTGATACAGAGTTTTAATCATTCGAACAGAGCCTCTATCATTTATACATATGCACAAATCACTTTTGACATTTGTTCCTATACAATATTTTTAGAGTTTATTCTGAAGATTTCCAGAGTACAACTCAAAATTTTGTGATACCTTTCAAAATTGGAATCTATATAGATCTATACACATTTCCAGTGTTGTACTGAGGGGTCATAAAAAAAATCGATGTTTAGTCGCTGAGTAGGATATTTGACCTGTCGATGAGAAATTGGACCGCTTACGTCAAAATTGTGGGCGGGATCGGCTAAATCTCATTTGCATTCGTTGGTGTTCGACAGTGACGAAATTGACCAAGTTTAATCCCAGTGTGGTTTAAGTAAATTTTACATCATGGAAGCCAGCACAAGATACAAAGGTATTAACAAAACATTTATTGACGATGTTCTTGGGCAGAATGCGTTTTGTCGACCCATCGATCGGTTAAATAATGGTCTCAGAAAAAGTTTGGTTTTTGGGTCCGACAATATACGTATAATGAAAGATTAATTTATGTGATTTAGAACAAAATAGAGAGAGGGATGGAGGGATAGAGAGAGAGAGAGAGAGAGAGATGCGTAACGCATATTGAATAGTACGTTTATTATAAGTATCCAATTATTCTCATTCAAGCAAGATTTTGACTTTTAAAAACTAGACAATATTTTTTATGCGAATTACTGGGTTTGTTTTTAAGATTGCATTAAAACTTTTAACACTGTTTTATAGAATGTCAGATTCCCTATCAAATTTTATGAGAAAGCATTAAAAATATTTTCGAAAAGTATTTCAAATTTTTGTTAATAGATAACATTGAAAGGGCAAATTCCCCAGTCAATCCTTTTCAACGAGTCGCGGCGTCATTCACGAATTTATCTAATCAAAATGTGTTTAAAACTTTTCTGTCTTGTCATCTGAAAAAGTTTCCAACAAAAAAAAACTGAAAAAGTACTCATTCGATTAATAATTTTATAGGTCACTGGATGGTCCTTCTAAAATGCACGAATTAAGTATCACCCCCCCCCCCCTTTACAAGCTGGTATGGATGCAGCACTTCTCTTGGATAGTTGGCATAGGCAACTTTCTATCGCATTTTCTTTAGCAACTTATTGAGGCTTTTTCACCATTTTAGTATAGCTTTTCCAAAAATAAATAAATAAATAAATGAATAAATAAAACAAAAATAAAAATAAATAAATAATAAAATAAAAATAAACATGCATAAACATTTACTTTCTTTGAAGAACACTTTTACGATCTTTTTTTAAATACGTACATACAATTATAGATAAATGCTGTTGCATGAAGTTTCGACTTTGTTGCTTGAAGTTTCGCTCAATATGAGAGCCTATCTTTAAAGTAAGTATTGTAAGCATTCGATACCAAACCTATGGAGAGAAAGATCATAGGCATTTATGCCTGCTTTTCAATCCATTTCAGGCAGAGCGCTCGCTCCGTGATCGGAAGGCGCTCGTGTGTTCGAATCACGGCCGCGACCGACCTAAGTCGATAAAAAATAGGTAGCAACTGTTCCTTTGTCAAGCGCTCGGCACTTTGAAGTGACAGTTGCGGGTCTTTCGGATGAGACCTTAAAACCCGAGGCTTCGTGTCACGGTAGGTTCAAACTTTTTTTCACAATTTTTTTCACTACCAATTTTCCCCCAATACACTAAATTCCTAAATTTTACCAATGCTACAGCAAAAAGAGGGGGGGAGGGGGCTTTCAATGAACATTTTCAAAGTTGGGAAAAAAGTGGGAAGGGGCCCTGCTCCCCTGATTCTTCGTGATAAATAACTTGTTTTCAGACACAGATAATTTTGTTCCACAGTATACTTATATTAAATTGTGTGATACACATACACCGCCGTAATGGGGTGAAAGAATTTAGTCACAAGTAATCTTGCTGAAAAGTGAACCCCTCATCCGATAAAGCTTTTTATTTATTTTTTTTCCCGTCCGAAGTTCTTTATGGACCTTTCTGTCGCTTTCTCATTCCAGTCCTCTTTTAACTTCACTGGATGCTCGACAGATAAGAAATTACAACTCTGGTATATGTGGAATGATATTAAGTAGAATTTACGGGTAAAAAATAAATTTTACGAGGTGAAATATGTGCCTTTGTTTTTTTATATGCATAATATTATCGACAATGTCTACAATATAAACTTATGCAGATGCGACACGCTTATATTGTGCGTGGAATTATAAAATCTGAAAATATATTGAAACATCAACCGTACACTTGTATAAATGACTGAAAATACAAGACTTCAGAATATGAATTAATCTGATCAGTCCTGACCAACGGCATCCAAAAGATTGGGAATTTACCCCCCCCCTTTCCAAAAAAATGTGTTGCAAGGGGGACCTATTGTGACGTCATCTTTGAGTTTATTGCGTAAGAAATAAACAACAATGTTAAAAAGTTCTCTGGGAAATGAACTTGGTTGGTCACGTGATCAAATCCTGTGAAGCCCGAAGGGCTTCTCAGAAGATTTGATCACGTACCAACCAAGTTCATTTCCCAGTGAACTTTTTAACATTGTTGTTTATTACTTTTATTTACATTTGAGACGAATATTCTGAATAGAACTGCATTTATTACACGAACGGCCCGCCGTATTGCTATGTTGTGACGCGCAATGACCTAGAATTTGTTTGGTCTTGAGAGTTCGCCTCGCTCCAACATTTGAATACATTGATGTTTAGCAGTCCAGTTCAGGAAATATCTGTTCATAATGAAAAAACAATGATCGCTACTGGGAATTATCTTACTATTATTGTACGAGTTCTTTATATATAAAGTCAAAAGCGGTGCTATCGTCTTCAGTTTACATACCTTCAAAGGAATTTCGGGTTAAAAAGGTAAGCGTGATTTTAGGCTAATTAGAAACATTCTTCACACCGAAGAAAGATCTAACGATCATTTGTTGAACGAAAAAAAAATATATGTTTCAATAATTTTATCTTTTTCATCGCTTTGACGGTTCAGAAGTTCCGAAAGCAGTGTCACGGTGACAGAAATATGTAGACAAGATATCGTCTCGCTGTGTGATTCGGTCACGCCATGACCTCTGACCCTCTAATAAGTTCATACAGAATTGAACATATTTTCTCTTCTATAGGTTCATCTAAGAAAAATATTTGCAAATGTAAATAATAGAAATATATTTACATACATGCAGACGTCATCTAGGCCGTTTCAGTAGCAAGATAAAATAAAGGCTAGGATTTAAGCATTTTCTATTCTGCAATAATACTTTTAGTGATTTCATTAGTCAGGTGAACATTTTTATTTTGTTGCTTTAATATATCAAATTGATCTCTTCTCTTCTTGCTGGCAACATTTATCAAGTGTAAGGCTTATTTGTATAAAATAATATCGCAATTTGTCATTTCTGTAAAACATTTTTTTATTTTTAATGCCATTTTTATGACAAATATATTTGTATGAGCAATATAAATATGGTCAATCAATGAAAAAAAATTATTTTTTAACTTTATTACACGAAATACACCATCATTATTACTTCTAGATAAGAATTCGCCTCTCGACTATCTCAGTATCCGCCACCGGAAATAGTCATGAAGTGTCAAAATTAACATATTGCACATTCCTCGAGCAAATTCTTACCATTATTTTTGATTGCCTTTCATCAAATTATTTTCAAATATACATGTTTTATTTTGCTCGAGGGGTGTGCACTACTTCAATTTTGGGAATCTGTTGTAAAAATAGTGGGAAAACTAGCAATTTCCGGAAAGAACGGATGTTTAAATCCTGTGAATACCTCTAATCAACGTACTTGCGAAAGTTTGTTATGCATATATCAAAACTACCACTCTTCTTCTACATGTACATAGTAGTTATATTTTTGAAAACGTGTATATCAAAATTTATACGAAAAATTGTGGGCATTCGAATAATACGTAACGTACTTAGTTCTTAGCAGAGACATATAAAATCTCTGTTCTTAGCCATGACATTAGCTGTTCTCGAGAAAAAATCTATCTAAAAAAATTTACCCATTGTCCCATATATATTCCCATGTAAAAAAAAAAAAACTTCAATCCCCCATCCTACCCCAAGGACCAAAGTTTTGAACAACTCTGTATCATCTCCACTAGTCCACTACCGTAGAGGAATCTTCAAACTAATGAAGCATCCAAATGGTGCCGAGACAAAACTTATAATTGCATGGTAGATATACATGTACTAGTAAATGTAAATTTCATCTGGAGGATTACTGCATCCAAATTATAGAGATTCAACTGTTAATCCTGTTTCTTCATACTTTTGAGTATAAATACTGCAGAGGGGTTGTCTTATACATTGTATATCCTCTTTCCTCATACCTGGGAATACTATCCACTTCTGTGCCACAGGGCCGATTTTGGGCCGATCACACAGTTGCGTAGAGTGCCACGGGGTCGATTTTGGGCCGATTTTATTGAAATGAATTGTGACTATGTATTTCTTTTACTTCTATTCACCGTAAATAATTATTGAACTTTTGCATCTTTTCATTGCATAACATTAAAGTTTTTATGGCTTATTTGTAGAATATCATGAAAATTTCAGGCAAATATATGGATAAACAAAGTGAATTTCATACCAGCGTTGACGCCATAAATTTTTCAAATAAATGAGCTGTTACTTATAATACCGGTATTATTACTATTGAATATGCTTAATGAACACGATTGCATTTTAAAAGTATATTTTCATACTATTATAAATTCAGTATATTGAGGAACTACTCGTCCATTTAGCAGCAACGGTTAGAATCAACGTCATTTTACGTAAATGACGTTATAATAACAAGTACGTGTAAGCCAAACCTTGAGAAAACGTTCCGAGTTTATAGATTACCAGTAATTCCAGGCATTTAGATTGAATGACTGATTGTTTAATTCCGTGATTTAATATTGTCAAGTTTATTTATTTTATTTTGTTGCATATAATTTATGTGTATCACAAAATTTGCCTGACTGAAGTTATATAACGTTTTACTGAGCTACCGTGAATGGTCTCTTGGGTCAGGACTGAGGCACGAAGAATACAAAAAGTCGACATTATTGCATCTGCATGCGGTCATGCTTAGAGTTTTTCGTACTTTTTTTTTTTACCGTTCACGGTAGCTCAGTCTGTAGAGCACACACTCCGTGATCGGGAGGTCTTGAGTTTAAATCTCGGCCGCGAAGACATTGCACATGTCATATTTTCTAAAGAAAAAATTAAAATTTCTTTCCTGCTTCGTTTTGTTTTCTGTGTTTGATGTATTTTTCGTAGGGATGTCAAAATATTTATTTTCCTTAGTCGATTATTCGATTGCATTATTCGAACGATAGTCGAATATTCGGAACATTTTCTGAAAAAAAAATATTTCAAACTTCACTGCTACATGACCTGTTTATAACTCAGAAACCCTTTT